>NW_022589706.1:86303588-86389837 GCF_004348235.1 Phoca vitulina
GGGAGGATGGGTTAGCCTGGTGATGGGTATTAAAAAGGGCACGTTCTGCATGGAGCACTGGGTGTTATGCACAAACAATGAATCATGGAACACTACATCAAAACTAATGATGTAATGTATGGTGATTAACATAACAATAAAAAAATTTTTTAAAAAGAAGCTATGCATAAAAGATGATAAATGTATATGATAAAGCAACAATACAGAGAACAAGTTATGTTAGCTCAACTTATGTCTGTGTAGGAGTACTGGGTATAAAAGTATAGAGAAACAGTATTTGTAATACCATTCAACTCAGCATTAGAGCTATTTCTGACTTTATCCTAAGTGTCCCTTATTTACTTTAAAACAAACTGATTAAATTTGCTGTAATATCATTTTCAGACAATGGTCATCAGTGGTTAGTTGCCAATATAAGAGAACACAAAGTGGGGCACCTGGGTGGCTCAGTAGGTTAAGCATTTGCCTTCTGCTCAGGTCATGATCCCAGGGTCTTGGGATCCAGCCCCAAGTTGGGCTCCCTGCTCAGCGGGGAGTCTCCTTCTCCCTCTCCATCTGCCCCTCTCCCCAACTTGTGTGCTCTCTCTCTCTCAAATAAATAAATAAAATCTCTTAAAAAATAGAGAAAGAGAACACAAAGGGACCACACAGGAAAATTACATAGAGCTTAGATTATGTCCAGGAGTAGTCTCTTGGTATTTTAGTAAGATGACTTTTAGTAAGATGGGAAATAGAGTATAAATATGAATACATTTGCTCATGGTACAACAGTGAAGTGTGGCTAGTTTTATAGAAAATAAGAAATTTAAGTAATTCTTATCTGTCTTTTACATAGAGGGGAAGGAAAATATTCTAGGTACCAGAAATACTTATGAAGAAAGCTGCTGAGCAAATTTTCTGCATGTATATTTGTGATAGTAAACTGAAGACATAAAAGTACCTGAGATATACTGAAACACTGGCAGAGGAGGGGGCACTCTTCATGCTTGTTAAATTTCCTAAAGAAAAAAAAAAGTGCATGGTCTGTTAGGGAATTGCAATCTTTAAGTATCTGGCCCAGACAACTGAAGATGGCTCTGCTACTCACCCAGGGGATGCAGGTAGGACTGATTCAATTGGAAAGTAATAAGTTTTAATATGTCAATTATGTAAGTAGCCTGCTGGTAAATACACTCAGGCAGCATTTGGGAATATGATTCTAGCTTTCGGGGGTGAAGCCAGAATTAGATATATGCATTTGGGAGTCATATAAATATAAAAGGGTGGAAGTTGAAACCAGTCAGGGGTAAGAATATCTAAGTAGAATGGGAGGATGAAAAATGAAACAGTGGAGCAAACTCTAGATAATTCTAACACTTAATGGGCACTCAGAAGAAGAGGGTAATAGGACTCTCTACATATATCTTAGTCCTATGCTTACCACATCATGTTATATTGAGCAATCCTTCCCACTTTCTCCATTTTGGTCATTGATATGTTCATCTCTGGTTTTTACTCTTCCCTCTATATAACTCCCTAGTCAAATCCTATCGGTTTCTCTTTAGAAATATGTAGGCTCGGGGCGCCTGGGTCGCTCAGTCGTTAAGTGTCTGCCTTCGGCTCAGGTCATGATCCCAGGGTCCTGGGATCGAGCCCCACATCGGGCTCCCTGCTCAGCGGGGAGCCTGCTTCTCCCTCTCCCACTCCCCTCGCTTGTGTTCCCTCTCTTGCTGTGTCTCTTTCTGTCAAATAAATAAAATCTTTAAAAAAAAAAAAAGAAGAAATATGTAGGCTCAATCTTTCTCTTATATTCCCACACAATACCCAAATCCAAGGTCTTCATTACTGCACAAAACTCCTATGTAATAATCCTGATAAAGATCCAGCGGCTTTGTCCAGGTCAGATTGGACACTAGACATACCATTTCAAATCCCTCTCTACTACACTTCAGTGTGTAGCAATGAAAGTTCCCTTTAACATTGATTGCTAATGTTCACATCTTCAGGCAGGGGTTACCTGAAGCCTGAAGATGAACTCAAATATTTCAAAGACCAGGAACTTAGTCTTCCATCATAATTTTAATTGTTACTATTTCCTACCATCAGAATGAGGGCCAAAATATGCTTCACCTCCACCAGGCTAGTTTCCTTGGTAGCTTCATCTCCACAAAATATAATCAAACTCATCTTTGAAGGCCTACTTTTTTCAGTTAAAGACACTCAAATCTAAATCATCCTTAAGGGTTGCAATTCCTCTATGAAATCTCCCTAATTTAGATATCATTCTGTCCAATATCTGAACACCTGTAAAAATTATTATTATAATTATAATTCAATTTTCCTCTGATTTGTAGGTCTCAAATTTCCATAACTCTTATACATAATACTGTGCCTTCTACCACTAAATTTCTCAAGGTTAGTGACTATGACTAATACTTTGTTGTTTTCAACAGTGCAAAGTATAATTAGATAAAACCCTCCAAAATAAATATGTACTTCTTTAAGTTGCAAAAGCAGGCAGAAACCTACTCCTTGTTGTCTACCTCTTTGCATTCTATAGAATGACACCAAAATAATTGATTGATATATGTATGTATGTATGTATATATACATATATATGAAGAATTTGAAGATTATAAAAGAGAGCCTATAAGTATTTTAGTATTAGTACAGAAGGAAAATGAGCACCTGATTAGTCTGCCCCAATTGATGACCTAAGAGAAGATGACCTATTAAATGAATGAGGATAGGAAATTAAGCATAGAGGCATGATCAAGAATGAATACTTAGAATCTAAGAAATCTTGGGGCACCTGGCTGGCTCAGTCGGTGGAGTGGAGTGTGTGACTCTTGATCTCAGGGTTGTGGGTTCAAGCCACATGTTGGGTATACAGATTACTTAAAAATAAAAAAAAAATCTTATAAAAAAAGAACCTAAGAAATCTTGTCATCACAAATACAACGTACATATGGTACACATGTCCTTATCAATACACTTTTTTAATCTTATACAAAATAATATACCAGACATAGACACTATTTCTGTTGAATGTTTCTGCTGAAACATTTCCCCAACCAGAGAGGTCAAATGTTTCATAGACAGAAATAAAAGAGGTAGTTTAATGAGCAAAATGAAAACATTAATTATGCACACAAAATAAATGTATTAAATTTATATCAATAAGATGAATCATAAAAGTTGTTTCAATGGGTTTATACCAGACAGCATTCTCTATTTCTCCTCCATTTGGTATTGGATATTTCATGATAGGAATAGGATTTTAAGAACTTATCGCCCTACTCATTCTGTGTTCTCTCTCATTTTCTCTGTTGCTTCGATTTCATCCTTAATCTTGGTTTTTGCATTGTTACTCTCCTGCCCAACATTCATCATGGTTTTTCCCACATTTAGAATTAAATTAAAAGTATTACAGGGCCCAAACGATCTGGCCCCTAGTTGCTTCTCCAGTTATCTCCACCATTATCCCTTTACCCAATGTACATCAGCCAAGTTGGCCTCCTTGCTATTCCTCAGTCAAGAGTGCTAATGCTTAAATACTTTATACTTATTTTACTTCTGCATGAAATGCTCTTCATGACTTCTATACATCTCCATTTAATATTATAACTCAATATTGCATACCAGCAGCCCTACCTTTTCCTAATGATCATGTTCAATTACTGTGCCAGAACAGTGACATCTCTCCTTGTCAGCTCATTTCTTGGTACCAGATGCCTAAAGTTATCGGTGATAGCTGTACAGTATAGCCTAAGTTAAATGAGACTCTTACATCCCTGGGTGGAAAACTCCCCTCTCTGAGAATCAATATCTCTAGGCCAGCAAAATCTAAACTTTCAGAACAGGGATTATAAATTCAGCAAGTGGGTTACAGGAAGTGGTGATGAAAGACAATTCTTATTTCTTTTTTTAATTTTATTTTATTATGTTATGTTAATCACCATACATTACATCATTAGTTTTTGATGTAGTGTTTCATGATTCATTGTTTGCATATAACACCCAGTGCTCCATGCAATATGTGCCCTCTTTAATACCCATTACCAGGCTAACTCCTCCCCCCACCCCCCTCCCCTCTAGAACCCTCAGTTTGTTTCTCAGAGTCCATAGTCTCTCATGGTTCGTCTCCCCCTCCAATTTCCCCTCCTTCATTTTTCCCTTCCTACTATCTTCTTTTTTTTTTTAACATATACTATATTATTTGTTTCAGAGGTACAGGTCTGTGATTCATCAGTCTTCCACAATTCACAGCGCTCACCGTAGCACATACCCTCCCCCATGTCTATCACTGAGCCACCCCATCCCTCCCACCCCCCACCACTCGAGCAACCCTTGTTTGTTTCCTGAGATTAATAATTCCTGATATCAGTGAGATCATATGATATTTGTCTTTCTCTGATTGACTTATTTCACTTAGCATAATACCCTCTAGTTCCATCCACATCGTTGCAAATGGCAAGATTTCGGGGTTTTTTTTGATGGCTGCATAATATTCCATTGTATATATATACCACTTCTTCTTTATCCATTCATCTGTTGATGGACATCTTGGCTCTTTCCATAGTTTGGCTATCGTGGACATCGCTGCTATAAACATTGAGGTGCACATACCCCTTCTGATCACTACATTTGTATCTTAGGGTTAAATACCCAGTAGTACAATTGCTGGGTCGTATGGTAGCTCTATTTTCAACTTTTTGAGGAACCTCCATACTGTTTTCCAGAGTGGCTGCACCAGCTTCCATTCCCACCAACAGTGTAAAAGGGTTCCCCTTTCTCCGCATCCTCATCAATATCTGTCATTTCCTGACTTGTTAATTTTAGCCATTCTGACTGGTGTGAGGTGGTATCTCATTGAGGTTTTGATTTGGATTTCCCTGATGCTGAGTGATGTTGAGCACTTTTTCATGTGTCTGGACAACTCCTATTTCTACATGCCTATTTTCTTAGTCCCTGGACTCATGCATTTATCCACTAGGGACACAGTACCATATAAATGCTATGGATCTAAAGTAGACCATATCCTAGAGGATGGTGCCCCAATCTGGCAACTCAGCTGTGCTTTCCACCTCTCTATAAAGTCAATAGCATTTGAATAAGACTGGTATAACCCAAACTCATATTCCCATCATCTTTACTGAAAGTTGGTTTTTATGGTCTGAGGTGGTCATACATTGAGTCTCAAGTTAGTAGGTCAAACACTATAAATCTTCCACTAATGTTGCTGGCCAATACTTAGGGTCATGAAAGCAATCATATAAACAAAACTGTGTCAGTTTCAGTCAAGATGAGTTGTTACCCCTTCCAAAGCCAGAGGGGTCCAATGTCCACTTGCCACAAGTGGCTGCATTGGCTTTTTTTTGGGGGGGAGGGTAGCACCATATCAGGGCCACAGTATTAATCTCTGTTGTTGACAGGATAGACATTTGACAATGGAAGTAGCTGGATCAGCCTTAGTGGAAGCCCATAATGTAGGCTGTATATATAGTCTCCCTCCTTGCCACCATTAGTACCTCATGCATGTACCCATATTTCAACACTTGGGAGTAATTTACTGATGAAAACTTGCTGAATCATTCTTTCTACTTGGTTGTTCAGTGTCTCTTCTATGGTGGATAATGTCTGGTGGGTAATACAAAAACCTTCACATATATCATCTATTCCCACAGATGATTTTCATAGACTCTTGAACACAATATTTTAATCTTTTCCCTTCCAGACTTACTAGTCAGCTAGGCTACTCACTCTGGCCTATACTCCATGTATATTTTTATCCCAGGGTAATTTCCCTACCAAACAGTTGACCAGTTGCACAGCCCAAAGTTCTGCCCACTGGGAAAAATTTCTGCTCACTGCACTCCCTTTGGGAAGTGCCCCTGAGTAGGCTTTCATTGTACCATGGACCACTAACCATGGACATATCAAGTCTAGCCAATTGTGAAGCATGTGAAGCCATTTTCCGCTGTCATTCATGATGATCCCAGTTGATAAACTGGAACCAGATTGATAAATTAGGGATATAACAGAGATCACCATCCTGTTTAAATTTGAGATTCTTTAATTTTTAATGTAACATTAATCTTTCCTCCCCACAGAATGTAGTATTATTTTTGATTTATGATCTTGGATGAGTAGCTCTGCTTTCCACTTGGCTTTCATCTCTACAATACCTCTTGCTGGACCCTTCTTTGTAGAAAACTTTCCTTCAGTCAGTGAGTTCTGGGTCTGAGAGCTAGGTCAAGTAAAGCAACTTATCAAGGCACCTTTTTTGTTGAAGTGACTGCCTTCAGCCTTTTGATCAGCCTCCATTCTTGATTCCTTTTGAGTGAATAAGTTAAGCCAATCCATATTTTGGCTGCCCATGTATTTTGCCTCTAGGAACACTGTGTTCTATTAATCATTTCTATATTTCTCTGGCTACCAAACAAGTCTTCCTACTCATTGAGATAATAGCACTCTTCCTTTTTTTCTGGTGGCTAAGTACCACTACCTCATCCACTGTTACGGATTCCAAGATTTCAGGATATCATTATCCCCATTGCTATCAAGAAACTAGATCCATAACAATATCTCCTATTATCAGCCCTGGCTACAGAGTACAGACTTCACTGAGTTTATCAATGCTGTTGGTAATGCTCTCATCAGCATATTCTTACACTTACGGGAGAAGAAAGTGTTGTCTAGGCTCTTTTGTGCAACATATCCAACCAGCTAGTGGGGAGTTCCAGCCTTACATGGTAGACCCACTATACCATACCAACTCTAGGAGCCTATCAATCCTCTCTTTCATCACCTGCTAAAGTTGTGCCAACATTTCTACTTAAATTTGTTTGTCCCCCCCCAACTCCCAAGCTTCCAAGAGCCACCCTAGCTACTTATTAACACCATACTCAAGGTTCATACCTAAGTGTTAAATTCTGTTCCATCTGAATATTGATAAGCTCTCCCATATTCAACTTTATATCTCTGCCACCTTGATCCAGTACCCTCAGGATCGAGGCTCATGCATACTCCCTAGATTCCTACTGATACATGTTAGCCACACATTGCAGCTCCTTTGGCAATTGCCCCACTCCTACCTTGCTAGGTTCAGCACAGCCCTAGCTGAGCTATGCTAGAATTGGATTCTTGTTGTTTCCTTGGTTGCCAGGAAGGGAGGGCCAAGTGTTGTATTATAAGGACCTGCCTCATTTGAGGCCTCTTCACTGGTTTTCAAATAAGGGTTTCTTGCAGAAGGGCCACTTCTGCAAGACCCAGCAAATTTAAGGGGAATTGGGAGTTCAAGGATCTCCCATGCATCTTCCCAGTGTCTCCTGTTCAGTCTCGGAATCCCATTCCCTCCCTATTAGGGCCCTGCCCTTGGCATAGTAGACATGTTGGGACTAAGAATTCAACTTTTTCAGAAGGTCCATTACCCTTAAAAACTAAATCCTGAAACTGTTTCTTCATTTTTTCTGCTTTTAGCTAGAAGAGATGAAAATTTCCTTCAGTGCTGCCAAGGAGGTCCTCTAGCTTTCACAAATTGGTGATTAATCAGCCCAAGCCTGTCATTATCCCCCCCGTGGTGCTCTGCACCAGCTTTGTAGTTCCATGTTCTTAATAGTAATTACCATTTGTCTCATACCTTACCGGCTAGTGCAATATCCTCCTCAGTATTTCATCCTGGATCACCACCAATGGTGAAGTAAAGTACAAAATGCTTTTAAAAAAATGGAAATTCCCACCAACTTTGTAATCCCTAGAACTGGAATGAACCTTCAGAGTTGTCCCAACTTGAAGCAAGTGGCCCAGACTTTTTTAATCTCATATCAGACTGTGAGGGCACAGGCTGAGCCCTAGGAGGGGTATAACCTTGGAAGAGGTGCTGCCCTGGGACCTTTTGCAATCCCCAACAAGGGCTATACTCAGTGACTGTCAGCAGAAGATATCCCCACTCTCAAGAGGGGATTTGGGCAGAGCACTGGTATAGTCTTCACTATAGCTGAAAACAAATTAAGTAAACTAAAGAAAGCCAGAAATGACCATATTTTGTAAGATTTGGAGATGAAAAAGTGAAGTGAAAATGGTGATTATTCAATTCCTTGTTTATTGCAATGTAGAAGTCAAATATAATTCATATCCAATAGTGTGTAGTGTTTCTGAGTATCATACAAAAACATATCCATTAACTTAAGGTTTGTTAAGAGTTAAATAATTTGGGTAATTGGCCTATTAAATGTTTATAAATATAATTATGCAGAAGACTGTGAGAGATTGTTATATAAGGAGTTGAGAGTTTTAGGCTTTTAGTGAATTGGTATTCCCCATTTGAAACATGGCATATAGGTTCCCACTCTCTGAACACATTTTCAGGAATAGATTGGGTTTGGATATCTGTATTCTCCAAGAAGAAAAATTCTGTTAGTTATTAATATGGAATGCCAATTCATAAAATTAGAACTCATTAACAATAAATGAGAGTTCTGACTGTGGGGAAAAAAAAGTAAAATAAGAATAGGTCACTTATAAAGCATGAAACATTTCAACAGAGAGAAATTTCAGCTTTTAGTTAATTTTGAAGCATCAGTGAAAGCCTACTGTGTAACAAATTTTGTGCTATATTCTAAGTATACAAGAATAAATTAAGAGCTTTCCATCCAGTGTGTGTGTGGGAACATAATAAGGTAAATAAATAATTGCAATGTAATTTGTGAGATAGAATAATAGCAGAACTATTACTAACTGTGGTATAAATAAGAAAATAATCAACTATGGTTGATCAGACAGAAGGAAATCCCTATTTGGGGACTTGAGGTTTGAGATGAGTTTGTAATATATGTGTGTGGGGAGTTAGGAAGCTTGGGGGATATGAAAAAGAGAATTCCAAAAAAAATGAAACCCATTTAAAGGGACCAGATGAGAAATAACAAAAGAAGAATATCTTGGAAATTAGGGCAGGGAGAGATTGAATAGGCAAATAGTGTGGGCATGGAGTGAATTAGGCTTAATTAGGAGTTCTTACTCCATACTCTCAAGTACCCTGTTACTACATCTATTAAAGCAATTACTACATTCTACTGTGACTTTCCTGCATTATATTAAGATTTTTTTATTAACATATATTATTTGTTTCAGGGGTACAGGTATGTGATTCATCAGTCTTCCACAACTCACAGCGCTCACCATAGCACATACCCTCCCCAGTGTCCATCACCCAGCCACCCCATCCCTCCCACCCCCCCACCACTCCAGAAACCCTCAGTTTTCATAGATGGCTTTTATGATATCGAGGTATGTACCCTCTATCCCTACACTGTGAAGAGTTTTAATCAAGAAAGGAGGCTGGGGGCGCCTGGGTAGCTCAGTAGGTTAAGCGTCTGCCTTTGGCTCAAGTCATGATCCCAGGGTCCTGGGATTGAGCCCCGCATCGGGCTCTCTGCTCAGCAGGAAGCCTGCTTCTCCCTCTCCCACTCCCCCTGCTTGTGTTCCCTCTCTCGCTGTGTCTCTCTCTGTCAAATAAATAAATAAAATCTTAAAAAAAAAAAAAAAAGGATGCTGTACTTTGTCAAATGCTTTTTCTGCATCTACTGAGATGATCATATGGTTCTTGTTCTTTCTTTTATTAATATATTGTATCACATTGATTGATTTGCAGATGTTGAACCAACCTTGCAGCCCAGGGATAAATCCCACTTGGTTATGTTGAATAATAATCCTTTTAATGTACTGTTGGATCCTATTGGCTAGTATTTTGGTGAGCATTTTTGTATCCATGTTCATCAGGGATATTGGTCTGTAGTTCTCCTTTTTGATGGGGTATTTGTCTGGTTTTGGGATCAAGGTAATGCTGGCCTCATAAAATGAGTTTGGAAGTTTTCCTTCCATTTCTATTTTTTGGAACAGTTTCAGAAGAATAGGTATTAATTCTTCTTTAAATGTTTGGTAGACCCTAAGATATTTTTGAGGCTAGAGATTGTGTCTTGGTCTCCTCTGTATCCTCTAACACTGTGGCTGAGACATAGTTGAGTGGCTATTTTGAATTTCACATAGACAAAATGCAACATGAATGAATAATGGTAATCATCATAATAATAGCTGTTAAGAGTTTTGAAGCATTTGTACCATGCAATGGTAAATTTTATCTAATTTTCAAAACAACTCTGTAACTTAGATACTGTCGTTTTCCACAGTTCATCTTCACATGAGGAAATAGAGATCCAGAGATCCAGGCAATAATATATCCAATGTCACAGAGCTAGTTAACAGTAGCCCCATTACTCAAACCAGAAAGCATGCTGGGCGTAGGAAAAGTTACCAGAGAGGGCATAGGGCCTAGAAGATGATTCAGAGAAAAACGTATTTGAGGCTGAGGAGGAACTTTGTTTACAGTATTCCCTGGGTGGCTAGAACTGCTGCTGGGTAGCTAGCCTGCTCTCTGTCCTGTGGTTTCTGTAGCTCTTCAGGCTTCTGGCTGGAATGCAGACTTGTTAGAAGTCTGCCATTGTCACCCCACCCTGATCTCCCCAATCTCTTCCATTTCACCCATGTGAATCAGTTGATATTGTTCCCACCTCTCCTTACTCTCTCCTACTAGTAAAAAGACAAAGAAAGGGAGCTAGGGGAAAAGAATAATAGAAATAATAGAAGATAGAAGCATTTGACCTCACACTGCTGCTGTTTGGGGGGGCGCTAAAGAACCTCCTTCCTCCACATGGACTTTTCGCAGGTGCTCTTTCACCTCTCTTACCATCTCTACTTTGGTGACCCTACCCATGAGAGCTTCTATAGTAGTTGTCTGTAAATTTCTTTTTTTTATTTTTTTGATGCTCATACTTTATTTAGGATTCACTTCACAAATGCAATTTTAAAACTAGAATATATTAGTTCAGTTCAAAAACAAAAACATTAATTTCATTGATCCCCTATTTTGTGTGAACATCTTGCTAGATGCTGTGTGGAAAAAATGAATAAGAAACGATCTTTGCATTAAAGGTGCTTGTATTCCATTAGGGGGACAAACACAATATAATTTTAATATAATCTGGTAAATAGAATATTAATTAAAATGTAAAAGTAAAACAGGTGAAGAACACCTAAGCCAATCTATGTAATTTGGTTAGGAAAAGGCATTCAGGAAGAGGTGCCCCCTAATTTGAGTGCTCAAGTTTAAAAAGTCAAGTAAAGAAAGGTACGTAGAACAGTTGAAGCAGAGGCAAAAATACAGTGTGTCATACAACAAGGAAATTTGCCAAGTATATTGGTAATTCTTCTACAGGTGGGAGACAGTTTTAGTCTAACTAATAAAAGCCCAGTAAATAAAACTGCAAAACCCTGCATCTGTATGACATGCAGAACTCAGCCAATTGTAATTAAATCTTTTTTAATATTATTTAATTATGTTATGTTAATCACCATACATTACATCATTAGTTTTTGATGTAGTGTTCCATGACTCATTGTTTGCGTATAACACCCAGTGCTCCATTCACTACATGCCCTCTTTAATACCCATCACCAGGCTAACCCCTCCCCCACCCCCTCCCCTCTAGAACCCTCAGTTTGTTTCTCAGAGTCCATAGTCTTTCATGGTTTGTCTCCCCCTCTGATTCCCCTCCCCCATCATTTTTCCCTTCTTACTATCTTCTTTTTTTTTTTTTAACATATATTATTTGTTTCAGAGGTAAAGGTCTGTGATTCAACAGTCTTCCACAATTCACAGCGCTCACCATAGCACATACCCTCCCCAATGTCTATCACCCAGCCATCCCATCCCTCCCACCCCCCACCACTAATCTCTAAGTGTTTGCTGGACTTTTTTACTGCACTTCTTTGACATGGTTTCCTCAACACCATATCTATTTCTGTTGACATGTTGCCCCATTTCAGAAGATTTTATTTATACACAGAACCCACAATCCTGTGAATCCATCACTCCTATCTCTAGTCCTACCCATTATCTATAAGGAAATGAACGTGCACCATTTCATAGTCTAGAATACTGTTTCAATTTCTGTTCTTTAAGCACCTTCCCCTAAGGAGGGGAAGTTTGAGGGTGAGAATGGGTTATAGCAAAGTTGGAAGGATGCTCTGCTTGATCATTAGTCTCTACCAGATAAAAGCCAGAATTCAAGGGAAATGAATGATTCATGTTAATGATGATTCCTTTAGCTTACCAGCTTCCTTCCTTCTTGACCTTCCCTCGGGAACCTATGTAGTGCCTACAAATCCCCCCTTGATGTCAGCCCAATGAGAGCAGGGATAAAAGAGCCTTTATCTGGCAAGCAGAAAACGTCTCCCACATTTCCCTGGCAATAATCCAGCACAAATCCAAGCCTCAAAGTTGTCCAGACCATACTATATGGTCTTTGGGGAATAACATCGGAAGGTTTGGGATTTCATTCCATTTTCTCTTTTGCATTGCAGAACTAAAGCTAAAGGCTGACTTCTGCAACATGGCGAACAGTCAGGTGATACTTTTGGTAACCTTTACTTAATGCCCCAGAATACTCAGGATAGGAGGAGAAGACCAGAGTGCTTAACAATAAAACTCAAGGTCACCTCATGTTTCATCCTTCAAGTCTCAGCTTAAATGTGAATTATTTAAGGAAACATTCCCTGACTTACCAGTCTATGAAGACTCTCACAGTACCCTGTGCTTTGCCTCATAGTAGTTACCATAATTGTAATTGTTATTTCTACAATTATGTTAATGCTTTCCCCACTAATTCCTGAACTAATAAAGCTGACCTGACATCTTATTTAATACTGCAGACTGCACTCTTATGCCCATATTCCCAATGCCCCTTTACCATGTCTATTTTCTTCTTTTTTCTCTTAGCTCTTATCACCTAATATCATCCTATATAATTTATTTATTAATCATGTTTATTATTTATTGTTTGTCTTCCACAATTAGAATGAATACTCTAGAAAGTCAGTCACCTTTTGCATTTTGTTCATTGCTATATCCTAAGTTCCTAGAAGACTGTATATATAGAATGTTCTTAATAAATATTTATTGAGTGGATAAATGGGGAGGGGGAAAGATTTGTCTGGTATACTTCACAACCTTAATATGTGGTTGATTGTCTTCCCAGGATTTCACACTCAATGCCTACTAATTTGAACATTAATGAAGACAGGAGATGAGCGTGAATGAATCAATAAAAGATGCAAATAACTTGAAATGTTATTTTAACTAGCTTTAACTAAATCCTTCAAACCAGTATCCTACCATAAAACAGTTTTACTGAGTTTATTCTATAAACTGAAAACAGCCCCATCATACAAGATATCAAAATTATGCAGGCCCTATGTAATCCATGTAATTCTCTTCCGGTTTGTGTGAATATGTATGTTTCTGTATATGTGTGTGTACATCAGGCGGTGATATTTTTCTTGTGCCACAGACAAGATGGAGAACTAAGGAAAACAAAAACATAGATGATTTATTGTATAAGAATAATTTTCTTTGGCTTATTTCCATCCTTATTTTTATTTCATCCCTTTATTTAGATGAGAATTTCTGAAAATACATGTCATGTAATATTCCAGGGGTGTGTGTGTGTGTGTGTGTGTGTGTGTGAGTGTGTGTAGTAGGTAGAAATGTAAAATGGTGCAACCATTATGGAAAACAGGATGGTGGCTCCTCAAAAAAATTAAAAATTGAACTACTATATGATCCAGCAATACCACTCATGGGTATATATCACATAAAGTTTATTCCATATCATAGGTGTTTAGGTATGAGTATATGTTTGGGAAGTCAGCATATATTTATATAGACATGTAATTCCACATAGAAAAATTAAGTAATTTCAGTACTAAAATATCTAATAATTTGAGTTTTTCTCAGTTTAGAAATAATAATTTCCCATGAGAAAACTCCCAAAATATATGTTTTCTTTAACAATATATTTTTGGAAGATCTTATCCAATATGTAATAATATTCACTTTAGTTGAACCCTTCTATTTCTCTTTTGCTTTTATTTAATTTCATAGCCAAGAAGTATATTTTAAAAAGCTTTATTGAGAAATAATTGGCAAATATATGTATTTAAAGTGTACAACATGATGAATATATATAAATATATATATATATATGTATTTAGTAGAATGATTACCAAATTAAGATAATTAACACATCTATCACCTTACATATGTAACATAGTTAACTCTTTTATGTGTGTGTATGGTAAGAATGCTTAAGATTTTTCTCAGCAACTCTCAAGACATATTATTAACTATAGTTATCACGCCATATACCAGATCCTTAGAATTTGTTCTTATTATAAATGAAAATTTGTACCCTTTGACCTACATCATCCCATTCTCCTTCCTCTCAGCCCCTGACAACCACCATTTTATTCTGTTTTTTATGGAATTGGCATTTTTTTTTTTTAGATTTCACATACAAGTTATACCATACAGCATTTGTCCTTCACTTTCTGATCTATTTCACTTAGCACAATGCCCTAAAAATGGCAGGGTTTCCTTCAGTTTTATAGCTGAGTAATATTCCAGTGTGTGTGTGTGTGTATAGTTGGTAGAAATGTAAAATGGTACAGCCATTATGGAAAACAGGGTGGTGGCTCCTCAAAAAAATTAAAAATTGAACTACTATGTGATCTGGCAATCCCACTCATGGGTATATATCTGAAGGAATTCAAATTAGTGGATTTCAATGGATACTTTTTTTAAGGAATAAGAATCATTTATTAGAATTAATATTTTGGCAGATAGTTTTAGAATAAAGCTGTAGTCCAGGATATTATATGGACCTCTAACATCCTCTTAGGCTACCAGAACACTGCCCATTGCATAATATTACCAAGTGGCTATGAATCCAATAGGCAGTTTCTGAGCTATAACTAAGATCAACAATGGATTGCAATCATAAAATCTTAAGATTACATATTACTAATAAAGAGAATTCAGAATGCATACTGTGTCTTCATCAGTCATGTGCATTTCCATAGCAAGTTTTTGTGTTTGTGTTTCTAGATTACAACTGAGAAAGGATCCATGAGCCACAGAAAATCAAATGGGTGGCTGACCAGGATCCTTGTTAAGTGATTATGTAACTAGCACTTAGAAGTAAGTGAAGAAGCAATACAATCAGACTGATAATTTTAGTAAAAATAATACTTTAACTTAAATATTCAGATAATTGTAAGATAACAGTTTAAGGCCAGAGTATTAGGATAGTTATATCCATTTTTTAAAAAAGATTTTATTTATTTTTGGGGGGGTGAGGGTAAAGGGAGAGGGAGAGAGACTCTCAAGCAGACTCCATGCTGACCATGGAGCCCAATGTGGGGTTCGATCTCACAACCCTGGGATCATGACCTGGGCCAAAATCAAGAGTTGGATGCTTAACCACTGAGCCACCCAGGCACCCCTAGTTATATCCATCTAATCAGGTCCTTCCACCTTTAAATCTTTTTTATTTGGTATATAAAATTTTTTACGTGGTTATTTCACTTAGCATCATATCCTCTAGGTCTACCTGTGGTGTCACAGATGTCAGAATTTTCTTCTTCCTCATGGTTGAATAATATTCCATTGTGTATATACCACATCTTCTTTATCCATTCATTTAGAGGTAGATTATATTGACTACTGTGACTAATGCCGTGGTGAACAGGGAGTACGTATATCTTCTTGAAATCATGGCTTCATTTCCTTTGTACATATACCCAGAAGTGAGATTCCTTGATAATATGATAGTTCTATTTTCAATTTTTTGAGGAACCTCCATTCTGTTTTCCATAGTGGTTGTACCAATTTATAATCCCATCTAGAGTGTACAAGGGTTCCATTTTCTTCACATCCTTGTCAACAATTGTTTCTTCTTTTTGACAAGGTGGGAAGTGATATCTCATGGTTTTAATTTTCATTTCCCTCATGATTACTGATGTTGAACATCTCTTCATATACCTGTTGGCTGTGTGTATGTCTTTTTTAGAAAAACGTCTATTCAGTTCCTCTGCTCATTTTTAAATCAGATTGTTTGGGTTTTTTCTTTCTTTGTTTTTGTTTGTTTTGTTTTGTATTGAGTTGCATAAGTTTCTTATATAGTTTGGATATTAGCCCTATATCAGATATATGATTTGCAAATATTTGGTCCCATTCCATTGGTTGCCTTTTCATTTTGTTGTTTATCTCTTTTACTGTGCAGAAGCTTTGCTATAATCCACTTGTTTATGTTTGTTTTTGATGTAATCCCACATGTCTATTTCTCCCTTTAAATTTGTTGGTATTTGATTAATATATTTAGGTGTGGGTGTGTATATACACATATATACATACATACATATATTTACAATTATTATATCTGATGAATTGACCTCTTTATAATTTTATAATGACCTTCTTTGTCTCTTGACACAGTTTTGGTTTAAAGTCTATTTTGTCTGATATAAGTATAGCTATCCTTGCTGTCTTTTTTAATTTCCACTTGCAGAGAATAGCTTTTTCCATTCCTTCATTTTGGGCCTATGAGTGTTCTTAAAGCTGGAGTAAGTTTCTTTTAGGCAGCACATAGTTGGAGCTTGTTTTTACATCCATCAGCCAATCTGTCTTTTGGTTGGAGAATTTAACCCATTTACACTTACAGTAATTATTGATTGCTATGAATTTACTAATGTCATCTTATAGTTTTCTAGCTGTTTTGTGATTCCTTTTCTTCCTCCCTTACTGCCTTCCTTTATGAATTGATGATTTTCCATAGTGGTATGCTTTGATTCCCTTCTCTTTTTCCTTTCATGAATATAGTGTAGGTTTTTACCTTGTGGTTACCATGAGGTTTATGTGAAACATAGATATAGCAGTCTATTTTATGTTGATAAAAACTTCAACTGCACACAAAACCTCACTTTTTTATCCACCTTTTTTCATGCTTTTGATGTCAAAATTTACCTCTTTTTATGTTCTGTACTTATCTACAAATTATTGTCGCTATGGTTATTTTAAATACTCTTGTCCTTTAACCTTCTTTTTAGAGTTATGTGGTTGACACACCACCATATTACAGTATTAGAGTATTCTGAATTTGACTATACTTGCCTTTACCAGAGTGTTGTATGTTTTCATGATAGTAGTTAAAAACCTTTCATTACAGCTTGAAGAACTGTTAGCATTTCTTATAAGGCAGACCTTTTGTTTCTCTGGGAGTCTT
Source organism: Phoca vitulina (assembly GCF_004348235.1). Lineage (NCBI taxonomy): Eukaryota > Metazoa > Chordata > Mammalia > Carnivora > Phocidae > Phoca > Phoca vitulina. The sequence continues at coordinate 86,320,745 of NW_022589706.1, forward strand.
TATTTCTCCTTCATTTTGAAGGATACGTTTGCTGGATAGAGGATTCTTGGTTGGCAGTTTTTATCTTTCATCTAACTTTCCCCTGGCCTGTGAAGTTTCTGCTGACAAATCTGCTGATAACCTCATGGGGGTTCTCTTATAAATACAAGCTTTTTTTTCTTGGTTTTTCAGATTCTCTCTTTGTCTTTAATTTTTGACAGTTTTATTATAATGTGTTTTGGAGAGGATCTTTTTGAGTTTGTTTAGTGATCTATGAACTTCAAGAACTTGGATACCCAAATCGCTCTCCAGATTTAGGAATTTATCAGCCATTATTTTTTTAAATAATTTTTCTGCCCTTGTCTCTCTCTTTTCTCCTTCTGGAACTCCAATAATTTGCAAATGGTTTCTTTTGTTGTTGTTGTTATCACATAGATCACATAGGCTTTCTTCATTCTTTTTTTTACTCTTTTTCTTTGTTCTCCTCTGACTGGATAATTTCAAAATTCCAGTCCTCTAACTAAGAATTTTTTTCTTCTGCTTGATCCATTCTACTGTTGATGCTCTCTATTGCATTTTCTATTTCATTCATTGTATTCTTCATATACAGAATTTCTGCTTGATTATTTTTTTGAATTTCTATTTCTTTATTACACTTCTCATTCTGCTTGTTTATTGTTTTCCTGACTTTTGTTGAATTGTTTTTCTGTATTTTCTGTTTTTATTATTTTAGCTTTACTGAGGTGTATTTGACATATAAAATTGTAAGATATTTAAAATGTAATTGTGGTGATTTTATATACATTGTGAAAGGATTCTCCCTATCTAGTTATCACATCCATCATCTCACACATTTATCTCTTTTTTCATGATGTCTCTGACTTTTCTTGTAGCTCATTGAGTTTCTCCGTAATGTTATTTTGAATTCGGTAACAGGTAAATCATAGATCGCTGTGTCTTTGGGACTGGTTACTGAAAAATTATTGTGACCCTTTGGTGGTGTTATGTTTCCTTGATTTTTCATATTCTTTGAAGTTTTGTGTTGCTGTCTTTGGATTTGAAGTAGCAGTCACCTCCACCAATCTTCACTAACTCTTCTCTCCAGTGCATCCAAACTTGTATTTTTTTGTTTCAATAGTGTGCTGGAACTTCTCTGGTGGAAACCTGGATTTCCACAAAGGCTCTCTCATCCATGAATAATAACCTAAGACAGTCTTTTCTAGTGGCTTCTGTACCACAGCACAGAGGAGCTGGATTCAGTTCAGGGGCTACTGCAGGGACCACAGCTGGGACCAAGATCTGTATGCGTGTTATCCAATACAGGTGACAATATGCCACCAGGTCCCTTGGTATATGCTGCTGGATCCCACAGCTCCCAAAAAGGCACTTTTATCTATGGATGGATGCCAAATTGTTACTGTTGAGAGAAGGGATACAAAGAAGGGACATCTTATTCAGTCATGATCCTATTTTATTTAAATAATGTTTACTTAACAATATTGCATTTTGTTACTAATAGTCAAATGCAAATTGGCTATGAAGAACTATATGCTATGCAGTTCCTTTATGCCATGCCTAGTAATAATTTTGAATATTTTACATAATTTTCTAGTTGGTTAGGAAATATCTGTAGTCTTCCATGTTAAAATGCAACTGTATTTTCAAAGGATTCGATGATTATAACTTAGAAGGATTTTTGAGGGAAAAAAATCTAGATTATGAGTCTTCATTCTCTCCTGTTTGAAAGTTTCATGTCTTCTGAACTATCTGCTTCTCAGGAGAAATTTATTTTTCCAGTACAGAATTTTCAAAGTTATGTTCTACAATATTGTTTTATCATGAATAAATCAAAGCTTATAAACAGATAAAAGAAACACAGGTTCTCTCAACCACCCTCTTCCTCTCTCTCTCTCTAAAATGGTCTTTCTCTTTCCAATCAAGGTTTATCCACATGAAGAAAATATGACCAAAATCCCCAATCATCCTGCTATGATAACTATACATCTGCTTTAACCCCAGCTTAAATGAAGCAAATATTCCAATGACTTTAATATGCTTGGCAACAGTGGTAAGAATATATTAAATATCATATACTTATAGGAACTAAATTTAGCTCTGCCTATATATTTAAAAAGATAAATTCAACTAAATTTACTAAACTTCTCTTACAAATGGCCATTTTGGATAAATGAGAATAAGGAAGAATAGAAATAAATATTTTTCTCAGTCACTGGGTCTATGCTAGCAGAAAATATAATGCAAGCAAATCGGATCAAAACAGTAAACATTATATTTCAAAATATCCTTCTGTTCTGATTATTTAGATATTTCTAGTAATAACACGTTAAGGTTGAAGTATTCCTATAGCTCCCTTGACTCTTTCTTTATAGACACAAAGAAAATCTACCAAAATCCTGAAACAGTACAATCAAAATTATAATATTGAGCAGGAAATCAGAGATTATTTATTCAAAATAGAGTTGAAATAGGTTTTGCACATATCAACAAAAATGAATACAATTCTTTTCCATTTAATGCGTAAAACTCAATCAAATTCATCTGATACTAAATGTGTTAATTTTATGTGGTATTTTTTAGACCTTAGCCAGTTATATTTAGCCTTTCAGAGCTCTGCGACAGATAACTTTTTGACTCATTGCGTCCTCTAGCTTTATTGCTAAATATTTTGCTGTTATGTCTGATTACTTATTTTTAAAAAATATTTTATTGGCAAAATTTATTTCTAAATCTCCAATTTATAAATATCTTATCCATGTTGGCTAACATTTGCCAATATAAAGCTCACTTTCCTTATCAGTTGGAGCCATTTGTAAAGAATAAACCAAAAAAAAAAAAAATACTATTTTCAGATTCACTTTGCTATCTACACTCTTGCTTACACCACTACTACCTGGAAATATGGGCTGTTCTGTATGCTCTAAGTACAGAACATTCCAGGGCAAACATACTGTTTGGACGCTCCATTATATATTTTTGTCTTCAGTTATTTTGTTTTGAATTAATGTTTTATTTCAGGGACATAGAAATGTTTTTACAGTGAAACATCTCTATCTATCGCCTATAATTACTGTGCATTACTGCAGCACCATCACATGAGAGCCAATAACTCAATCTGCCAAAACAAACCTAAGTCTTTATAGTCACTGGGAAATTAATTACTACATAAAGAAATAAAACTAGTCACATTCCCAGATTATTCCAAAGTGGTCCTTTTTTAATACTGCCTTCTAGGGGATCATTTTTATTGAGGACACCATTTCACCTGAAATTTCTGCCTCCTGAAAACCAAAAGACATCAGGACGAAACTAATTTCATTCTATTTTATGCCACTCCTATTATCTCTACACCTTGCACCATTTTATTTTCAGCCTAAATTCTGGGAGGTCCTTTTCTTAATTTTCCTACCTTTCTCTCACCAGGAGTCAGACACCACCCAGTTGGCCAGAGCAAAGACGATTGATAAGGAATTACTGCCATCTTGTGGCCACTACAGTTGAAGGCAAATCACCCTACTGCCCTGAGCAAAGAAAAAAAACTTTTAAAAAAAGACTCGGTTGTTATACCCTGTCTTTTATCCATTTACCTCCAATATACATCATTAAAGAGGCACTATAATGCACATTCTTTTTTTTTCCTAAAGGTTTTATTTATTTATTTGACAGAGAGGGACACAGCGAGAGAGGGAACACAAGCAGGGGGAGTGGGAGAGGGAGAAGCAGGCTTCCCTCCAAGCAGGGAACCCGATGCGGGGCTGGATCCCAGAGCCCTGGGATCACGACCTGAGCCGAAGGCAGACGCTTAACGACTGAGCCACCCAGGCGCCCCTATAATGCATATTCTTAATGAAAATATGTGCACGAGTATTATAACATTCAAAAAGATGGTATCTTTTCCACACTTGGTCAAAATGTAAATGTAAAGTGATCTAAAATAAAAACTTCAGTCTGCACAGGGTAGAAAATTATATAGTCAACTAAACAGAGGCATTAATATTACCTACTGCCTACTTCGGTAATTTATCTTCATTCTTTTTAATGTTAAGAATTTGTAAAAGGTCATAATTCAGGAGGTTCAAATATTTCCAACTCTGAGGTGACATGTTTGCCACACATCTCAATAGCCCGTGTCAGCACCGGAAATTGGGCAAAACCTACTAATAACCAGAAACAGATTTGAAATGAATGCTTCTCTCAGATCTGTATGGCACATGTTGTCTTCAATATTCTGTCTCTTGACATGTGACAAATTTGCAAACTCTGTGTTTTTAAAACTCACATGATACAGTCACTAAAACACTGGCAGTTAGATAGAATGAGCACATCTAAGAACACTTTGTTCTGAAAGTAGAAAGCAAAAACTCTACCCTGTCTCTCTGTCGAGCTCTATGAAATGCCATATAAAGTTTGATTTTGAGTGGAAATCTCAAGGTGTATTTATCTGCGTGTATTTGATTGAGGGAAACATCTTACTAAAAACTTGTTTTTCAAACAACTAGAGGTTCAAAGGAACATTTTCTCGCCATAAGATTTGTATTGAGTCTAAAGTGTAAAGCTTTAAATACTTAGTAGAAAACACTCCACCTGGTGGTAGAAGAAAACGGGTAGCCACTTTCTCCAAAAGACCCTCAGAAAAAAAGATGGAATCAATCAACAGAATACACGTCTAGTGAGAAACCGTATAAGATACTCCACTGCAGTTGGTGAACATCTTAAAAGCAAAATCCAGACAGAATCTGTCTCTCTATAAATCTTTCCACCCCTTTCCATTACTAGTTAGGTATTGTTGGCTCTAAGCCATCTGATTTTACTATGATTTATTAACTGCTATGCATTATATATGAGATTCAGGTTTGCTGAAGAGTTACCCTTATGGTCATTGTTGCATACAAATCAGCTACTGTTAGAGAGGTTTATTGCATCATTTTATGCCGCTAGTGCTTTTGTTAGGCAGTAGTAGAATATGTAACTGGGAAATTTCCTGTTATATTTTTCCAAATATGTTAGGAGCACACGCAGTGCATGTTAAGAACAATAGGCCTTTGTTCCAGTCTGTTTATAAACAGAAGAAAAAAGATCCAGAACAACGGATGAGAAGAAATAAAAACCTGTTGTCTAAATCAGAGGGATTGGTATTCTCCAAATCGTTGCTACAGCATTGAGTCATTTTCTCTGGTAAGACCAACTGAAACGTGAGAAAGAGCAATAATGTGAGCAAAACCAATTTACTCTTGGTAGGAAATTGGAAAAACGGTAGCAGAGATCTAAGCAGATCTGCCTCTGAAATAAGCCCCCACAAAACAGTGCTTCCACACTCTTTTTACATCTAGACATTTGATTAACTAAGTAATTCAACTCAAATTTCCAGTCCAGCCCTCAGCACAATGACTTGAAAGCTTGCCTTTAGCACCTTTCTCACCCGTTTCCTCCCAGCTAGCATAAACAATCAAGACGAAAGCAGCACATTACCTAAATGGCTGTGGTTTACCTATAACAATAACGAAAAAAATAAGAACGGCTATTGTCTTACATACTCAACAGAAAGGGAGAAGATGTGAGTGATCATATTTTTTAAAAGTGGGAGGGAGAGAGGGATGCATTCCTTCCTCTCGGCAAATCTTGTCATGTTCCTGTAACCGCAAGCATCGTGGTCCACTTCAGTGTGACATATGTTATGAAGTGTTTCTGAAGAAAAGTGTCATGGTTCAGGAACAGCAGTATGTCCAAGAAGAATAAGGCAAATATTCTGCAGTCTTAGCTTTTGGTATGACTGCTCAAGGTATACTAGAATCATATCTACTGAGACATATGTAAAAGGGCTTTAGAATCTCCTGTATGCGGATTATTAAGGGTGTATATGCCTTTAAATTTTTGTCGAAGCCATCTGCGAATGCACTTCTTAGTTTTTTTTAATAGCTTGATTTTCTCACAATTAATTGAGTAATAGTAATTATAAGACAGGTTCAACTGGATTCACGCGTAAGAAAATCTGGATGAAAAAGTTTAGTTCAATAAAAAAAGTTTCGCTTTCTTGCATGCCCCCACTATGTGTCTACTGATAACTTTTAGGCATAACGGAGATAAATGGATAGTTAGTTGACATTAGAGATTCTTAATCTCTTCAAGTCTTTGATTTTTAATGTATATTGAGTATTATCCCACAAAAACTGCCAAAGGAAGATGAGGCATTGAGGAGGACAGGTAGAAGGATCCAAGACAACCAGCTGTTCCCAGGCACAGGGAACTTTGCCAAGGACCTATAGGTTACCATACAGATCCATAGTCAATGAATTCATGGATGCCTTGAAACTCTCAAGACTATTCCAGTTCCTAGGATCAATGGTTTGAGAAAATACCTTAAATACAGGTTCACAATTTTGTATCATAATCCCACCCCCAACCTTCTTTGAATGTTCCTCCTCAAAAGGTATATGGTTCAGAAAGGTGGAAAATTCAACTCCTATAGAGAAAATATTAATTAGTATATAATATAATTATTAAATGCTTTGTTTCCCTTCAGGGAGGGAAAAACACCGAAAGCACAAAATTCTCTGTTTTTAAAAGATCTTCAAAGTGGATAATTGAACAAATTTCAAAATCCAGCCCCAAACCATTCTCCCATGCACTTGGCATATATTTCTTATTCTTTTTTAAGATCAGTGTACATGCTGCTTATTTTCCGGGTGCCTAGCATGAATTATAATGAACTACACAACCAGAGAGTGCAGATAATGGGTATGCAATGTTTATTCCTGTTTCTCTTTCTTCCAATGACACTGTTTAAACTGATAAACATCATTTGGCCTTGGCAATCTAGACCCCCAGGTCTGCAGACAAACCCTAATTAAGCTAAGTGGTACCTTTTCCAAGGACATCTGCTACCAAAAGTTTCAAATATCCATAACAAAGCATGATTTCTCAGCCTCCAGAAACATTATGATTAATATAGAAGTATTTTATTTTTTTCCAAAGGGGTAGAGTTACAGATTGAGACGCTGCTTCCATTTCCTTAGAACTGCAAAACCTTGACTTACTCCACTTATTTCTTTTCTTTTTGTTTCTTCAGGTATTGAGACTGTCTCTCCAGTTTGACAAGTTTAATAGTTAAGACAATGTAAACAATCAAACAGCAAAGCATCACAATGAAGCAGAAGCTGGAAGAAAATCTAAGATGGTGTTTGGTTGTTGTACCTCTCAGTCTTCGCAGATTTATGAAAACAGTTTCTTTCAGATGGTGTCTCCACGAGGCAAAGTAAAATAAGCACTTTTCCAGTTGATGTGTTCTAATATGAATGAAGTGGTATAAAATGACGCACAAGTAAAGAAATGACATGCAAGTGACAGTTTTTACTACATCGCTCTAAACTATAAATAGTTTTTGTCTGTTAGCGCCAAACTTGTGAATTTGTGTGACAGGTTGGACCAAGATAATTAATTAATATAAACATTTCTTAATGTCTCTAGACATACAAAAAGTTTGGTTTTGATTTATTTTATTTTTTATATTTTTGGTGATAAGAAAAAATGTAAATAAATGGTTGTTTAGCCTAATTCTATTAAATATACTAAAATGCAAATTCCACATTTTCTGGTAATCAGAGATTTAGGGGGCACAAACTGGTTTTTAAATACTCATATAGGTAGAAGTCAATTTGGGGTTGTGCTAAAGTTAAAGGGCGCCTCTCTAAGCAACACTGAACTCACGCAAAAGCTGAATTTTTATTTGGTTCAACCAAGGTTCAGCTGTGAGTTTCAGTGATGATAGTTCTTGAATGTTACACAGGAGAACAGGTATTCCAAATTGGGAGGTAGGAGAGGATTCCACAAGTCTTAGAAGATTTATGACAGAATTTGATCTTTGTTTTCTAAAACTAATTGGATTTAGGTTACACAGATCTCATCCCTTGAGCTACCAGTAAGAATATGGAGCTGCATCCCGCACGCCATATAGCATAATTCGATTTAATGCATTTCATATATGTCATGCTACATTACAATGCAGCTTACACGTATTCAAAACAATTGCCATGCATACTCTTTAAGCTACAGCTTTTGTCACATTGTGCATTATTTACAATCACTTGTAAATCCAGCAAAATACACAGGCAGAAAAATCAGAGCAGGAGGTAGAGCTTGTTTTAATGTGATTATATTGGCATCTGATATGATGGTGCTTTGGACCATATTGACATGAGTGAGGATTCTATGTAGCAACTGTTCAATACCATCCGTTGGACTTCTCTGATAGACCACTTAACTATCTCAGCTTTTCCAGTGATCATCTCATTTATCTAGGATTATTGCACTGAATTTACTGTTTGGTTTTCTTCCAGAACTGAAATGTCAAGTCCAGTGTCATGTATGCAGTAGCTTTGTGCTGTGAGAGCTTCACAGATCCCCCAAAAGCTGCTAGCAGTTGATCTTTGGATAGAGCTAGAAATAAATAAATCCTCTTTAGCAGATCAATATTCATCCCATTTAATGCTTGATGTGAAACTTGTGGATTTGTGGTGGTAATGCTGATGTACAGCTAATCGTTGAAAATGGGCATTAGGGCTTTTATAGCATGGCAACATATTGTCAGGCAGGAAGGGAAAGAAGTGGTGAGCACAGCCTGGAAAAAACACGGTAAGTGTGTATAAATTGGCTGCACACTTGGAATTCACTTGCAGTGCTTTACTATGCAATACTAAAAATGAATAATATGGACAACAAATGGATCTGCTATGTAAAAAAAAAAAAAAAGAATCCTGTAACCTTCCCTTGGTTTGCCACTCTTTATGGTACCATCTATACAAATGAAGTACCTACACTTGTTTTGAGTCCCTGGTGCTAAAGAAATTGATATTGAAATATTTTCCGAATGGCGATTGATGTAATTGCCATTAATGATAGCAAGGAAAACAGTTTAGCATAAAAGCCAGACACTTTTGGGAGCGGTGGGGGTTTTATACCAGAAATTCATACTAAAAATGGAGACACCCAAAGAAAGGAGTGTAGTGTCCCGAACAATTAAATCCAACTGAGAAAAAAAAAGACATCCTGCCAGTGAGCAAGATCTGAAACATGGCTCATGTCAATAGTTAAGGTATTTTCTCTAGTCAATGGTGTGAAAGTCCTATATCAGACCTTTCTTTGACTGCAAGGGTTAAATTGATCACTTTTGATTTAACAGTTTTCTTTTTTGCTGTAAATATATGATAATTCATACTGTCATGGTGTTCGGAAAAGCAAGTTGGTGCCGGGCATTCTTTGCATGCAATAGCTTTCAGCCCGACCACATAATCTGTAATATAGACATTTGTGGTTGCCAATGGTATATATATTTTCAACCGTATTTCTCCATTATTAATTTAACATAATGCAAGCAAAATGTGCACATGATCTCTGTGTGAAAACCTCGACTTATCAATGTTCTTACAGACTCAGGCTGCCCCCGTTGAATTTTAGCAAGCATCTAAACTTATTTGTACAAAGGGATGCCTTTGTGAATAAAGCATGAGAAATATGCACTTGCTGTAAGTATTGAAACTAGAGAACTGGTATTGATTCGTTTTCCCAGGAGAAATGATATTCTTTCTCAAATAGTAAGTTTTCATTTAGGTTTACTGAGAAATGAAACATTATAATCTTTACATGGTGGGAGAGGTCAGTAAGCTTAAAACATGCAGAGTAACATCTGCTGGCTTCAGATATTCACTGGACTATTTAGAAGTGTCAGTTTCCCTCGTGCAAGTCCCAAATTTGATATTCCCTCCCCCCGCCCCACCCCCCGATAAGGATCTCGGGCACTTATAGTTCCTTTGGTTGGCAAAGGAAGACAGGTTGAGGGCAGGTCATGGTCACAGGATCGTGTTTATCTGGTGAAGAGTAAATCAGTAAACAGGGGAGGAAAGGTATGTTTATGCTTGAGGCCATGAAGGTTGGGAAATAGTAATGTGCAAGGCCAAAGATGACAATTGGGAAAGTGTGTGGGTGTGTCTTTGATAGTATATGCCTGTGAATTCGTGCGCATACATGCAGAAATATGTTCAGTTAACCTGGATATGCAAAGAGGCATGCTAATATATGACTATGTCAACACCCGGAGACGCGCTCCATCTATATACTATGTTATGTGTGTATGCAAGCGTTGTGTATGTGTGTATAGTACATATGCATGCACTAGGATATCTTAATCCTATCCTAGAGCTTGAAAGGGCTAATGTCTTTGAAAATAACTCTCCTGAAAATGAGAATTTTAGAGCTTATTTGAACTCATGGATAACAGAGTAAGGAAAGATTTGTCACAGAAACTAGGGTGTCTTTTCTCTCTCTCAATTTTGAGGTTGTTATCAGGGAAGATAAATAGGCCTTTGCTCTGCATGGCAAACCTTTCACTGGAAGAATGTTGGACTAGTAGATTACTACTATGACGATTCTTTCCTTGATTTAAAGTGACATATGAGTCAGGGATTTTCTGTTTCTTTTTTCTATCCAGAAAACAAATCTTTTTCCAGGTTCTGAATGCTTAATTTTAAGAAGTTATTGTTAAGAACTTCACAGCTGGCATATTATTTGACAAACAGGGCCACTAGAAAGCCAAGACTATGGACTCCGAGAAACAAACTTTGGGTTTTAGAGGGGAGGGGGGTGGGGGTGGTTTAGCCTGGGGATGGGTATTAAAGAGGGCACGTATTGAATGGAGCACTGGGTGTCATACGCAAACAATGAATCATGGAACACTACATCAAAAACTAATGATGTCCTGTATGGTGACTAACATAACATAATAAAATTAAATTAAATTTAAAAAAAAGAAATGGTATTTTTTTTCCACTTCCCATAATGGCTATATTCACTTGTTTGAATTCAGGAGAGTACTACCTATGCAGCTTCTTAAGAATAAAGAGAAAATGCATCTCCATGTACAAAGTGGGACAACTCACTTCATACTTCTTCCCTCAGCTACCATCCTTCTTATCTAGAGAGAAAAAACTTTGAAAAATAAAAGTCTGATTTTATGAGATTTACCATTTGGTGTTTATGTGTGTTGCTACTAGGAAACCAAGAGACAGACTGTGCATTTTCACCTCTTAAACTTGTCCTTACGTTTATCATTTCCCTATTCATTCATTTCTTCAACAAAGAATGATCAAGCACATTTTGTGTATTAAGCCAAAATGTAGCCCTTCATCTCCGGGATGTTACACTCTTATTTTCTTTTTTCCTTAGTCCCTGAAACATTGATGTGTATTCATATATATTTTCTAGATGTCCATACTTGTAGTCAACCATACCGAGTTATTTTATGGAGCAAGGTCAAATATAAATAACATACAGATGATTGGGTTGGTGTCTGGGTGGACCACAACTGATAGGTATTCTAAAACCATGTTTATAGATATATAGCTAGCCTGTGGATAGTATGAAGAATCCTATGTGCGTATGTGTTCCTGGTTATACTCATAAACTACAGAGCTATGCTATTCTCATAGAACAGAGTCTATCAGTTGAGCAACAGATTACATTCTTCTTTGGGAAACAAAACCACCCAGGCCAAACTATTCAGCAAAAGAATTCCTGCACGACAGGCTCAGCTTCCTAAGATAGGAAAAATAAGACTTAAATTTCTGCTAGAAATTAGCTGATTTGGGCACCACCCAAATTTAGCTAGAGTGGAAAATTGAAGGAAAAACTCAATGACTCAGAAACTTTCATCAGACAGGGATCATCTTAGAGTGAGAAACATGTATGTAAAATGAATTTCTTTTATGCAAAATACTTGTGTTTAATACAGAATATTGTGTTATAGTAAAGAGGTAAGTTTTACAGTCTGTCTCTCTGGGATGATAGTCTTCAAAGGTAACATATGGCCCTAAAGAATGTATTGGCTGATGATTATCTTCCAGAGGGTTTAAAATTATAAAATAGTAGAGTTACATAATCCTTGAATATTCTTAGCCCAACTTTGTAAAAATTATTTTTATACCAGTAGTGAAATCATGGTGGTCTATGTGAGAATTAGTAATATTAACAGTTAGACTAGATGGGTCCATTGTCTAGAAAGTTTTCCTATTGTGACATGTCTTCTATGGACTCATGCTCACAAGAGAAACCTGGACTCGTGAGTCACTGCCAGACTGATGCTCTATCAGTGCATTCCATCTGTGCAAATATAGTCTGTGATATTTTAACTAAAATTTGCCAGAAAAACTATTTAAATGTGGAAGCTTATCACTTTACCTCCTTTCCTCTAATCCCTGTTAAAATATTATAAATAACACGGAGCTTAGAGTTGCAAAACAGAGACCCAACAAGACTTACTCCAAAATCTTTTTTCTAAAAGATTCAAATAAAACCTTACAAGAGATAAACCAAACCAACCCACTTTGATCCATATGAATTATCTATAGTCCTAATTCCTCTTATCTAAAAAAAAAGAAAAAAGAAGACAGAGAAAAAAAAAAACCTTCATATTTGAAGCAGATTATTTTATAGACTTCCCCCCCCAAAAAAATCTGTAAGATTTCATAATATTTTTTTAGGTAACTCTTCTTCCAAGAAGTAAGTGTTTGATTCCTTGTTACAAACCTGCAGTCCCTGCTTATTGCTGGAATATGCAGGGGTTACTTGAAACGCTCCCTGAAAAGACCTGGGCCCTCCTTTTTTTCCAAGACAATGAATGAATAGGATTTTACACACAGACAATGATAGAGAGACAGGGAGACACTTTGAAGTTAACTAATTTGACAAGAAGTTTTGGGATTCTTAAAAAATAAAAGGATCTTTGCTGAATTTTTATTTTGTTTGTGTTCTGCCTTGAGTTCACATAGGCGGGTTCAGGCAGGAAGCACAGCCTGAACAGCTCAGCCAGATCTGGAGGGATTAGTTACAGCAAAGAAGGCTGTTGTGTGAATCTGAGTCATTTTTTTTTTTTATGGTAGCAATTTTAAAGAAAAAAATTCATGCACATGTAAGCATGCCAAATCCTACCTTTACAATAAGTGTATCTGGTCAAACATTTTAATATAAAATCACCTAAAAATTCCTTACACCGAAATGGAATGATCTTTCTATGGTAATGCTTTATTGGACTCTACATGAAGACATCAGTTTTCTTATTTCTGAATATAATGTGATTTTAGCCATAATTTTAAATATTTAGTTTGGCATGGGCTTTGTGCTCCCTCAATATGGCGCTGTCAATTGCTTTTAGAGACAAGTAATTGGTAAGGTCAGAAGATAAGAATTAAGCAAAGTGAGAAAGACTTCCTTTCAATTTTAAGAACAATGGGGGGGATGTTAAAGCTGAGATAGTGATCCAAATTTTCCACAATGCTTTGGGACTAAACTATGGGTAAAATAAAAAAACAATTATTTTCAATTTTCAAAAATATAATTTCCTAGATAAATATATTCCAAATTGAAAGAATAAAAACCACCCTTTGAAATATACCACAAGCAAAGACCTGTTATAAAATATCATTAAGGGGGCACTAGACTTTGGCTCAGGTCATGATCTCAGGGTCCTGGGATCGAGCCCCATGTCAGGCTGCCTGCTCAGTGGGGAATCAACTTGTCCCTCTCCCTTTGCCCCTCCTCCTGCTTGTGCTCGCTCTCTTTCTCTCTCAAATAAATAAATAAAATCTTTAAAAATATATATCATTAAGGATTTGTTTCTGCTATACCAAAAATTGCATCACTTGTTAAAGTTTAGATTTTACCTTCTGCTCTCCAACCAGTCCCCAAACCTGGAACAATCATGTGACAAATGGAATATCTTAACTAAAACGTTGACTCCCCTAATTGTAAGCTTCACCTCCTGTTACATTATGGTCTCATACAGTTTGTTTGGAAATTTTCTCTGACTATGGGGTAAATAGATTTATGTGCTTTTAAAAATGAAACAAAAATATTTTAATGATAATGGTTTTGCAATTTTCCCCCAATTCTGGTTCCAGAACCACCACACAAATGTAGTAGTGCCAGTGGTGCAAGGAATGCCTATACTCAAGATGACAACTTTATGTAGCCAGACAACATTACACATGTTATTCCAAATCCCACAAGAGAACTTTTGCAAAAAATCTATTGGCTTTCTCCCACAAGAACCCCACTGTTGGTAGAGTTTGGAGTAGCCCAACCAACCTGACAGATCTGTTTCCTATTATATTGTATAAGATAATTTCTCTTTTCTGCCTCATCATTTACCCATTTAACTAACATACCATAGATAATGATTATTTATTGTTAACAATTAGAAAGGGCACTTGGCCAATTAGTAAAAAGAGGTCCGTTATTACTGTGATATTAAATCATGAATATTCCACTTATTGGGATTCATTACTAAAAAGGAGCTAATGGATTTTGACATTCTAAGAGTTTCCATGATTTTATTTGAAACTGTAGCTTGTGTTTAGCTTGAGGTAGAAAAGGCCAAACACAATTTCACTTATCAATACATAAAACTAAAGCAAATCCAGATAGGAAAGTAAAGAATTAGAAGACTTATGGGAAATTAAAATCTGTGTTATTTCACTAATTTGTTCATTGCTTTGCTACAAAAATTAAACAGTATTCAGTATGTAGCAAGGTATATAGCAAGCTGAGAAAGACTTCTTTAGCAATTACCCTACTATTTAGTTTTAAAGTTATTTTAGAAATAAACAATTATCAACACAATTACCTAAATATGTATCCTTTCTGCATGTGCAGAAATACATAACCTCATTTATTTTTATTGTATTAGGTAAGTGGACAAATTTAAAGTTTGCTAAAACCTATTCTCTGGCTTTATATAAAATGAAAATACAAATCAAAAAACTCTAATGAAAACTAACTTGGATTGAAAGTAGCTGCAGAGTCAAGTTGGTAGTGTTTCTTTCCTCTCTACCTCTATTCTCCACCCAGCACACACATACACACACACACACACACACACACACATTTATTCACTCATTGAGACATTTGCCCAGGTATTTTGATGCTTTAATTCATCACGATTAAAATTCAATATCTATGTGCCATTCTTCCCTCTTAGTATATAATATGCAAGTACCTTTGAATTTTTTATTTGCCTACCTAGTCATCTTAGAAAAAAATAACATTTTCAGCAATTATTTACAGAAGTATTTCACTAAGCCTTACTCAACTTGTTTGCTATCTTTTCTTGTAATCCCGTGGATAGTGAAGTTGAATAGATCTGCCACTACAACATCATGCAATAATATTTATAATATAATTGCACAGAATTTGTGAGGTTTTGGATCAATGAATTGACATCTTTCTGGTCTCCCGTCTAAAAGGACAGCAGAGGGAGCCCCTGCATGATTTAAGGAAACCAAAGGCAGGCAGGAGAAGAAAGACTTCTCAGGGTTGAAAGTTACACATGGTGCCCTCTGCTGGAATCACTGGTAAAAGTTCAGGATTTCAAATTGCAAGCACTGAATTCCAAAATTGATCTTAGCATGAATTACCAGTCATCATATGGGGTGCAGCAGAATTTTCAAAATAAAACTAACTTTTGTTCATTTCAATTAAAAAAGTAAATACACACTTTACATGTTTAACATGAATTTTGATGTTGATAAATCAAATTTTGGTGGACAATCTCACTACTCTAAAATGTATATCATCCCTGAGGTGTCCAATTGTTTCTTCATAACTGTACAACTCCTACATATTCCAGAGTCTTAATATGAAATGTAAAGCTATGACATTCATGTGGCTATAACACAGGTATATCATTTTAATGTAAAATAGTTCTACAGTGAGTGGAAGAATCCATTTGGGATTTGGATCAGGATTTGTACCAACTTTGAATGATGTGGTTAAGTTTTCCTTGTAATAGTTTATCAATAATTCCAATTACTGAAAACCATTTTAATGTCTGCTTGCTTTTCAATTCCTTTGAAGAACCCTTTAAATAAAGATATCTTTTAATTCAGATTAATTGGTAATAAAATTATTTTCAATTTTATGGTAAATATGTAAGTTTTAATTATGAATAAAAAATTATTCAGTATAATTTCTACTGAGAAACAACAAATCTTTAGATATTCCATATAATATTTTGTTAGAGGTAATCACTTGCAAATAAGATGCCTATGAAGTCCACTTTACAAACCATTTGTCATTGAACTCTTCCCATTTATTTAAATACTATATAGAAAAACACTACTGCATTTTCATGCATTTCAGCAATAATTGCTGAAAAAGCAAAGTAAGGTTGAAAAATATTTCCTTCATTAATATTTTGTAATGATCCCATGACTGTTAAAAGGGTCCTTCTTTGGGAAATAAACCAGATATTTGACAGCAAAAAGTTTGGTGTTTTGCTTCCAGTTTAACTGAATGGACTAGTCATTTTGGTATTATGCATCTTTAGTCTATATTTATGACATTACTTTCAAATTCCACTTAAAAGATACTTAGAATAGTGAACTATAATGATGAAATATAAATGTTGTATGTGTACACACAGTACTAACTTGAAAAAAATCGTACTTTTTATTCAAGAAAAAGGAGGATGTTAATGTTTTCCACTGCAAAAAAAGAAAGATTTATTTTTCGACGTAAGTGAAAATAAGCAACTTTTCCTTCTTGTCTGCTCTGTAACATGAAATTTAACTTGACTGAGCCCAGCAGGAATGATACAACATAAAAGGAAAGTTTCTTGAGCTTTTTCCTTGTATTTGTGTTTACATAGACTATTAAAAATATTGAGCATTAATCTAACTTTGAAAATTAGTCCTGTATGTCTGTGTTGGGAGCTGGGAGTTGGGGAGAGAAGAGATAAACTTGGGCTGAAGATGAACAAGTGTTCATTAATTATTGCATGCTCGTACCGGCCTTTTCTTGGTGTACAGTTTCTTGTATATATTTATTTATTTTCATTTTTGTTTTTGAGAAAGAGAGCATGTGTGCACACAGGGTTGGGGGGAGGGGCAGAGGGAGAAGAAGAGAGTGAATCTTAAGCAAGCTCCATACCTAGGAAGGAGCCCCTCACAAGGCACCATCTCACCACCCTGATCACAACCTGAGCCAAAATCAAGAGTCTGTCGCTTAACCGACTGAGCCACCCAGGCATCCCTGTGTTTACTTACTTTGAAGTCAGTAAAATTTTAAAGAATAGAGGCAACTAAAGTATGAAAGCCAGGAAACCCACATTTTTACCTTGAAACCTGTATCTACATTAAAAAAAACCTTCAATAATTTAAGAAGAGTAATACTGAAACTCTAAATGTTGGGAAAGTTTAATTTTATGAATATTTATACACACTTCTAGAAGGCAGAATAGGAATTAAACTATATGGACTTTTGATTCAGACTAAACATTCATCTGTTAATCAGACAAATAAATATTCAATAGCTCTTATGAGTTAGACCCAGTGCTAGATCCTGGTGAGGAAGCAGTGAACTACCCTCATCAAACTTATACTTCCATTTCACAACAGATAACACTGTTCTGCCATTTATCATACTCTTTTCTAAAATGCTAATGGAACACACAAATATTCACAAAGCTCAAACACAGTTAATCTATCCAAGGCAGAACAAGATTTTATGGAAAGTGTGGAAATTGTTTATTGTGAATAATTCACTCTTAAAGGTCTATGGATTTTTAATCTCAATTGTTCTTTTTTCCTTACTGTCAAAAATTTCTGAAGCTTTCCCTCATTTTTCTTTCTAGCTTCTCAGTTTGGGGCTGATGTATTGATCATGTTTTCAAACAAATAACAGTCTTGTTCATTTTTGGAGTAGGGTGATATAAGGTAGGGTTTACTAACTTCAAAGACTAAAGAGACCAAGATTGTAGCAAATATTGGATAATATAAGTGAATGCTAGAAAGTTCAAACTCAGTCTGAAGGAGTTCAATATTCTTTCAATTTCCATCTCTATCTCTCTTTCTTAAAACAGTGTGTGGAAAGAATATAACACCTTTTTCATTGAATTAAGCCTATAGTGATTTTGCCAATGATTTCAGGCTCTTCCATTCCCCTCTACCTTCCCAACCTATTTCCCCATAATATCCTCAATGCCCTCTACGTGGGGGACATATTTAACAACACTGTTTCTTGTATACCACTGATTTTCAACTGTTTTCCTCTCTAATTTTGTATGTAAACTGTCCTCTGGCAAAAATGATCTTTCTTATTTGAAATGCCATTTCTTTTTTGAAACAGCCCCTGAATTTTTTCACAACTAGAAGCATCTGTGTGTTTTCTCTAAATGCTCATAATATTTTGTTCTAAACTTCTTTTAGGGCTTGATATATTTATCATATTTTTTTTCCAGTGTAAATCTTAGGTGCTCTAACAGTAAACTCTGAGAATTACTGAGTCTCTGGGTGTGATGAATATGAGTGCTGAATACAATGGAGTTTTTTGAAAACAGATATTTACACAAATAATCATAATATATAACCTGATTATTTTCATTCAAAGCACTTCTTAGTAAGATTATCCCCTGAGGTCTAGAGTGCCCTTAAGGAACATGGTACCCCATGCTTCAGGCTATTTTGGCTTCCAATATGTTGTACAAAGTTAGTTTATCAAATGATGAATTGTGATATTTAGAATTAACATTTGAATTAAAATTAGAAAGTACTTTTATTGCACATCATTTTTTTAAGGAGTGACAATTTTCAAGATTATGTCTTGTATTGAGGAAATGTGTCTTAGGAAATTTGAAGAAAAGTGATTCAGTTTTGTTTAAATTATGTGAAAGAGAAATATATATTTTCACATCCAATAAATCTTTTTCAACCCAAAAATAATAGATAAAAATGAATATATATATATATAAGTATCTTGTGAAGGAAATATTGCTAATAAAAATGTTTCTGTAAATAATTTTTATGTATTAAAACACTGTTGGTCATGTGTTTATGTCATACATACACAGAAAAAGAAGATTCAGAGTGTGTGATTATTTATTTTATTGTCACACTTTTTAAATTAATAATACACAGAGATGCGATTTGATATTCATTAAAATATAATATTCATCATTCATTTCAAAATTTCATCATGGAAATTTAGAACTACCCCTGTGGCATAGATAAATACATCCTTTTTGCTTTTTTCTCTTGAATACAGCTAGACCACATTTCCAAACCTCCTTTTCATGTTTGGTGGGACCACATGACCAAGTTTTGACTAATAGAATATGGATGGAAATAATATATGCCACTTCCAGGCCTCGCTAATGAAACCTCTCACCACCAGTCTTTCCTATTCTGTTTTCTTGGAGATGACTCCAAGGCCTTAGGGGATAGTAGAGCCACACTGTGGTAAGACCCTTGATCCCTGAATCACCACTTGGAGGAGAGCCACCAAAAACAACAACAATGACAACAACACACCAAAACACAAACAAACAAACAAACAAAAACACAACTTTCTGACTGAGAACGTGCATGTTGGGCTGTTACAGAAGAGAAAAAAATACATTTTATTATGTGAAGCCACCAAAATTTTGGTATTGTTTGTTATAGCAATTGGCCAATTCTAACATAGACCCTCAGCAAGTCATACTCTTTTTCTTGTGACCTGCAGACATAGGTCACATAGAAGTGTACATAAAAGGATTACATTTCAAAATCTGGATTAGGCTAACCAAAAGGCAGCAAACCTTAGAGCATGATGAACAAATTCTTTTGATGAGATCCAGTTCGGTAAGAATAAAAATGTTCATAAGCTAGATTTTTCTCACAAAAACATTATATTTGTTGAATTATGTGGGGGGAAATTCTTATCTTTAAAAGCTATGTTACAATTATTAGAAAAGTGTCACTGAGAAAACAGAAATTGAACACTAAAATCTTAGCGCCTGGAATTACTTGAGTAATAAGAGTGTGGAAATAGCTCTTATCTTTCATTCTAATATCTGGTAGCAACTTAGAGTTTGCAAAGGGAATTCACATATATTATCTCATTTTATCATCAAAGGAAAATTTCAGGGTAGAAACTATTGTTAGCTCCATTTTGCCATAAAGAAACTGAGAGCTAAAATGATACCTCTAGATGGAGACAGCCAGTAGCCACAGAGCTGGGTAAGAATTAATCCATTCCAAACAATGCTACAACTTCTGACGATTTTGTGTCAGAAACTTTGCCAGTGCCAAGCATTATTGCGAAGATACAAAGATGAGTAAGGTCTGGTCCCACCTGGACTACCCTGTCCTAAGATTATGCCATCTCTTCTTTATTTGAGCTAGGCAAGGTAAAGTACATTGCATACCTAAGTAGAATCTGGTCTATTATTTTCCAGGAAGGACCCTGTGGCTTTTCAGAAACTTTGGGAGAGTCCTAGCAACCAGAGGCTCTAGTTCATGGCAATTCTCAATACCCTTTTCCTCACCTGCCCTCACCTGCTGTTCTCCCCCTGGAGTAAGCTCTATCCCATCTGTTTCCCAATCACTAGCTTTCCAACAGAAACCCCTGCTCTAGCTTACTGCTTTGGAGAACATCACATCTGAAAAGCTTTACTGCTCTGCCTGAAGTGACGACCTGAAAGACTGCTCCACTTGTTCTTTCTACTTTGTTTGAGCTGGAAAAGACCTTGGGGAAATCGGGCATTACACTGGCTATCGATGGCCTTAGTTTTTTAAGTTGCTTTCTGTGCCTTACAAAAGCATGCCTCAGACCAGTCTGATCTGCCTGTGTGAACCACACACTACCCAGAATATCCTGCCTGTGGTTTATACACAAAGTTTATTTAGTAGGCAAAGATCCAAATCATTATAATATTGAAGAACTTTGTAGGCTTAATAAATAGGATGTTAGTCATGTGTTATGTGCTTTTAAGTGCTTTATCCCATGTAGTCCTCACAACAAGGCAATGAGATGGATATTATGAGTGATCCTGAAAATTTAGGCTTAGAGAAGTAGGATGACTAACCAAGGTCACAGAACTGGTCAGTGGAAGGACAGACACTGGAAGCCTCTTCTTTTTTGATGCCAAAGCCCTTGCTTTAAACAGGCCGTGACTTTGTTATATATCTCTTCTTTGAAACAATGACACTCCAACAAAAGAAATCTTAAGGTTTGAATTTAGGGAAAAAATGAGCAGAAGGATACAAAAGAGTTCCTTACATTTAACATAATCCTTGCGTTATGCACAGCCATTTGTCTGCATGTCTTCCTGAGAGCAAATGGTATGAGCTGGCATTTGTAGTCTGCCATAATTTCATACTGTTTGATACAAACTACTTATATTTTTCTTATTCGGGAAGGTAAGAATACAGAGAGACACATCTGTGCCTGTCTGGGCACTTATGACTGTGCTTTTTGAAATTTATATGAAAAATTCAGTTCATTTTATAAATCCTTTTCAAACTTCATGGTTCTTACCCTAATGTAAATTGTAGGACAGGAATTTAGTCTTACTGCTATAGCTTTCTTATTACTCTTAGCTCTTTCTAATAGTTAAGATACCAATAGAAATGCCCATTAAAGTTAACCATGTTAGAAAACACTCAATTTGCTGTCTTGAATATATTAATTGTAGAAAAAGTTCTATCCCTTGAAAGGAGCCTTGCTTTGTGCAACAAAAACAACCATCTCATGAATGAATCTGATACTAAGCATAGAGAAGTAGCACAGAGGTCACACGTGTATAACAAAATATAACAGGTATTAGACAAGTTAATGGGAAAAACTTAAACATAGTCACCATAAATTAAGCAAAAGAAAGGGAGGGGGTTGTTGAGTTGAAGTATTTATCTTCATCCAATCTAACATCATCCAAAGGAAATTGAAGTGGACTTTTAAGAGCTAACTTGATTGAATTACATCCTTTGTACTGAGCACTGTTTTAAATGCTTTACTTGTATTAATTCATAGTTCCAAACTATCCTAAAGGTTATTATCCCCCTTTTCCAAAGAAGACAACTGAGATACAAAGCAGTTTTTTAAAAAATGTCCAAGTTCCATAGCCTAAACCAGGATTAAAGCCCAGGTTTGACTCCAGAGTCCCCATTCTTATCATTATGATTTTGTTATCATAATTACTACTCAGAAGTGTTTATTATTGAAGTTTGCTGTCTTAAAAATTCTGCTAAATTTTAAAACACAGTAATATATTTTAAAAGCTAAATTATGATGTAGCATTCCAATATATTATGTCTAAGAAAGCATCTACACTGACTCTACTGAGGCTGTAAGTCAAATGACTTTCTATCTGACAACATCATAAACTACATCTGGAATCTGAAAAGAAAGCTGCTCTTTGCCTCTTGCATTGTCATTAGTCATATAGATTTTTTGGTTGGAACTTGGCAATAGGACAAGGTGGAAAACTCCACAGTCTACTTGGGAGAGACATCCCTTTAGGGGAAAAACCTGGATGGCTGCATTCATGTTAACTCTTCCCAAAACTATTTTTAATTTTGGGTAATATTTCAGCTTTGAGATCTTGCCCTCAGGCTAGTGCCAAGTGGAAGGACCACTAACATCTACGCAAATGACTTCTCCCATACCACCCGTATTTCACTTCCTCCTTACTTCTTCAGTTTCCATCTAGTTTCTGACTGCTCAGATTTGAATCCGGACTCTCCCCCTTATTAGCTCTGTGAAGCAAAGTAGTTAATTTATCTCCATAACAAACTTCTCATCTATAAAATAAAGGTTAAAATCGTACATACCTGATAGGGTTATTATCACAGTCAAGTGAGGTAAAGCATGGAAGATGTTTAGAACAGTTTCCAGAATTTAGCAAGTATGCACTCAATAAATATTCAGGGCATGCTTTAAAATTAAAAAAGCCAAGATTTGAAGTCTGATGATAAACCCCTGTAGATAAGTCCTCAATTTTCCAAAGCACTTTTTCGAATATGTGGAATATGTTCTTGTTCCGTTACACTTGTGAAGAAACTGAGATTCAGAGCAATAAATTGTCAAGACATAGTCCTTTAGGCACTATGAATATATAGAGTCCCATAAACTACTAAGGACCGGTACAGACCAATTGTGGGTTGTTTCCAAAGTATGATTTTTCTTTCTTCCTTCGATGAAAGATAAATGCTATATTGCAAGTTGTCATGTTTTGAAGACAATTTGGTATTTCTCCTCACTCTGGTAAAACTATTCTCTGTAGAGAGGGTTCCCCCTCTTTAGTGGAAGAGAGGAAAAATGGGTTTGGATTGACAAAATAAGTCCCAGAATCATGAGTGTCATCTATCTGTAGAAAAAAATACTGATAGAGGCTTGGGCTTTGCTCTTAAGGTACTAAGAGGAAAATGGCTCCTAGCTACAGTCTGGAGACAGATGAATGCAGTATCTGAATTTGGCTGACCAAAAAGCATAGTTTTCTCAGATTCTTCAATGTAAATTGTGTTATAGGCTCAAATAATCTGGTAGCAATGTAAAGAACAATGCTTATGGAGCCTTACAGGTAGAAGTTCACATCTTGAATTCACCGCTTACTAGGTAGCTATGCATTTTGGGGACAGGTTATTTAACTTCCTTGAACTGTAATTTCTTTTTCAACAACCCATACCTGATAGGAAGATTAAACATGAGCATGTTTCTAAAGCACTTATTACACAGCTCAGCAGATGGTAGCTACTGGAATTTGAGTTGATTTGAGCATTAAATAGCAGGTTGAAACAGGGGCCTTGAAACATCCCAAATATGAGATTCTTTAAGTCTATGAATCTTCAAATCCTGACAGACAGTTTTTTTCTCTAAACACAAAATGTATGCCTACTTGTGTAATTCAAAATCCCTCCCCTGTCCATGATAAATAGAATCATCCAGCTGTGGTCAGTAAATTATGAAAAATCACTTAGTATTTTCTGCAGAAAGAGGTAAAGAGGTTATCCCAGATTCCATATTTGCCAAATATTACGCTCATCACCTTATTAGATCTATTCCCTCAAATGCATTCATGCAAGTGAAACAACAAAGTCTGTCATCACTGAAGTGAAAATCAGCAGTACAGTAACCAAACTATGTTCTTTATGGAAATACATTTTCTAATATAATGAAATTAATCCAAGGACTTTTGGATATCATGGAAAATGTACATACATGGGTTAATACAGCCTCCCTGGTTAATAAATTTAATGAACCAGAATAGGGAGGAGGGGAAAGAGGGAGGAAGAGATAGTATGTCAGGGTGAAGAGAAAATTTCCTGGGATTCTTCTTATAATTTTTAAATACCTAATAGCCAGTGGTGTTATATCTTTGATTCAAAACACTTTATGAAGTGTAATCAAACATAGAGAGCCATTGAGCATTCTACAATCTATGAAAATGAAATGTAAGCATTTTCTCCCTACCTTGTTTTCTCTGGAGCTTGAAAAATCATTTCAGTCTAGAGAGCAAAATGGAAAGATGGGCTCTGCTATCCAGGAAAACCATTCACTATTTATCAATTTCTTCCTGAATTATTTTCTGATAATAGCTAATGCTTAATGGACTTACTGCTGACATCATGGAACATCATATGTAAAAGGGAAAAAAATCACTTTCCTGATGTCTTTGTTGACAAGATTAGCATTAAGTTAATAACAATCTGATGCTCCTCACTTGAGCTTAAAAATATTGTTAATTCTCAATAGAAATAACGATTTTAAACTTTCTGTTGTGATCAGCTTCACATCATAAGCATTATGAAAAAGTAAAGAGGAAAGGAAGAGGGGAAGGGGTGAGAAGGGGTGTAAAAGGAAGGGAAAGGAAAGAGAGAGAAAGAAAACATCGCTATAGATCTGAAGAAACTTGTTTAAAAAAGTACCACTGAACAAGACTTTGTTATGAACTTCCTTATATTATCTTGCTTCTCTTATCTTAAAATATTTATTTTGACTTATTATCAAGACCATTTCACATCCATTTTCAAAAACCAATTTATTCATCCTAAGGTTAAGATACAAAGGTGCTTTGCCCCCTCCTTTCATTCCTTACTTTTATTAATCCTTCCTTTTTCTTTCACATTGTTGTCCCTTAAACTAGTCCTAAGAGTAACTATGTATCTACGTACAAAAACTAGTATTCAAGACATGGATTCTGGTTGTGACTCTCTCATGACCCTTTGTGTGAATGGAGGTAGCCCTCTTAAACACATTTTCCTTCTCTGTAAATAACGACTGCCAGAAATGATTATGTCTTGGCCACAAGGAAAGATTCTCATGAGGTGATTGATCTAAAATTCCTTTTAAGAATATAAAGGACTTTATAAATTCAAGAGGTGCATTAAAAAAAATATCCCAACAAAAAACAATTCACCAATGACATAAGCAAAGATCTTGACTTCCCTGATTTTCATTTAGATTCCTAATGTTTGAGTCCATTGAGGCTATATTCAAAGCCTACTCTTCTGGAAGATATCATAGGATTTTTAAAATATGGCTACAAAGAGCAAAAGAAGATTTGAGTCTCTCGAGAAAAGATCTCCAGATTGAATGCTGCATAGAAAACAATTTATTCACCTTATGAACATGAAAGGATGAAAAGACTGAAGGGTAATAAAACTTAACCCATTTTGGGGGCCCTCAGGAGGCTGTCTTATCGGCTTGGTAGTTGGAAAAGTATCTGTAATCCGAAAGAAAACCCTAAATAGTGTCCAAGGAAAATGTTTAAATAGATTTTTAAAACTCTACTGTTTTGTATTATCTCTCTACTCCTTTACTTGAGAAAAATCCATTCAGAATTATGATGTTATTATTTTTATAGATTTATTCTGCATTTAAATAACCCCAAAATCCTAATAATTAATTAAAATATAATTACAACGTACTAAAATCCCTATACCATTCTGTAAAAACAAGATGGCTTTTATATTTGGAATATCTGAGCTTAATTAACTTTATTTTTTTAAAGATATTTTGTTTATTTTTTGAGAGAGAGAGTGAGCGAGAGAGTGATGAGAGAACAGGAGTGGGGGGAGGAGCAGAGGGAGAGGGAAAAGCAGACTCCCTGTTGAGCAGGGAGCCCTAGGCAGGCTCAATCCCCAGGACTCTGATTCCCGTGACTCTGGGATCATGACTGAGCCAAAGGCAGATGCTTAACCGACTGAGACACCCAGGTGCCCCAAGCTTAATTAACTTTAAACCCCTACAGTTCCATTTCAGAAAATCTCTCTCATTAATAGGGCTGATAAATTAACAGGCAACTATTTGGTCACTATGTGTACATAACTTGTTAGATCATGAAATGTAACTAAATCATAAAGATTTAAATGTATAAGAGAACAATATAGCAACTAAAGAGAAAAACAAACCCAGGAAGATAAAGGATAGTTATCAAAGAAGAGAAATGGGGAAATAGTTGGTAAAGACATGAGGAAAGAAAGAAAGCAGACACTGACCAAGAAATAGCCCAAGTAAGTGATTATTTCTGCCCACAGGTATTTGTCATCATAGAATTGAAGTTCTACTGCAATGAGCAATTTTGACCTCCCTGCACATAACTGAACACTCTCCTTGCTGAAATTTACTTCACCTGAGAAAAGAGTGAATGGGACATGGTCTGACAGCCCAGGGATACTTCTGTCCACTCCCAGGTCACAAGGTTGACATCCATGAGATGGATGCCATGCATTATGGACTTTCCCAGTAGAAACGAGGTCATAGCAGTATACTGATAGGAAATTTTTGACACCCAAAAAACTTTATTGTAAATGAGAATATTGATTCCCACTAAAGAGCTAGCAGTGGTCAAATTTTGTGACTTTTGAGGGACTTAACACTAAGGAAAAAAAAAAAATAAGATGTATGCTCTATGGCTTAAAGGGCTATCCATTGCCCACTGGGCAAAGACCATGCCCATTTAGCTGTTTGAAAGATATTTATTTACATAAAGCTGTATATGGCAGTGTTTTATTGATATTCAGAATTATAATCAGAACCAGCTTAACTTTTGCTAGTCAGTGTCAGAAGCTATGGGATAGGAATGTGGTAGGGAGGGTGTTGGGGGTAGGGTGGGAAACACTAAACAGATATACTCCAAAGTATATTTTGTGGAACACAAAACTAGATAGACACTCTCTCTCCTTGCAAAATAGTTTTTAAATCAAATAAATTCAGGGAACATTGTGTGTGGGGGGGTATATGTGTGTGTGTGTGTGTGTGTGTGTATACACACATATATAAAACCCGCTTGGAGAGTAAAAATTTACATTAGCATATAGTAGGTACATGTATACCAATACACATAGTAAAGTCTCTGAAAACTCCCCCAAAGCATAGCATTTCCCAAGCATTTCTGTCCGCTGAGTTCATTGGCATATTTGGAAACACTGCTGTTGAAGAATGTAGTTTGATGTGTGGGAGCCATGTAAGACTTTATGTAAACAAAATGCAGGAAAGGGTACAAACTTTCAGCTACCAGATGAATAAAGTCTGAGATCTAATGTAAAACATATTGACTGTAGTTGATAAGACTGTAATGTATAATTGAAATTTTCTAAGAAAGTAGAACTGATATGTTCTCACACACACACAAAAGATAAATATGTGAGGTGATAGATGTTTAATTAGCTAGATGGGGACCCTTTCACAGTGTATATGTATGACAAATCACCACCATGTACACTTTAAATGTCTTATAATTTTATTGTCCAGTTATACCTCAATAGAGCTAGGGGGAAATTGCAGGACAAAATGGAATACATAGGTAAGAAATCACCTTAATAGAGGAGAGCTCTTCATATATTTCAGCCCTAATAAGACAATCATAATGCCTGGAAAATTGTGCGCCCTGAGAATTTTTGCCTTGCCTTCTGTGTGTCCTCACTGAGTGGTCCTCAATCCTGGCTGCTCATTAGAATTGCCCAAGGATCTTTTTATACACAAAGTGTGATTTAATTGATTTGCACTAAACCTGAGCATCAGCATTTATGGAAATTCTG
The DNA here is from genome assembly GCF_004348235.1 of Phoca vitulina. Taxonomy (NCBI): domain Eukaryota; kingdom Metazoa; phylum Chordata; class Mammalia; order Carnivora; family Phocidae; genus Phoca; species Phoca vitulina. Next base: position 86,348,581 of record NW_022589706.1, read on the forward strand.
CACGTGACTCCAATTCTGTCACGTTGAGAGTCACAAATGTAAAAAAAAAAAAAAAATGTGGAATCCACTTTGAGACCAACGAAAAGGTTTAGCTTAAAACTAGAGGCTTTGATCAGCCCAGCAAGCTGTGGCATGGCCTTGTGTAAGAGATATTTGTAATTGAGGCTGGCTTGGAAATCCTCTCATTCAATGCTAGCTCACCATCAGCCTTTCTCTCTTCCCTCCTATTCTGTTCTGTTTTGCCTTAATAAGTTAGCCCTCTTGTTATGCTCTCTCCTTCAGTTTCCTCCCCCATGACTGCCCTCTCCTGCCTCCTCTCCTGGAGTTTTAGTGTTGGCCTCCTCTCCTGGCTGTGAGGAATAACTCACAGATGAAAACAGCTTTGGTGGTCATGCAGCTGACAATAATTGGATTTGGTATCACCAACCATCTAAATGCAGACAGGCCAATATAAGCCCCTTCCTTCTTAGCTACGGTAGGAGGCCAAGAATAGGAGCAATTACCATGTAGAAAATCTCATACTGTTGCACAAGGAGCAAGCAGCCCCTCCCTCTCTCACAACATGTACTACCTTTTATGGGTAATTTGCTTTCCTCCTAATTGAACATTCAGGTGTGCACAACAGCACCGCCTTCTGTCTTTATGTACACAGGTTATTTGTTTTAAATATACATATGAAGTTTGCACCAGCATCCAGCTTTTTTTTTTATTATTGTTGTCAAAGGGTAGCTTACAGTTTTCTCCATGCAACAATTCTATTTAATGAAACTGTGGATCCGAGTGTCAACTCCCAACAATAGGAAATGTGGGACAGGTGTTTATCTCTTTCTTTGTTTCTTGGAGGACAGGGGCAGAGTCAGGGTACGGGCCGGGCAGGGGGTGTGCTGTGCACGAATGGTATAGGAAGGAATCTTAAGAAGATAGTTTTTTGCTTCACCCAAATAGCTCTATAAACATGAAACCCCAAAAATGAAAAAAAAAACTATCTTTTAAATGTATATGTGAGAAGGAGGAACCAAAGGGAAATGAAGAAGGGGAGAGAGAAGGGGGGTGTGGTCTGAAAAAGGAAAAAGGAGAACAAGAGAAGGACAGTACTTAGGATAAATGCTGAGAGCCCAGTGCCTTTACCCAAAATTCTGTTAGTAAATAACTTCACAAGTGCTCCTTTCTTATTCTTCAAGCCTAGACACTAAGAGTTTTGCTCAAATCCCCATGAAGTGATTTATTTAAAAATGCCTCTTCCCAGAAAAGTCCTGAAAATGGAGTCAAATGGTCTCGTCCCTACTCCCACCATCAATTTTTGTTATCTGTACCAGCAAGGGAGTGATGTTTATGCTTTTCTTTTTTTTTTTTTTCCCTGTCTCAACTATGGAAAGAAGAAATCTGTTTTTTATCAAACACTCATTGACTTTTTTGAAAATATAATATAAAACATCAAAATATATAAACTGAGATAATTTCTTCAAATGAGAAAATCATCTCTATATAGGAAAATTAATCATCTCTCCAGACTGAACTGAACCCCTAAATCCAAGAGGTTGAAAGTTTGCAGGTCATACCTTAGAGATATTGCAAGTTCAGTTCCAAACCACTGCAATAAAGTGAATATCTCAATAAAGCAGGTCAATGAATTTTTGGTTTCCCAATGTGTGAATATGAAAGTTATGTTTACGTTATACCATAGTCTATTAAGTGTGCGATAGCATTATGTCTAAAAAAATGTATATACCTTAATTAAAAAATACTTTATTGCTAAAAAATCCTGAGCATTACTAAGCTTTCAGTGAGTTTTAATCACTCATCACAGATCACCAAAACAAATACAATAATAATGAAAATTTTGAAATATTGTGAGAATTACCAAAATGTGATACCAAGACACAAAGTGAGCAAATGTTATTATAAAAATGGTGCCAATAGACTCGCTTAACACAGGGCTGCTACAAACCTTCAATTTGTGAGACAAAACAAAACACAGTATCTGCAAAGTACCACAAAACAAAGCACATAAAATGAGATATGCCCATAATTTGTTCTTACATCTCAGAAGAACTAACAGAACTAACATATTTCAGAAAATATGAGTCTGTTAAATTTCTGAGCCAACAAAAAGAGTTCATGATGTTGCCTCCACCTCTTTCACATACTGAAAGGAAATTTTCTCTTTCCATAAATTCACACCCTGTTGCTGCACACCACGTATTTGATCTTTCTTCTATCATTTGGTACTTTGTTCAATTAGCATGCAAAACCACTTTATACATCTAAGGAAATTCTACAGAACATCGTATCATGACAAATCAAATGAGAAGGGGTTCTGAAACCAAACCTCCCTGGTTCCCAATGGACTTGGAAGAATGCAGTCCTTCATAAGAGATATCCTGGGAAAAGCTGTGAAAGGTAACAGCCTTCTCAGGCAGCACTACCCACCTCAGCAACGTACATGAATTAGACGTTTTGCTCCTTCTAAGACTTGGACAATTTAAGTACCTATTTTGCTGAACTGATGTGATGTGGTAAGCTATCACAAGGTAATGATTATAATGCCATTTGGAGCAGAAATAGCCTTTGAAAGAACACCATAGGAGACCACATCCAAATGCAGACTCAGCCATGATTTTCATTCTCACAATATTCTGTCCTAGAACTCTGTGTGTCAAATAGACTCTATCTTCTTATGCTTTCTCAAAAAAAAAAAAAGAAGACGAAGAAGAAGAAACATAACATATCCTCCCTTTATTTTCTCCCCTTCTTCTAACTGGCCTTCACCAGGCTGTAAAGAATTCCATAACTCAGTAGCCTCTCATCCATCACTTTCACTGCATTTGAAAAGCATGGCTATGAGAGAAAAGGAATAAACCACATTCCATTTCCCCATTTTTCATTACTCAGAAACTATGATGACAGCATATCAAATGAAACTCCTATGACACAATCTCCTACTTGAATCAAGCCCAGGTGTCCAGGTATCACCACATCAGCCCCTCATCAGCCTGCTACTTGTTGATAGTTCATGCTCCATTACCAGAGAGAGCAGTGGACCTGTTGACAACATAGCATCTCCCAAAATATGGAGGTTGAAGTCATGCCTACTGGCCAGACCACATGAAGCTAGTTATGGAGGCTCCAAGATAGAAACATCAGGAAATATTAACCCATTAATATTAACCCAAACATGAGGAAATACTAACCCATTAACCCACTGAAACAAGATGAACTTGCTTTTGAGTGAATAACCTGGGAGTCATATGTAAATTATGCCAAAATACAGATTGGTGCAAGAGACAAGACCTGTGGAATTTTTAGTATTGCAGGTATAAATGAAAATCTAGAATGGAGAAAGGAGAAGAGAGGGTGAATTAGGATGACCTTCAAGAGAAATGTACTTTGAGAAATTAGGATCTGATTGGGTCTAAATAATAAAAGACATAAATACTTCTAAATTGACTGCAAAAATAAAGACCTTCAATATTGGGAGAAGTTTGTTGCCAAAAAAAGAGAAGTTTGAAAGGATAGTCAGATCACTAGGAAGATGAATTTGGTTTTAGACATGCTGTTAAAAGTAACTGGGTATTATATAAGACTGATGAATCACAGACCTGTACCTCTGAAACCAATAATACATTATATCTAAATTAATTGAATTAAAATCTTTTAAAATGTCTAAAAAAAAAGTAAAGGCAAGATATACACGCAAATAAATCCAACAGGTGCCTGGTGATTCCAAAGTGACAGTTTGGTGGGAAGGCAGAACTAGAGCTGGGCATGGAGGAGACAAAATGCAGAGGTGATACATGAAGCCATGAGTGGGTGAGATGTCCCAAAAGCAAGTGTGGAGGGAGTTTCAAAGGGTAGAGGTGCCAGAGGAAGAGGAAGGAAGGAATCTGGATGCAAGGAAAGATGCGAGTGCAGAATTAGGCAGATCAGAAGAGAGAGGCAGGGAAAGCAGCATGGCGTGTGGGAAGAGCACCAGCGTGGTAGTTACAGAGTCCAGATCTGGGTTTGGAGTCTGCTATTACCAACTCTTACAAACCTTTCCTGAGTAGAATTCCTTGTATGTAAAATAAGGGATTAAGATAAGATCAGCATTTCTTACGAGTTGCTCCACATAAGGTTTTAAGTCCTAAACAAAGCAAACAAAGTGTCCAGTGTTCAAACACACTTGGGAAATGTTTGTTTAAAACACTGTTCAACAGATTTTGTTTACTGCAGGATTTATCATAATTTTTATAATACTTACATGCATCGCGAATCCCCAAGATAGGCGATACAGTTCAGAATGTTTCCTAAGTTATTTGACAAAAGAACTTGGGGGATGGGTGTGTGGCATTTCAAAGGACAGCATCCCACAGAACTGTAGAAAATAGTTCTCTGGAAGTTTTCTAATGACCCTTCCAACTCCAGAATTTTGTGAATCTATCAGACATATAACTGATTCTTGAAAATTATACCTATTTTAATAACAACACAGAAATGCCAATGTCATCATTAAATGTTACCTTTAAGTTCAGAAATGTACATTTATTATTTCAAACTCTGTTTCTGATCCATATTTATCACTGGTATTCTGCACTGTCAAAAATGACACATTAATATAGTTCTCCAAGGAAATTATGTTCTTATAAATGTATAGTTTATTTCTGTCAAATATAAGATTTTTATCATGTGAGGTAACAGATGTGTTATTGTGGTAGTTTTCCACAATATATAGGTACGCCAATTCATCACATTGTATACCTTAAACTTACATAGTGCTATATGTCAACCATATCTCAATAAACCTGGGGGAGGAAAAAAAATAAGATTTTTGTGCTTTTGCACATTGGATAAAGAATCTACTAAAAAGGTTTCCTCTCAAAACTGAACGATCCTAAGAACAGTAAGTTATATAGTATTTAAAATTAAGAGGGGAAAAGCATTTATACAGAATTCATGATATATTTATCTTTGGCTCTAATACAGAAGAAAACAAACTCACTCACCAGTCCTGCCTGACTACCACACATAATTCTTTCACCCTGCCCACTCCTGTTCTTACTGATTCCTGACCGATGTTCAATGATGCTGTTGCTCATGGATGGAGCTGAAGATCTTCTTCATTTTGCCCTGCCCTCTCTGCCAACCAACCCCAACTCCCTGACAACCTGGCCCATGTGACAGTCTCACTGAACCATTCTCTTCCAACCTTTATTCAGAGACTTATTCACTTGGTGATTTTTTTAAACAAATTTTATGTGCATTGCAAAATGATCAAAAAAATATTAAATCAAATGTTAACCATAAAACTATTGATATTTCCTATTTCTACCACTATTATTCTTATTCCTATTATAAACATGCATTTATTTTATAATAAGAAATCTTTTAATGCTTTGTTACATGGCTTTCTAGCACTCAAAAGATTATAACAAACAGATGAAGGTTTGAAGGTGGGAATAGAAATTTGGAGGCAGTTACTGGGACAGCAATGAAGTGACAATTAACAGGCTGACATCAAGAAAAAGGCACACAGTGGAATCTGTTACTACATGGGGATGGAGGTTCATTCAAAATGATAAACATGGGTGATCAAAAAAAAAAGGTTAAATATAGCAATACAGCCTGTGGGTTAGTCAGCATGGAAATGCACAATATATTTTATAAAAATTTAATCCAGAATGATAGAAATGGTATGGCACACGAAAGGGTAAGCTTGAGTGACTAGGACAACATCAGTCCATGAGACACCTCTTCCTTTGCTACTGGGTAAAGGGATGTCAATATGGTTCCACATAAATATGTACTAAACCATATTACACATGGTCAGATATTTTCCACTATTTAGTTTTTACCAAAGTGTTATTGTTAAAATTTGCTGACTTTAATTTGCTTAAGTGAAAATCAGCAAAGACACATTTTTAATTATCTGACTGCATAAATTCCAAACTTTGAAAATGGTGCCCTTGGCCATCATGGTCAAGGTAGGTTATCTGGCTAAGAGGCTTCACCATCCAAGGCATCCCCTTAAAGCAGTATTTCCCAAACTTTTCTGACAAAGATGTAGAAAATAGAAGACATATTTTGTAGGCAATGTGGGGAATATTATTTTTCTTAATTTTAAATTTAAAATATTTTAATCACTTTGAACTTCAAATGAAACCCTGACTTTTCAAAAGAGTATAATAATTTGCAGCTTTCCTCATCTGGATTAGAAAACCTGAACCACTTTTCAGTTTAAAATTAGCTCTATAAATTTTATTTCAGTAAATAACCCATATACTAATTTTTCCTGATTGGTACAATATGTATTTTTCTTCCCACAATAAGCACCTGACAGAAAACATTGTCAGTTTCTGAGTTGGCCCTTTTAAAAAAGATAGCTTATTTAAGGGCAGTGTATTTTTGAAATTAGATATAACAATACAATCTTATTAAAGTGGTTCTATACTCAATTACTCCATCTTTGGAGATATGAACCAGAAACATTAAACCCCATGCACACTCTCATTTCCCTTGTGGTCAAAACATCTGTGGGTATCTTTAGATCTCAATATGGTAACTGCACCATCCAGACAAACAGTAATGTGGAAGGACCCTCATTTCAACACTTCACAAACTAAAGCAAAATTGGAGGCAAATTTTTAAACAAAACTCAAACTATGCTTCTCTCCAGTTTAATTGATCCTGAGAAAATAAAGGGCTCCTACCAGCTTTCCCCCAAATAGGAAAAAGTTTATGATAGAGAGAATGATAAATTACAATCGTCACTTATAGATCTCTTGGTAGGTGGTCTCTCCCTACTTTCTCTAATATAACATGATTGCCATCCTAAATCTGTTTTCTTATGGAGAAATGCTAACTCAGGCCACATTTGTCTTTTTTGGGTGGGAGGTACATGCCAGACAATGAAAAGTTTCATATATAAACTGTTTACCTCTGAAAGAAAGCCAAGCAAACATGCCTTACAACAGGAGCATGTAATCATTAGCAGTGTTTCTGTTAGAAGAGAAAAAAACAAAACAAAACTTGAAAATTCGAGTAAAGAGGGTTTACAATTTGAAGTTACACCTTAGAGTTACAAAGGAGAAGTAGCAAAACATTTAAGTACACTAAAAGATCCTAAGGCTCATGTAATGTTTAAAATCTAAAAGTAATTACTTCATATCTAAGCCAAGAGACAAAAACACTGTATGTGTAGAAGCCTTTAATGTAGCAGCATCTTCCTGGTTTTCTGAAATTTTGAGTTGAGCTTTGTCCTCTATTTTCTTCCTACAAACATTTTAAAGCCATCATAATCTTTCTTTTGCCCTATCATCCTCCACGAGCTATGCTTTTAGTGCTTAAATAAGTATTCCACTTTGCTATCTAGAGATGGGCTTTTGAGCATGAATGACCTACTCTATTGGTAGATTAAGTTCAACATCTCATTTAGAGGAAAATTACACAGCAATCAAGAATTTAACTCAGTGGAACTTGTTTTTAATGCACTCTATTTTTCAAAATGGCACATATAATCCTCATTGTAAAGAGATTACATAAAAAGAAACAGTTTCTGAAATCTTTTTCTTTGACCCAGCAAAGAAATGTTTGCACATTCCCATATTACGCTCAACTTTCCTCTAACTTTCGATATTCTGAAACTTAATTTTTGTTATAGCAACAAGAATATTCTATCACTAAAATCAAAAGTGATTTTATATTTATTTAACTACACTTTATTTAAAGAAATAAACCAAATATCTGTCTTTCAAGAGCAAAGCTCACAGAGCACACATTTCCTATAAATTAAAGTCGTTGTGCCTGATTGTCTACCCAATGGACCAGAATCAAGTCATACAGCTATACGATGCTAAATGACTCCATTAATTCATATCATCTTCACAAGACACATGAGGAAACTTCCCTTTGAAGTGGTTGAGTAGTGCTTATATAGGCCATTGGAATAGTTTTTCTTGGTCTTTGACCTACCATTCTACTGGCCCAAGTCTTTCTTGATTATTATACCCTCATCCCGTTATCCCTTCAAATCCCACCATCAGCCACATATTCCAATATTCCGATTTCATCTTTCTCGATCTGTATTTTCAGTCCTGCAAAAATATGCAGTCTCAGTTCTCTAATATTTTCCTGTATAATGTAATCAATCGATACATAGACGGTGGAGGAACTAAGCCAGAAACAGAGACAATGCTAATGTGATACAGTGGTTGAGAGTTTTAATGCAAGCCAGAATACCTAGTTTTGCATTCTAGTTCCATTATTTGCTATCTCTGGGGCCATGGATATGATAATAGTACCTATTTCATGAGATTAATGTGTGAATAAAATGAATGATCTATAACAAATGCTTGACACTTGCCTACAGTGCCCAGCAATGCTGTAATTAAAATTAAAAGGCAAAGTTGTCATGTGATGGTAAGGATGGAGCTAATACTAATTCCAAAATTCTACTAGGTTGATATTTTGATTTCTTAAATCCTGAAGCTTTACTGAAAAGGGTATATGAGTTGGTTCTCCTATAAGTTTCCTTTAATTTAATTCAACAATAATATAATAACTGAGTATTTACTATTTGCACAGTGATAGGTGATAGAGAACAAAAGGAGAGGGAGAAAGGGAAAAAAAGACAAGAACTAACATATATTAAATGTTAAATAGGTGTCAGGCCTTATACTCAGTATTTTCTTTTTTCTTTTTTTTTCAAGTTTTTATTTAAATGTTAGTTACTTAACACGTAGCATAATATTGGTTTCAGGAGTAGAATTTAGTGATTCATCACTTACATACAACACCCAGTGCTCATCACAACAAGTGCCCTCCTTAATACCCATCACCCATTCCATCCCCTCCCCATCTCTCCTCCAGGAACATTCAGTATTTTATTTATTTTATTTTTTTATTTTTTTATTTTTTTAAATTTTTTAAATTTTTTTTTATGTGGGGGTATGTGTTGTGTGTATGTATACATGCAGTGTGTTTGCAGTGTATGTGTTACTTGTGAGTTATTTGTGTGCTATGTGCATGGTGTATGTGCAGTGTGTTTTTGTGTGGTGTATGTGTGCTGAGTATGGGGCATCTGTGGTGTGTGCATGGGGCCTTTCTTTTTTTAATTTTATTTTATTATGTTATGTTAGTCACCATACAGTACATCATTAGTTTTTGATGTAGTGTTCCATGATTCATTGTTTGCGTATAACACCCAGTGCTCCATGCAATACGTGACCTCCTTAACACCCATCACCGGGCTAACCCATCCCCCCACCTCCCTCCCCTCTAAAACCCTCAGTTTAAAAGATTTTATTTATTTATTTGAGAGAGATAGAGAGAGAGCGCACAGAAGCAGGGGTGGCAGGGAAGGGGAAGAGGGAGAGGGAGAAGCAGACTCCTTGCTGAGCAAGGAGCCCAATGAAGGGTTCAATCACAGGACCCTGGAATCACGACTTGAGCCAAAAGCAGACGCTTAATCGACTGAGCCACCCAGGCAGCCCAACACTCAGTATTTTAAACATTATGTCTTAACCAAGTAGATTGAAAAGTCACCAGATTCACAAGTGATAAAGCTAAGATTTGAACTCAAGTTCTTCAGACTTCAGCCTGTGTTCTTTGATGAAAAAGGCAAAGAAATAAGCAACTATCCAGAAGGCAATATAGAATGCACTAAATAGTATGGGAGATTAAGGAGAGAGTGATGACTTTCAATTTGGCAGAATCCAATCAGGCAAAATAGAAGAAGTGGCACTGAATTTATTAAAATGTAAGTAAAAATAGCAATAATTAATAATAAAATATTCAGCATTATTAAATAATTACGCTTTGCACTATTCTAATATTTTATCTATGCAACTGATCGATAAAAGTGAGAGAATATATTGTGGCAGAAAAATCAAACTCTACCCAGAGTTGGGATAGGAGATAGAAGGAGTTTCAGAGTCCTGAATATCCAATGTTTTTGTACACAGGGAAATGATGGTGATAAAATTAGAATTGCGGGTTAACTACGGGTTTTGGAGAACTCTCTGGACGTCATACTAAGAATTTTAGACTGTATCCTAAAGGAAAAAAAGAGAGTTGGGGTAGACTCTTAACAAAGGAGTCATATAATCATATCTGAATTATTAGAAAAATAACAGGTAAAAATGGATTGGAATTAGTGACTCCTGAATAAACAGAAATAAAAATAAATTAAACCCAAAAATACAGTGATATTCCTCAAATAGTTCAAATAAGAAATAGAAGAAGTTTGAACTGCCAGACTGAGGAGTATGAATGGATCTAGGAGTAGTAGGTATAAGAGGCCCTCTAGAAGCATAACTGACAGAATTTGGAGGGTAAATGGATATCAGTAGTAATGACAAAAGAGAGAGGTCTTCAAAATATTCAGGTCATACAGCCAGTAAGTATTTAGAAATGTATCTGTAGGGGCACCTGGGTGGCTCAGTCAGTTAAGCGGCTGCCTTCAGCTCAGGTCATGATCCCAGGGTGCTGGGATCGAGTTCCGCATCAGGCTCCCTGCTCAGCAAAGAGCCTGCTTCTCCCTCTCCCTCTGCCTGCCTCTCTGCCTACTTGTGTTTCTATCTCTCTGTCAAATAAATAAATAAATAATCTTTTAAAAAAAAAAAAAGAAAGAAAAGAAAAAAGAAATGTATCTGTAGTTCCAGAGAGAAAACAGAGCCAGAAACAATGATAGATGATAGAGAGATGATAGATCATTGATAGACAGATGGCTAGAGTTCATAGTATTTCCATAGTTATGATGTATGTTTGTAGGAAGGAAGTACTATGCGCTTCTCCTATACAAAAATAGGTGAAGGTTCAAGTCACAAGAATAAACAAAGGAAAGAACATCCCTCATGGGGATTGAATATGAAGTAACAAGAGAAAGCTAAAGATGAGCCTTTGGGACGTTGGCTCCACATAAGGGAAAAACACAAGAAAAGGAAATCCTAAAGGAGATAAGGATTTTCAAACAGAGAAGTCAAGAAGGGGGAGGAGACACAGCAAGAAATTCACAAGATCTGTTGAGGAGAGTGACTTCGAGAAAGCAGAAACATCCATCAGTGCCAAACACTGCAGAGATTAAACAGGATAAGGACCCAGAAGAGCCCATTGATGAGGCAGTTAGAAAATCTCTGCAGCATTATTAGTCTTTTGGACACAATGGAGTGAGGATCAATGGTAGGTAAAGTTGTGTGGGCAAACTTCAAACTTTTACGAAAAAGTTGGCAGTGAAGAAGAATATTGGATTTGCTTGAGCAAAAGAGGATTTTTAAGTTTTTAAAGATAAGGATAGATTTTTTTTTTTAATTTCTAAGAGGAAAGAAGCAAAAGGAAGAGAAATGTATTTTAAAATACCCTAGATAGGGAATGACAGACAGAGAAAGACTGGGGGGGACAAAAAGGGCCTTGATGAAGAGCACAGGAAGAGAGAGCCCAGGAAAGAATATGAACGCTCCTTTGAGGCAGAAAAGAAAAGGCAAGCACAGCGGGGTTTTTTGAGCAATAGGAGAGAGAAATTGAGGAACTTTAACAAGATGTGTGTGTGTGTGTGTGTGTGTGTCTAGTATAAGTTTAATCATTTTGCTTTTATAACAAGACTGAGATGAGGTAATTTGCTAAAGGAGAGAGGGAAAATCAAGCTGGGGTAGAGGTTTAAAGGAGGGAATAAAGTTTGCAATTTCTCCTTTGAGAGGTATAGAAATGAGTGGACTAGAGATAAGTAAGAGGATTGCCGAACTGTCCTAAGGCTCAATTTTAAATTCTGGCATTCCAACCAGCAGCGGTGAATATTTTTCTCCATCAACACCCTCTAATACTGGAGGAAGAGAAGGATTCAATTGTCTTAGAGCTGGGCATTGTCTCATGCCTGGGGTGGAAGAACAAAAGGACAAAAGAACTAAGAATGGTTTTTAAGACAGTTCTTAAAATAGTTGAGCCAAGAATCTAACTTGAGTATAAGGTCAAAGAGACCAGAAAGAGCGAGGGTGAATAATAGTAATGATGATGGTGTGATGGAAGACACCATGTAGCTCTGTGTGCTTGGCACTAGTCTACGTATTTTACATATATTAACCTTTTTAATCTATGCAAGGTCATGTCACGTATGCAAAAATTAGGTTTATTTCCTAACCAGCTGTACACCCCACATCACACTCCCACTTTTAATGTGTTTTATTTGTAAATGCATTTGTATATATAACCCATTATTTCCAGGACACTTGGGTAATTTGTTTCCACTTTTCTAATTCACATTCTAGATGGCTTTGGTTCAGCACTGGAATATTTAGCTCATTTTCCAAACATCACATTAATGCATGATTTAGGAAGTAAACAAGAGTTGAAAATAAAATCCTCTTGGATATTCTGTTGTTTTAAAATCTGAAGGGTTCAGTAATCCTTTAAATCTGTAATCACTAAAAAGACAGCCATTGTCACTAAATCACATGTAGCTCTACAGAAACCACATAATGCAAAGTTCTCCAAAGAATAATTATCGTTAAATGTGACTATGAAACAATAATAGTATGTTACAAGGCCACTTACACACACATGCTATTTTATTTGACATTATTGAAGTCTTTATTCTCTTGCTTAGAGTTGAGGTGGTAGCAAATCCAATCATGGTAATAAAATTACCAGAGGTGAAAAAGCAGTTCTCTAGCATTTGAAAAAATGTGAATATTCAGCAAGACGTATAAACAAGGAGACATATTTGAATTAAAGTTGGCCTACTAGGCCACATCTATCATGAAGAATTTTAAACCCTGAAATAACTATAACATATAAATATTTTAATATATGATTTGTTACAACCACAAAACTACATATATAGTCTCAATATGTTTGGTTATTGCATTAACATTAGTAAATGTACATTTCTTTTAAAACTTTTATATCTCATTGTAAGAGTCACAAAGAAATTTTACTTAGAATAGTATTCTGAATTCTTTTATAGTGATCTTTTCTTCTTTCCTTAAGCATATTTTTTTAATTTAAATTCTAAGAAATGGGCCTGCTTTTGTTATTATTTTAAGATACCCCCCCCAACATTAGTAGCCTTTCCTATTCCATCTCTACTTTTTGAGACTTTTTTAACCTCTGCAGCGTCTTTAGTTTCTTCTATTTTTGTATATGAAGATATTTAGAAGCCTAATCTTTTGATTTTCAATAACTAAGCTTTTGGATAAGGTTAAATTCAGACTTTTCCTTGTGATGACATCTAATCTTTAAGGAATAATGTTATAGAAAGTTTCCAATGTATTATGATAATCACTACTAATAGTGCTTTAATTTTTGCAGAATTGCTCTCTCCTCTTTAAAAACTGAGAAACTAGAATGAGAACAGGAGATTAAATGACATTCAGAGTCACCAAGTAGAACACTGGGTACTGGGACCAACATTTCCCAACATCAGAACCTTACCCCATGAATCAAACACAGAGGGAAGACTCTACCCCGAACCTCCCATCTTCATTTTGTCAGGAGCTTGAATAGCCAGCCACCATACAAAAAAAAAAAAAAAAAAAAACTGTGTGTAAACATCTCTGAAACAGGCAAATGATAAATAACACAATGGGCATTTCTTTTATCTTCCCAGCTTCAGCCTTTTGCTAGCTTATAAATTTTTAGAGGAGAGCTATAATGCTATTGAATTGATGACAGCAACAGACAAGAATTTAGAGACAGTAAGATTCCTTCAGACAGACATTCCCCAGACAAACTGATAGCACTTAAGAGTTTAAGTGACCCCTCTTTTCTAAAATCCCTAGAACAAAAACCAAAAAGAGCCATCGGATCTCATGGCATCAGGTGTGAACTGAAACACAGTTCATCCCTTGGATTATATCGTATCACCCCATAAGCCTCTGTGTTAACAAATCATATAGAATACGGTTCCACTTCTTTTCCTCTGAAAAGTAATGAGGCAAAATCTCCTCTTTTCATTTATTTTTGGTCGAAAAACAGCTGGCTGCCAGGAGGAATTTCCCATTGCATGTTCAACCTAAGAAGAGTATTTTTACAATTAAAATATTTTTTTCTTTTGAAAATAACATGGACAGATATATACGTGTTTAATTGAAATATTAATAAATCATGTAACATTAGAGGAAAAGTCATATAAAATTACAGGTGTCTTTGTGTGTTCTTAATAACACTAGTTTTCTAATCTATGCTATATTGGTTTTCAAGGACTGGAGATGAGACTGTGTGCTATGTCGAAAAGTATCCATGACCAGCAACCATGTGGCCTGAATTCCAGATCTGTCATATACCACGTTTAAATACTTGCTCAAGTTGCTTTTGCTCTTAGAGCCATGGTTTCTTCATTTTTAACCTTGACAGAAAAGAGGTAGGTATATTTTAATGCTCTTTTGAGTCCTATATTGTATGCAGAGAGGTAACATATTTCTAAATACTAATGTATTTGTGTATTAGCTATGGAAGGCGGAATTACCTCATCACTCAACTGGCCTGGTAGCTGGCCGGACTTTCTACTAAGGCACCTCTGGCCAGATGGGAGTTTTATGTAAAACTGATGCAGTCTTCTTCCTCATTCAAAAGACTCATAGGATTTCTGGAACCTCTTCAAAACAAGTCTTACCAAACCCATTTTGATGAGTTACGTCTACACCGATCAGAAACATATGTACTGAATCTCTCTTTTTTTTTTTTTAATTTTATTTATTTATTTGAGAGAGAGAGAATGAGAGACAGAGAGCATGAGAGGGAGGAGGGTCAGAGGGAGAAGCAGACTCCCCGCTAAGCAGGGAACCCGATGTGGGGCTCGATCCCGGGACTCCAGGATCATGATCTGAGCCGAAGGCAGTGGCTTAACCAACTGAGCCACCCAGGCGCCCCGTATTGAATCTTTCTAAGGTTTAAAAATTGAACGAAAAGAACACAACAAAGTGAATTTTGAATTTTGCCAAAGCTAAAAAATTAAATTCTATATGACACTGTGGACAGGAAGCCACTGAGCTCTTTAATGCTGAGTTCCTATTAGTTCAGATGGCTCCTTTTCTACCCATTAGATGTTCTTTCTTTTTCTCCAAGTATAATTAGGAGATTGAGCATTTATCAGTTAGGGTCTCTCTCTCTCTTTCTTCCTTTTCTTTCTTTCTTTCTTTCTTTCTTTCTTTCTTTCTTTCTTTCTTTCTTTCTCTCTTTTTTTTTTTTTTTTTTTTTTCTTTCTTTCTTTCTTTCTTCTTTCTTTCTTTCTAAATTTTGGCTAGTGTTCAAGGAAAATCAGACTCAAACTCCTGAGCTCCACATGCTTAGAGAGAGCAGTATCATGAGCACTCCTTTAGGTCAGATGGCCTCCCTAGCATTTGGCAGTAGCCTTGTAAATATGCACACTTAACTAAAGAAAGACAAGGCCAAAGAGTATGGATGAATGAGATCTATCACTATCAAAGATGAATGACTCCAGGTATCTCTTCCCAAAAGAGAATGAGGATATGAAGCCTGGTGGGATACAGCGATGCAGTGTTCAAATACTGAATCCTGCAATATGGTAGCTGCCAGACACATACAGGTATTTAAATTTTAATTTAAATTAAATAAAATTTAAAAATCAGTCCACTGGTTGCAAGAGCCACATCTCAAGTGCTCGATAGCCACATGTGTCAGATGACTGCTGTACTGAACAGTGTAGACATGGAATAATATATACACTATGCCAGAAAGATCATTACACTGATCAGTTAATATAATTGAGGTGGTTTCTGACATTAATGACAAAGCATCAATTCAGCTATAATTTTTCTCAATTATCATTACTACTCCCTTGTATTTGCATACATTTAATTACATGCAACTTTTTAGCACACAAAAATTTGCATATTTATTTCAGATTCACAGAATTCTGAGAACTGAAGATTACCACCTCTGTTTTATAGATACAGAAACATGCCGATAGCATCGAGTGACTTTTTAAGGTTATACAGCTTATTCAAATTTAGGGGAAGTAAGTGATTGTTTACAGCAGCACAATGAATAACAGAACGTATCCAGAGCTAAAGCCTCATTCTTCTGGTTTAAAGTTCAGAGCTCTTGACACTAAACTATGCAACTTCTCAGCAGATCAATCAAAATACAATGTATATACTTAAATGAAGAAATAGCTTTATAGTTTCTATATTATATGTCAGTATAAACAAAGACATGAATAATAAAACCACGAGAAAAAATATAGATGCCCAGATGTTGAATTTGTCGTTTAGTCTAAAATGCAGGTTTGAAGTAATGGTCTATAAATTTGACCCTACCCTACTTAGTCACGTTGCACAATGCCGGGGAGCATATTCAGATTGTGGTCCATCTGAATCTCTGGCGGATTTCACTCACATCAACTACAATGTGCACTGATTTCTGAAGTAGGGCAACATCATAGGCCTTCAACTTGAACAAGCTCAACCTTCACATTTGGCATCATGTCCTTTGCATATCAAATGGAACTAAATCTATTCAGTTATCTTTAAGCATTTTGGGAATAGTTGTATAAATACTCAGGGATATCACATCATTTTAAATGTTTTCTGACACTTTGTTATTTAGCAGACACTTTGGGGTGTTATATATAGAGAGAGGGGTTTGGAATTTTACACTTCTTCTTGAGAACAGTGTTGTACTCACTAGCACAGGCTCTGAAGTAAGATTACTTGGGTTTGAACTACAAGCTATGTAATCTTGAACAAGTTACCTAACCTCTCTGGGCCTCAGTTTTCTCATCTGTAAAACTGGGATAATATTGCTTTCTTCTAGATTTAAACAAATTAACACAATTTAAATATCAGGAATAGTGCCTAGCACCTAAAAGGACCTAATAAATGTGTTTTGTTGTTGCTGCTGCAGGGGTGATGTTGATGAGAATAATAATGATTTGAAATCACCCACTGTGATAATTAGTTTCCAGAGACAGCTCCCAATGGGCAATAAGCCTCCCAGTATTTATGTCTTTGTGTAATCTGCTTCCATGTTGGATACTGGGCTGACCTTGTGACTGGCTTCAACCAACAGCATGTGGAAGAAGTAACACTATTCTAGTTTTGAACCTAAGCCTTAAAAATATCTTATAGTTTCTTCTAACACAATTTTGGGATCCCTGGAACCGCCATGTAAGAAGTACAGCTGATCTGATAGAGAGAGACCATGTAGGGAAACCATGAGGAAAGGCCACAAAGAAAGAGCAAGGCCTCAGAGAGTACATGAGGAAATAAAGAAGTCTAGTCATCTTGCCATCCCAGGTGAACCTAACTTCCCAGCCATCCCTCCCAAGGCACTAGTCCTGGCCGCCATTTTTCCACAGCCGCGGGAGTTACCTCAAGTGAGACCATCAGAAGAATCATGCAGCTGAGCCTTAATCAATCAACAGAAACATAAGAAAGAATTAAGTGTTGCTATTTTAAGCCATGTGGGGGTGAGATAGTTTGGTATGTATCAACAAATAACCAGATACCTATTATTAGTTATAAAACTACATATTAATGTTCAAAATTATTATAATCATAGATGTTTTTTAAGGCTCTCTACCCATTGCCTTCTATCTGTGATAGTAAGTTTTTGTTTATTGTATCTATCACATTTACCTCATATCTAATTTTTCCTAACAAAGCTTCTTTACTATGTCTAAGCCGATCTACTTGACCTGTCCTTCATATAACCTTCTTCCATTTTTACATCTTGTATCTAAAGGATTTTCACTACCTGTGATATTCTGCTCTTTCTTAGAAGCCAATCTGTTTTCATTTTCTTCTTCCAGGGAGCCTTCCTTAACTCTATTTCTATTCTTCATTGGCTCACAAATACACAGTTTGTACCACATGTACACATATACACATATTTGCACTGATATACATTTATAGTATATGGTTTATTTAGCATAAAGTCTCATGTGTGCCTCAATCTGATTTCCTCTTTGAAGAACAGCAGTCTATTTGTTTTCTATCTCTGCTCAGTGTTCAGTTCACTGCACTGTTCCGCATACAGACTGTCTCCCCAAGATAGACCAGTATTACCAAGCCCTAGAAAGAGCTCACTCTTATACTAAGGTTAGTTCATTAATTCATAACAAGAATGATGATTTCCAAAGTAACTGCACACTAGACAATGGTTTCCTCACATTATGGTATTTTTAGCCTATAGGCAATCAACATGGGAATAAAGAGTTTGCTTGATGAGGATGGAATGTCACTTCTATGATTTGAACATGTAACGGCATCTATCCAAGAAAGTCTCATGCATCCATATGCACAATAAGTTTATACCTATTGCCTGGCTGAGCAAGTCCTCAGACCAGGAATACTGTTTTCTGGACTGTGTTGAATAAACACTCTTCAACTGAATTTTTATTCATTCAAGAGTATTTAGTAAGCATCAACCATATGTCAGGCCAAATTAGGGATAAAGCAATGACCTAAAGAGACATAAACTCTCATCCTACTGGAATGACATTCTAGGAGAAGTTTCTGGCTTACTGCTAACCCACCTAAACTAAATTCTTAAAAAATAATCATATGTTCATATATATGTGTGTGTATATATATATATACCTATTGCTTTCTATATTAGAAAATACACATTTTATCTGGAATTTTGAACCTGTAATACCATCAAAATAAGCAAATACCCTTTTGAGCTTGAGACCAAGAACTGCATTTTGTTGGATGTATAAACAGTAAAACCATACCTCCTAGTGCATGAGTTGTAAAGCATTAAGCCCTTGTACTAATATAAAAATCATTACAGTTCTTTAAAAAATTCAGCATTTTTAAACACATCCAAAGCAAGCATCTGTGCTGACTATGTTCTCTGATACATGTTTTAAACCATGATTGTTTCTTAGAAATTTGCCAAAATATCTAGAAAGTGAAAGAAGAATTTTTTTTTGGTGTAATCTAATGTTATCCCACTTCTTGTCAGTATGAGCTGCATCCTCACTGAACAGGAAACAAATATGCTTTGCATTTTACTAACCTAATAAAGTATCCAAGGAGTCATTTATATGCAAGGATTTAAAAAAAAAATATTTAACTGGGTTTGATAGAACTCCTTCCCTCTCCACTTCCTACTCTCTAAAAGTATAAGTAATTCAGCCTTCAGCAATACAGCTTGAATGACCTAAAAATGTCTATAAACACATTTTCTTTGCTTATCTAGAGTTCCCCTCCATTCATTGGGATCAATGTTTAGATTATTTCCAGAGAGGGGACAGCACCTTGTCAATGCCTGTAAAATGTCAAGGGGTCATCTGAGCTCGAATCCACCATTGGAGCCTGGAAGGAATGCATTTACTTTTAACAAGCTGCAGTTTTAGCCTGTGAAAAATTAGTATGTCAAGGGATAACCATTTAAGGAAGGTTAGTGTAAAGTTACTCCACCATTAGGCCTATTGGAGTGAAACTATCAGCACTTTAAGGAAACTCCAGAGCATTAATGGAAAAAAAGAAATGATGACAACAAGGCAAACAGTAAAAACACAACCTGTGGTAATAATTATGCTAATAATAAAATAGGGCTTATAGAATTCAAAGGTTTACAATTTTGAATTACTAGATGTGATTCCTAAAAATATTCCTTGTTGTAACTTTATACTGCTTTCCCCTAATAAGAACCTCTGTAATAGAGATACTTTAATCAGCATGTTTTTATTAACATCTCACATTTTCTATTTTGTAAAAGTACAAGACACATTGCAGCTGTTTTCATTTTTGCCTCATTTAGACATAACTTATCAATGCAAACATGTGACGAATTTCTTTCATGAAAGTTTTTTCTACAAGTCTTAACTATGAAAAAATCAGAGCATTTATGATCAAATTCACCGACTTAGTCAAAGAGAAGGTTGTGTGTGGCTCAGTAATACAGTAGAAAGAGCATAAAGTCAGACGTTTATTAGCTGTTTCTCATTGGACAGATACTTAACTTCTGTTTCCTCATTTACTAAAATAAGTATAATAATACCAGTTCAAAAGGTTGTTATCAGATGGTACGAGGGGGAAATGCCGCTAATGTTGCCAAATCCATAAAGATTGGTTACATATTCATTATAGAACTAAGTGAAAGAACAAGTCATACTAGAAAGAGTGAACCTGAAGGAATTCCTAAACACCCAAAATACTTACTATTAATCATTACCATCATGTAACCCAACCAAACTTCCTCAGAGAGCTAAAAGGGTCATCATTCCGTACTAAATCTTTTTCATTAAGTGCACTAGCTTCAGGGGGCTAAAAGTAGTTTAATTTAGCAACTCAGGGGCAAAGGAACTGGATTTCCATAAGGTAATATGGAAATAGGGACTTAAGCCAGGAGCTCCCTAGGCCTTCGGGGCTGGCTCCTGCTCTCTCCAGTGACCCGTCGTTTGGATAGACAGCACTTGCGGAATACGACAGTACAGTCTGAGCTCGAGCCTTGTGTGGAAGTTCCTGACCATCAGGTTTGTACAGCCAAAGCAGTGTTGACAGAGGAGTTTGCGAACTGTAAAGAAACTGGAAAACAAGGCTAACACCCCTTCTGGCTCGGTTTGAGAGCTGTTCTCTGCAAAATCAAGGCTATGGGTTAAATGGTTTTCAAAGGGCAGAAAGCTGAATGAATTTTATGTTCCTTTCTTTTCTATTATCTTTCTAATATGTCATATAAATCCCTACTGTTACAGTCCCTTCCTCATCACTTCAGTGGAAAGAGAACAATTCAGAATTGGGTGAATTATTCCTAAGAAAGCCTGACCTATGCAAAACCTAGTAAGAGGATTAGCGCAGACTTCTTGCCCGCTATGCTTTTATTTATGCACGGTTCATAAAGGCATGCTGCTGATTCCCATTTAGCTTATTATCCACTCTAATCCCATTATTTTTCTGCTACTGTTGCTAATACTCTGAAAGGTTCAGTCTGTGTCCTTAGGATAGTTTTCACAGGTGAATTGTTCTTTATTGTCTCTATCAGGCATCATTCAACTTGTCAAAGGCATTTTGAAATTCACTGCTCTTTTCCAGGATCTCACTTGCTAGGTGCAGTCAAATGCCTGTGATGATCTGCATAACTGACAAACAAAATTATCATCAATGCATACTGAAAAAATATTATAAGGTTATAATATTGTACGGGGCACAGTGGATAATATAAAAAAGCATAACACATTGTCCCCGTCCAAAGAGATCTGAACTGCCTGGGGAGGCCTGACATCCAGAAAAACCACCAGAAATGCAAAGCAGTGCATGGAGTTCAGGAGGTGAGAGCACAGCAAGAAGGAGAGAGCAGGTGGTTAACAAACAGCCTTGAAGAAAGGTTAGGATGTTGTTGAACATAAAAGGGGATTCCAATGACAAGGGGAAGGGACACAGTTTCAGCAAATGCATAGAGGATTTCTGGAGCCTCTGCTTGGATCATGAGAGCACCAGCATGCCTGAAGTCAAGACTTCACCCAGAAGCTTAGAGAGGGAACACCTAGGGAGATGGGCTAATCCCAAATTATGGAGAACATTCCACACCAGGCCAGGCTGTCAAAAATATTCAACAGGACAGTATACGGTATGGTGGTTAAAGTAACAATCTGAAAAGCTAAGTCCAAATATAGGCTTTGCTACTACCTGGTTGTGAGTCCTTGGGGAGTTACTTCCATTTATTTCTCCAGGTGTAGAGTGAGGATCCGAGTAGTTCCCACGCACAGAGTATGTGTGGGTACATAAGATGATACATGTAAGGTGATTGCTAATACGGGACGGGTCCGGGCACTGTGGTGGCACTGAGGATATGGGTGAGCAAAACGTATTGATCCTCATCATCAGGAGTTGATGGTAAGGAGAGTAGATTTATTGGATTGGATGAAAAGCAATAATTTTTTGTTGTTGTTCATTTTAAACAGAGAACTATCATGATGAAAACTAACTTGGAGGTAAATAGTCTAGTAAATTTGTAGTAGAAGATTTACACAGGGTAACAACAGCTAGAGATAGATACCGGCCAGGATTTTTATAGCAAAAACATTAGAGTAACTTTCTAGTTAAAAGTTATGGAAGATCAAAACTGTGGATTAAAGGGCACCTGGGTGGCTCAGTGGGTTAAGCGTTTGACTCTTGATTTCTGTTCAAGTCATGATCTCAGGAGCATGAGATCGAGCCCCACTTCCAACTCTGTACTGAGCGTGGAACCTACTTAAGATTTTCTCCCTCCCTCTCCCTCTGCCCCTCCCCCACCTCTCTCTCTCTCCTTCTTGCTCAGTCTCTAAACAACAACAACAAAAACTGTGGATTAAAAGGTATACCATTCATTTGCATGTTTGGCTGAGCTCTGAAGTGGTAAAATAGAAACATCATAGTTATAAGGGCACATATTCTTTCTGCAGGATTTACTTTAGATTGCACAATCATTTATAGTCACTAAAGAAATGAGGAATCAGTTACTGACTCATGCCTTAGTCCTGAGATTTAACAGTTGATTATAACAACTGAGCAGCAAACTAGCTCTGTTAAGACCAAGGAAAACCCAGGTAACTCAAGATCATCTCTATGATGAGCTATTAATTCAGAAACAAGAATAAATTAATGGAAAGAACACTGAGCTGAGGCCCAGTAGATGCAGTTTGAGTTTCATTGCTGCCATTGTAACCTTGCAAAAAATTATTCTGTTTTCTGGATCTCAAGTCTCTTCAACACGAAGACATGAAACCAGAATCCTTCTAGTTCTCAAGTTCCAGGATTTTATGACATAGCTCAGAGTTGATCATTCCAAACAATCTATTCTTATAGAGAACATTGTTATGTTATTGGTGTAATTTTTAATTAGGGAAGGATTGCACTTAATAACGTAGAAGATATATATGTAACACAGTATTTTTTCTAGTGGAGTGTGGAAGCCAGCCATTGCTAAAGTCAACTGTTAATTTTTTAAAAAATATTAAAAGCCAGTTGACAGAAGGCTGTTAGGTTGGGGTTAATCATGGTAGGAGCATTTATACCCTGGAAATTTGCAAATAATGCAAAGTATGCTTTTTCTTTTTTCTGGAGAGCCAGTTATTAAACATTTATCAGCACATTAAGTGAGATAAGTAAGTCAATATTGTTTAAAACAACAAACGTCTTCTGTTTTTGCAGTTTTTGAATTAGGATTGGCTTCATGCTAAAAATGGTAGGAATTGTTTCAAAAAGTAATTCAAAACAAATTAAGTACATTAAAAACAAAGTGCAGTGAGATGTCATAGAAACAAGAGAAAACTAGTCTTTCATTTCATCTTTTTCCTATTATCTCAAGATAATTTTGACTTGTATAAATGAACGTTACTGAGAAGATGTGGAGCCTAATTCTATATCCCACTTGGAAAACAGAATCAAGACTGCTAACTATTAATAGAATGACTTGTCCGCAGCAAGATGTCCCGGGAAGTGGATTAGTTTTGCATTAAACATCGTCAGGGATAAACAAGAAAAACTCGCCCTAAAAGCACTGCCAGTGGCCTCACATCAAGCCACAGAAAGAGCTCAGGGCAAGCATCACTCCTCATAAATATCCTGCCATTGAATCTAAGGGACTCTAAATTTGGTTTGCAAGATTGCCAACACATGTTACAATGCTTCCTGGGGCCCAGCACCACCACAGAATCACTCTAAAGAGAGCCAACAGTAGTGGGTGAGAGAAAAGCTTTAAATCTGGATTTAATTTCTCAGAAATGAAATAAATGTGTCTTTTTAAGTCCTTCCGCGTGCCTATTGACAAAAAAAGAAACATCGCAGATTTACAGGACAAGAAGACTAAAGTTCCAGGAGTCTTTGTTTGAGAAGAGTGAAATGTTCGAAGTCAATTCATTACAAAAACCCTGTCAGAACACTCCAGATGTGAATTAGAGTTTGCATTTAAAAAAGCAACCAAGTGTAATAATCTCAGGAAGACTTTTGCCTCTGGATTCTTTTAATTTTCTCACCACTTTTTATCAAAATGTGTTGTGTACAACAGTAAAAATACCAACAAAAATACCTGCCAGGATTACCATTTGGCATCTCATCTGATGGTGAGCAGTACAAGCCATCTCAGATTGGAAGTGTACACCCAGACGTGAGTGCAAGTTTCGGAGAGAATTTTTAAAAGAAAAATCGCTTACGGACCTAGAATAGAAATCAAGGCACATATCCTAAAACTTCACTTCTACTAGGAATGTGAACTTTATATTCTCCAGTTGTGTTCAACCCAGGACTCAGTTTTAATTTCCATTTGTAGGGGTAAGACCCATAAAATGAGCTGATGATTCCTTTAGGGACCTATCAAACCAACAACGTTAAAACTATTAATAACAGCAAAACATTTTGAAGTGTTTGGTTTGGAAATCACCAGCATTTACTAACTAGTTCTGTAAGCATTCTTAGGAAATAAAAGGATAAAAAAGATTTTTCCTCAATGGACAAGGAAAAAAAAAGCATTAGTGAAATCTTTAGCTTGGAAATTAATGTCAATGTCATATGCCTTAGCCTCAAATCTGCTTTCTTCTTCTAATACCTATGTTTGTTGAACCCATAAATAAACATTTCCTGAGGTAAGCTGAAGGACAGAAATAGTCTTAAAAACAAGGAAGCTACCATACTAAGTTTTCCAAGTGTAACCTTATCCACTTGTTGGTGTTGAATTTATTATTATGAATATTATAAATATTATTAAAACAATGCAGTGATGGACCCTTAGAAAAATAAGCAGAGCTTCTCTCATGCTGATGTAAAATTACCATAAAACATGAAATCCCCTCTAACTCTCATGAAAAAGAATTACTGGTTGTGTGTAGTGATTTTCATTTGTGCTGGAATAGTCGTTAACTGTCAGTTTGGGCCACCCCCCCCAAAAAAATAGAACCATATTGTAAAGTAAAAATGTTCACTTTGAAATTTCCGTGCAAATTCAGCAATGAAAAAAAAAAAAACCTGTAAACAATTTACGTCTAATGGAGAGGGTTCCTGCTGTGCTACAAAACAAAAAGCAACCACACCAAATACATTATAGACATCACACTAACCAAGCCTGACAGTGCTAGGATCAGGAATCAGACGTAATCTTATTATTTGGCTGTAGTTTGGACAGCTTCTAGGCACGACTTTAAAAACAGAATTCAAAAGATTACTTTCTAAAATGGCATTTTCCCATTCAAGCTTCTGTTTCCAATTTGTATTCTCTCTCACACTCCATTCCTCTCCTCTTTTCTCTTCCTCACTCATCCTCTTCTTCCTCCCTCGGTCACCTCTTTGCTTTCCCTCCTGGTTTCTTGGCTATTGGTGGTGGGGCAACATGCTTCTGTGGGATTTCCTGTGTGCAGATTATGAACTGAATGCAAACTGTCTCCACATTAGCTAACTATGAAAGGCTAGGTTAGCAAATGATTCTCACGTGTAAAGTCATTGTGTAGGGAAATGCTGCTGTGAGGCCAGATTTTTCTTAAATGAATTTACCAAAGGCCATTATCAAGGAACTAGATCTTTGGAAACATTTATACAAAACATGGTGATAGTGGGAACCAGATGCTTTTGTTTCTATCACAACACTTTTGAGAGGTGGGTCTTTTTTTTTTTTTCCTCCTGTTATAAAGGGCAAGTTTCCACACTTTATCATAGATATATTGCAGTAAACTCTATGAAAGTTTGCCTCCACTAATCTGGGGCTGTTATTAATATCAGTGAGAAGAGCTATAAATTCCTCCCCGACACGGCTTCAGTGGTGTGAACCCCCAGATCTTTTCTAATCCCAAGATTAGATACTCAAGTGCTGCTTCAATTGTACAATATTATCACAGCCTATCACTTGGCCCCATTTCAAACTGGAGCATTTATTGACAATACTTTCCAAGCTGTTGCTAAG
The DNA here is from genome assembly GCF_004348235.1 of Phoca vitulina. NCBI lineage: Eukaryota > Metazoa > Chordata > Mammalia > Carnivora > Phocidae > Phoca > Phoca vitulina. The sequence continues at coordinate 86,374,384 of NW_022589706.1, forward strand.
TTGTAAGCACTCCACCTTATCTGTTGCTCCTTTTACAGCCTTAACAAGCAAGACTCTCTCAGAGGAAGTGTCCTGCTAACAATATCACCAGATACAACCAGCCTGTTTTCACTCCCTTTAATACAAAAGGTTCTCGATAGTCATAAACACTTATTTACTCTTGGTTACTTTTTAGAGTGGAAGAATCAGTCTCTTTGGATTTTGGTGCGGCGGGGGGAGGGTTGGGGGAACCTAGGCTAATGTCATATTCCTGTCTCTCTCATTGGATTTCTTATTGACCTGAAAACCACGTGAGGATATGAAGAAATACTTGCTATTATTTGTGGGTGTTTTTTCTGTAAAAGATTACTTATGTGCATCTCTTCAGTATGAATGGGGAATTAAGCACGTTAGGTAATAAAGTAGAAGCCAGTGTCCTTACTATAGTAGACAATGAAGGCAACAGAAATACCTAGACATATCTGATGGGAAAGCACATCATGTCAGCTAAAAACAGGACTTTCCAAACTGTCTGGATCACTGGAATTTTATAAATATGCAATTACATCCATACACAACACTGGGTAATATTTAATCTACTTGGCATCTCTACTTGGATGCCTAAGTGGGGAAAAAGTATGAAGAATCTCAAACTCAAAAGGAGCAAAAGTGAACTGCAGATAATCCCAGCAAATCCACTCCTTTGGCAATATTCCCCCACCTGGTTTCCAGCAACTCCATCCTTCTGGTTGTTCAGGGCACAATCCCAGCATCTTCATTGACTTTTTTTAACCTCTGCATCCAATCTTGAACAGACCTGTGGACTTAACACTCAAACCCAACCACTCCTCACCTCTATGTCTGGGTCTAAGCCTATATAGCCTTACAATGTATGTTCTTACATGAACTTTTGCAGTAGCATCTTAGTCTTTAGCCTTTCATTCTCTGCCTAACGCTCTTAAATCTTTTCTTACCAGAGCAGGCAGAGTGATTCTTTTTAATCCTATATTCAAAACTTTCCAATGGTATTTCTTCCCAGCAAAGAAAAAAAAAATGAAATCCATTACAATAGTCAAAAGGCTCTGCAAAAGCCGGCCGTCATCTCCTACTACTCTCCATATTTCCCACTTCACTCCAGAGACAGATCATTCTGCTGTTTCTCCAACATAGTGGCCAAGCTCCCCTGCAGGGCATGTGTACTCAATGTTTGCTGGTATCCGAATGTCTGCATGCATCACCCCCTTGCCTCTTTTAGGTCTCCGCGCAAATGTTACCTTCTCTGTGATGGCTTATCTGTCTGCTTACTTCATTTTTTAAGCCCCACATCCCTCCATAGCCCCTTTCTCCACTTTCATTTTTGTTCTTAAAACATTTCACAATTAATTATACATTTTATCATTTACTATTGCCCATCTCCCCTCACTAGAATATAAGTTCCATGAGGGTAGGTCTGTTTTATTTGTTGCTATTTTATTTGCTGCTTTATTCTCAGTGCTTGGAAAGTGCCTGGGAACATAGAGCCATCCAATATATATTTGTGGAATATTTACATGTCTCTGTATCTATCACATGACATTGAGTGTGTTATCTGTTTGGTTTGTTGACATGATAATTTTTTTTGGGGGGGGAGAGGCTGGATAGAATTATTAATATTAGAATAAAATTTGGGAAAAAGTAAAATCTGATTTCATTCATTTATTTAATCTCTATTGAAATTAGATAATCTCTTAATTTTATTAAAGAAAAACAACAAAGAATACACATTTTTGTCAACACACTATGAATTTCCTTAATGACTGTTATATAAAATAATACACAACAGGTCCCATATTTCCAGATGTTAAGATTTCTCTGTATGCTTCATGTGTTTAAGGGAAGGTTGTAAAATCTGAGGAAGACAAAAATTTAAAAATTTGCTACTCAACATATATAATAAATAAGTTGGAAAAATAATATAATGAGCTAAAAATTAACTCCCAACCAATTCATCTTTATAATGATAAGCAGCAAGAGAAGTTACTACTCTAGTAGTCATTAATACAAATAGCATTTAGTTTCTACTTTGCCCAAAAAAGGATTTTATGCAACTTGAAAATACTAAAATCTATTTATATTTATATTTACATTTAAATACTATAGTACAAATAAAAGTAGTGAGAAAATGTGAGCAAAGAAATATGGTAAAGATAACTAAGATGAAGCCAGGAATGAGAGTAGTATATGCAGGTATACCTTACTTTATTAAGGTTCCTTCACCTTACAGTGCTCCACATATAATTGCATTTTTTACAAACTGAAGATTTGTGGCAACCCTTTGTTGAGCAAGTCTAGAGGTGCCATTTCTCCAACAGCATTTGCTCACTTTGTGTCTCTGTGTCACATTTTGGTAATTCTTGCAATATTTTAAACTTTTTCATTATTACTATATTTGTTCTGGTGCTCTTTGACCAGTGATTAAAACTCACTGAAAGCTCAGGTGATGGTCAACATTTTTTAGCAATAAAATATTTTTAATTAAAGTAAGTATGTTGTGTTTTTAGACATAATGCTATTGCACATTTAAGAGACTACAGTACAGTGTAAACCTAATTTTTATATGCATTAAAAAACAAAACAATTCATTTGACTCTCTTTATTGCAATATTCGCTTCATTGCAGCGGTCTGGATCTGAACCTGCAATATCTCCAAGTTATGCCTGTAAAATGCCTACTGGGGCATAACCAACAAATTTAGCTTTGGGTTTGTCGATAGCCATTTCAAAGTGGGATCTTAATCAATTCCATGATTCAGTGGCCATAAAGTTAAAAAAAAAAGAGAGAGAGATGTTTCTCAGAACCGAACTATCAAAAGCATAGAGACTTGAAAAAATACCTCCTATGTCTTCATTAAAAAGACACTATGTAAGGAGGCAAGCAAAGTTCTCAAAAACATCCTTACAACAAATAAAACAAAGAGTGTAAAATAGTAGGCCAAAGGCATAAAAGACAAGGACATTTTAATGAAACTAATTTTTGCCACCTAACTAGCATATGGAGTACCAAGGAACGTTCAACATTAATTGAATACAGTTTTCAAAAGTTAAATGAGTTCTTACCTCTCCTTTAGTTCGATGGTTAGTATAATCACTATGTGGTCTTCTATGATCAAGTCAACACAGTATAAATTAATTCTAAAACAGAATGTATTAAAACTACCTTCTTCAATTAATAGCTTAATTTGGGACCTGAATTATTTGATATTTTAAGATTATAACCTTATACCAACTAAATATAAATTGAAGGAAGAAAAGTCATCATAATGCAAATGAAAAACTGATTCTACCGTGATAAAATACAGTATGGCAATGTAAGGCATTACTTTCACTTGGTTTGTATTTTAATCCAAATACGTATATTTGGAATTGCTTCCTGAAGGTGTATGAAGACATTTGCTAGCTCTTAGGAGAGACAGAATGAAAGAGGAGAAATAAATAGAAGTGTGCAGCGTCTAAGAGCTCTGAATAAGACTAATTTAATGATTTAAATATAAATAAATCTGAAACATATGTACTCATTTCCCCCTTCAGAAATGCATATTTCTGAAAAGAAACAATGAGCTTCACAACTTATAGTTTATGATGTATTGTCCTCTCTCAGTTTTAGCCATGTCTAAATTGTAATTTCATTAAAGCCATGTTAGTCTAATATTATGGTTCTCCATCAGATATATAGAATTAAAAACTTTAGAATGGACTAATGTGAAAATAAGATCAAGGGTCAGAAGCTTAGTTTTATAATACTGTCTATAACTTTATGTTGGTTTTTTGGCCTCACACAATGCAAATGTGAAGCAGGTGACTGAGAAAGAATGTATAAATTATTCTAAAGCTAAATTGGCATGCCTTCACTGCACTTTCTCCCAAGACTCCCTTACAATAGTAGCAACACAGAAAAAAACAAAAAGGAATAACCATGTCATTCAGTCTTTTGTCACAGTTGTTTACTACTGATAATAATGTATCAGTATTACAGTAAAATGAGACTCCTTGTCTCATTTTCCCAATGTCATATGGGTTTTAAATATTTTGAATATGAACCCTAAATCAAATTTATGGTCAGCAGATACGAGTTAAGATATTAACACATATCTATGAAATGAAAAGTATTTGAAATTGTGTTGAAGGACAAAACAGACTAGAGGAAACTTTAACCCATACCACTTGAACAAAGGGCTTGTAGTGGAAGTCTAAGTTATTCTTTCAAGAAGAATCTTGGAAAGGTTCAGAACTACATCTTGGCAATAAAACAAGAAAAAAGAAAAAGAATTAAAGAAAAACATGTGTGTGGATTAGGGTGGACCATGGGGCATAAATGAAGGTCCACTTATGAAATGGTTGTATCAGTTGCTTTCTTTGTACCCACTCCTGCCCTGCAATTTTTATTGACAGACAAAAACTAGAGGTCTTCTCAGTTGAAAAACTGAACCATCTGCCTGAAGATATCAAAGTGTTGATGCCTCAAGAAAACCTGGATAATTCTGCTTTTTTACAGAACCCTCAGCCAACTATTCTGCTCTCCCACCCTATACCACAAAGTGAAGTTTGTCAGCGAACCAATTCCACCAATGTACCCAGAATTCCCTGTAAAACCTCTCATTTTTGAGACAGTCCACCAAGAACATACCTACCTAGACAAAAGAGAGAAAACGCAAAATCCATCTGAAATAATTATCTCTTCTTTCATTTTCAAACATGAGTGGGCAACCAAGACCTCAAGACATATGGGCAAAATCTATTTGAAAATCTGTAGTTGATAGGAGAGGTTAAAGATTCCTGCCCTGAGCTAAGCCATTGAGCTCCTTTCCTGGGTATGGGGCCAAGAAAGTTAGCTTGGTCTGTCCACAGTAATTTAAGACTGAGAGTTGCAAAATCCATAGCTTCTGTACCTATGTTCTTTGCCTACATGAAGAAAACAAATCTATAGTAAGAAGGAAGAATATGGACACCCAAAGAAAAGAAGAAAGACAGAAAGTTTTGTTAGCATCCAAATTATATTGTTATAGTTATTTCTAAAGCTCAAATACATCCATGTTTGGCCAGAAGCTTAGCCAATGTAATTATACTATATTCCTTTTCATTTTAAAGTTAGTTTGAAGTGATTCCTAACAAATATGTCATCTTCATATATTATCAGAGAAGACATTATATATTTTTGCAATAATGTATCAAAATTAACTAATTCTTCTGAACATCGGGCATAAACATTAGATCTGACAAGTCATAAGACCAAGCTGAATTTATTTCTTTAACTTATATTTTCCCCTTCACGCTATTAAGATGCTATAAACATATCCCAATAACACTGGTGATTTCAAAGATGCCTTTGGAACTGAGCTTTTAGATTATATTCTCAACATTTTACAGAGAGAATTACAGTGTTTCCAGATTCATGTCATTGTAGGTTTTTAATTTCATATTATTTCAATTTCCATTTTTATAAATTAATTAGTTAGAACATGAAATCTTCTTGGACACACTGAGTATGGATGGGGAAATGAAGATCAAATGAGCATATTTAACCTGTCACTCAACATCTTAATCTCTCAACTGAGTGCCAAAAGCCACTATGATATTTTGACCATTATGTTATAAATTATTTTTGTCTTTAGTCATAACATAATTATTTATTTGGAATCCATATTGGACCTTTATTTAAATATAATTAAAAAGTAACAAAGAGCTTATATCTGTTTAAATTAGATAAGTTATGCTGTGGCAACGATCCCAAATAAACTAAGACATTTATACCATAAAATACACAGTAAGAACATGATTTAAATAAGATATCAGAGTTGAGATCTTAATATCCAGATAGGCTAGAAAGGAGTATTTAATATTGAGAAAATGAACTGAGGACAAAACAACTTTACTGCAGAATTAATAAAAAATTAGAAGCAGAATGACCAAAATATGTGTGATTCTAAAGTTAATTGGCATGAATTAAAGGGTTGAGATAACCAACATAAATGCAGGATGTGCAAGATCTTAAAGAAGCTAAAGAGACAATAATATACACAAAATATAGATAAAGATGAACAAGATGAAGTAGAAAACCCAACAAGAAGATATGTTTGATATTATATACATGAATCTGAAATACAGAAGAAAAAAGTGCATCTGCAATTGAGAACATAGAAAAAAAAATGAGACAGCATGTTGGGCCTAGTTTAGCCATAGAACTTCAAGGATTAAGAAAGAGTGACTCAAGCTTCTAGACAGAGAAAACAAGTCACCTATATGGATGGAAAAATCAAGCCAGCCTTGGACTTCGCCATAGAAATATACAGTACCAGGAAACAGTTGCACAATGTGAACAAATGTGATGCAACACTATAGTACCCACCCAAGAAGTTATTCAAGTAAAAAGGCAACAGACCAATATATTTAAACATGAAAAAATTCAGGAAGAATAGCAGCCACAATGCATTGTTGATTAAAAAAAAGTTTAGGGCGCCTGGGTGGCTCAGATGGTTAAGCGTCTACCTTCGGCTCAGGTCATGATCTCAGGGTCCTGGGATCGAGTCCCGCATCGGGTTCCCTGCTCAGTGCAGAGCCTGCTTCTCCCTCTCCCTCTGCCACTCCCTCTGCTTGTGCTCTTCTGTCTATCTCTCTGTCAAATAAATAAATAAAATCTTTATGAAAAAAATAAATAAAAAAAAGTTTAAACGGCAAAACGCAGTCATTTCAGAGATGAAGTTTAAAATAGATCATCCCTGAATTTATCCCTGAACTTAAATTTAGAATTTCAAAACAATGTTTAATTTTAATTCCAGGTCTTTTTTAATACTGCTTTGACTCTCCTTAGATTTTCTTACTCTTCTATTGTTGCTGTTAAAACTGCCATCTATGTCTACCTGTTTTCTGGCGCTAAATGTTACTATAGAAAAATCAAATTAAAGGGCCTCATGAGGGACACCTGGGTGGCTCAATCAGTTAAACGTCTGCCTTCGGCTTGGATCATGGTCCTGGGATTGAGTCTCGCACTGGGCTCCTTGCTCAGCGGGGAGCCTGCTTCCCACTCTGCCTCTGCTCTCCCTGCTTGTGCTCTCTCTCTCTCTCTGACAAATAAATAAAACTAAAAAAAAAAAAGGCCTTCATGATTTTCTTCTAGATGTTCTGCTTATTCTTTCTCTCTCTGGATGCTGAGAGCCCTTAAGTGTCCTGGGTGAATTGCCTTTTCTATTTGGAAACTTGCAACAAAGTTAAAATGGCTGCACGGTATGCTTAGGCAGAGAGCCAGCTTGAGTCACCTTTCACGTTTCCTTGGCTCTCATATCACATGGAAGGGAGTTAGAAGTTTCCGTATGCCCCTTGTTGCAGGACCACCCGATGCAACCTCCTCTAAGAGCTGTCGATACGGGGAAGCTAGGAGTAAGCTGTTACAGTACTTTGTGAGCCGACAAGCCCACCACTAATGGGACATTTTGCTGTCTCTGCTCCTGTCAGCAGTTTGATCCCTGCATGCCTTCAGTTCTATGCTAAAACACCAAGAACTCTAATTAGTGCTCTCCTGGTTCCTGGGTAGGAAAAGTCTCAGTCACTATTCCCTGCTCTTCTTTTACAGGTAGCAGGTCCTACCAGTACAGGAACCATTCTTCCTCTAACAGTTCATACATCTCATGGGCCATGTTCTGTCCAAAAGCATCAGGATTCTGGTCTTGTCTCAAGATGTCTGCCACCTCAAGTCACTAACATTTGATACAGTTTAGAGGGAAGCAGAGCCCTGTCCATACTCTCACTTCCCAGATTCTGACATAGAACAAACATATTGCACTCCTCAAGCCCTAGCCCACCTTCTGTCCCACTCAGGAGAGACAGTGACTTTAGTGATGGGGGATAAAAGTCACAGGTAGGAATTCAACCTGAGTGGCGGTTATGAAAATACTATATTCATAGCGCATATCTCCTGCTGTGTAGATGGCCTTTGCTACGGCATCTGCCTCCAGACCCACCACCATCTTTGCATGGAGGCCACACTTGGCACAGACTATTCCTAGCCAATGACGAAGGATTGTGGGGGAACTAAAGCAGGCCTGTTCCTGTGAAATTCAGTACTCTTGAACATCTTTGGTTCAAGGACTCATTGGCCTGGTCAGTTTGAGACCCTTCCTACCCAATCATTCTCTCTTCTCTCCAATCATAAGTATCAGACTTGCATCTCTCCCTTAAGGTGGGCAGTGGGAAGGACAGGGTGAAACTCTGAAAAACTGGTTCTTTATGAAAATAACAGCAGCAGCAACACTAACAATAACAACAACAACAACAAAGCTTATCCAAAACCTATTTTCTACTAAGTCTTATTACTGGAAGATAACATACCTGGAATGGTTAAATTTTTTTCCCTGGCCATCCCAATTTATAGGTTTGAATATTTTACGAGAGTATAGGCAAAATGCATTAAATTCTGCCTGTGGTTAAATATAAAAGGGTATAATTTTAAGCACTTTATATATTAATTTATTTAAACTTCAGAAAACTTTCAGATATTAAAATCTTTTTCCCTATTTTACATATGAAAAAAATGAGACACAGAAAAGTGAAGGAATTTTTTTCAAGGCCACACAGCTAGGAAGCAGCAGAGCTGGGATTTAAACCCAGATACTCTGGCTTCTCAAATGATAAGTCGACATTTTGGCCTACTGCGTCTTCCCATACTTCATGGACTAAAGAGATCTGCAACCTCCCAATTGATGTACAAATTAAGTACAGGCTATTTTCCCTTGAGTTTAAGACTCAACAAGTTGTTCCAGATCTACTATTCCTGCTTCATTTATTACTCTATTTCATGAGTTTTAATTATAGTCAAGGGAAATTGGATATTCTCTGTTTCTAATACCTAAATCTCTTTTATCATATATTTATGATATCATCTGTGTTCAGGCTTTCCCCAAGTACCCCAAGCACATGTATATGCATTTTATTATACAATAATTATTTATTGAACACCTATCATATTCCCAGTACTTGGTAGACACTAGACATACTATGATAAACATGAGTCAAGTTCTTCATCCTCAATGGAGCTTATATTCTACTGTCAAAGACTAGATGGTTATATAAGATGAATACATATCTCAGACAATGCCAAAAATATAAATATCGAGGGGTAAGAGAGAGTAACTGGAGAAGAGGTGATGGCATCATAGCGGAAATCTGAAGGAAGAGAAGAGATATCTGAGCAAATGGCCCAGGAGAGGCATTCTAAGAGATAAGGGAAGTTATTAAAAGTCTTAAGTAGGAAAGTGATTGGTTGAGCTCTGGAAATGAGATGATGTTGCTATGGATGGATGGTAGCAGTGATGACAAGAACTACAGAAACTCAGTCAGGATTGGATGGGTGATGCTGACACAGGGGGTGAGGGGAAACAAAAAATAAAAAGGATACCGCCTAAATTTGGGACTTGAGCAACTAGAAAAATGCTGGTACCATTTATTATGATGTGAAAAGCTGAATACATGGGAGAAAACTCCAAGACTTCCATTTTAGACATAAATTAGAAATTCCTAATCAACATCCAGGTGAAAATACAGGTGAGATACAGAAGTAGGTAAGATATAGAAGTATGTAGATCATAATCTGTCCACAAAGTGTTTCTGAATCTTTCCACCATCAATAAGGTGTGATATTTGGATTCTCTGAGCTCTCACCAACTTTGGCTTTTCTTTTGCCATTTATCACATGAAATCTTCTGAAAAATATTCTGGCATGCATGGGAATTTCTGTTTGATTATGCTTAAGATATACAGACAAATAAAAAATGCTGAAGCTTTTCCTGTCTAAATCTTACAAGTTAACCTCCATCTATTAGCACCCAGGAGATGTGAGTTGTCCTTAGCCAGTTATTTGTTATATCCCTCTCCTAGATAAAGCTCATTGTTGTTTGTATTTATATTTCTTGCAGCTCCAATGACAATCATTTGTACAAAAATATTGTTTAATAATGTCATTATTGATGTAAATGAATATCTGTCAAAATTTTTTAAAATACTTTTGCTTATTTTTCTTATAGAGTACATATGTTTAGATAAACATCATTCATTAATGTTATTCAAGGGCAAGAAATGACTGGCTAACAAGTTCTGAAGAGATATTGTACTCTGGGAACAAAAAATTAATACCATCCCTGCTAAAGAATAAACAGAACGAAAATCCCTTTGTGAAATTATTTGATAATTTATAAGCATCTGTAAAGGATATCAAAAGAAAGAAGCAAATGTTATCAGAGAATTTTGCAAATTCGTAAGTAGGCTTAAATTACTGTATGACAGAATTCACTTGATATTTTAAAAACACTTTGTCTTTCTATAGACATACCTTGGGAAATTTTCCATATATTAAGTCCATATATTTCACTTCAGCTGAATAGTAACATCCATTGAAATATTTTATCATCCATATGTAATTATGTAAATAAATAAAAGCATTCTTTTCCTTTCTCTGTTGTCACTTTTCATTTCTTTGCTATTTTTTCTTCCTTCCTTTCTCTCTTTCTTTTCCTTTTTAAAGTGAAAATTTTTTCAAAGTTGTTCTAGAAGTTGTACTGCTTTTAGGATTAATTATATAATACAGGGCTGAATTTAAAATTGATTTTAAAATCTCTGCCAAAGTGTCTCTCTGTATTTTAAATTATTACCCAAGCTCTAGGTTGAAATATTGGAAAGGTGATAAAAGTTACCTACTTACTCTTTAAGATTATTGCTTTTAAAAATTACTAGTGTTTGACTTCACATGATGTTATATTTTAACACATGACTCCTAAGAAAGATTTATAGTTTTGACATACTCAGAGGGCTACTTAAGCTCAATACAGTACTACTGTTTTATATCAGTAACTATCGAGCACATTTATGATCAGGACCTATGGTGTGCCAAACAGCTGTACTCAGTCTCATTGGAATATTTAGAACAATTGTTATGGAACTATTAGTACTAATCATAATTTTCAACATGAATTGATAGAATAGAAACAGATTTGTGGTCGTTATGACCTCTCCAACAAGAATGCCTTTTCTTATCTGAACGCATATCCCCCTATCCAGTTTAATCCCTTAAAACAAAAGTCTAAACTTGAGCATCTGTCAATACTATTCCTTCACCCAGCTGTGTATACTAATATATGTGAGGTGACCCTTTGAATATAATAATCTTAAATTCCCACTGCATTCCCAGTCCTGTTACACAGCATCCAGCTGGATATTTCCCCACACAATTACGTACATTCACTCTTCTTGAAGACATGAGAAGCCAGTTGGGTTATTACCTGGTTATTGACAATAATAGTGATGATACTTAAAAACATTATATGTAAAGATCACAATATTGCATATATAAAATAATATACATGAATTCTCAACCATCCTCGAATTAGACACTATTACATCTATTTGTGAAGTGAGAAAACTGAAGTTCAGTGGGCCAAATCTTCCTCCCTCAAGTCAAACAACCAAGAAGTGGTAAAGCCAAGACTCCTATCCAGGCTTTTAATTGCACATATTTTCACCACACAATACCCTAACATTCAGTACAAGCTCAGTTTATGATATTGACCAAGAGAATCAAAAGTTGCATATCAAAAATTTAAAACTTAGCAGTTTGAGGGATTCACGTGATTAATGTCATTTCAAGAAGTAGCAAATTTTTTTGTTGGCAAAAGGATGAATTGAAATAGAATTTTGAAGTACTAGAAGTATTTTAAAGAGGTATCTGAAATGATATTTCTACTGCTTTAAACTCAAAATATTTTTTTTCTTCTGTACCTAAAAACAAGAACAAAGTATTTCAGGAATTTGCATTTTGAGAAAGGACTCTTACAGATATCTTCATGTAAGTACAAATATAGCACAGGTCATGAGATGAAAATTAATCCCATGGGCTGGGGCCAAACTTTCCAGAGGCAGTAAGTTTTCATTTATGTAGGAGGACTGATTTTCTTCCCAACCATATCATACTGCTTTCTTAAAACAAATAGTGCCCAAGTTACGTTGTACTCACTCCTACTTACTTTTAGTAACATCCCTTGAAAGTCTCAGGAGTTTGCAAGAACAAATACCTTATTTAGAAAAGGCATATCGTAAGCAGAACTTATGATTGCATCTCAGTAAATGTGGAGGGTTTTCCTACCCATTCAGTTCCTTATTCTTAATGTATGTTTCTTCTCTTTATATATTTTACATATATTCTTATTGTATCTCAGCAAATAAAAATGTGATATTAGAACAGCAAAAGCCATATAAACTATTTGTAGAGTTAATGGTACATAATATTAAAGATAAGAGGAAGTTAATTCACAAAAATGCCTTCTCATTTCAATTAGTACTTTCTACTGTGAACAGTGCTGTAAGCAATAAAGGAAAAAAGAATGTGTGGCTAAATCGGCTTCAGCAAAATCTTTGATGATAACTAAACATCAATCCAGTGTGACTAAGCAGACTGACAGTCTTGAGTTTGTAAATAGAAGATAAAACTTAAAAATATGTCTCTTGGTTGGAATCTTATTCAGGAAGAATCAATGCAGCATGAAGACTTAAAAGATAAGATGCAAGAACAATCTCTTTTTCTTGTAAAAGATGAATTCAGCAATTTTAGGAATGTGTTAGACTTAAAAAGTGTTAATGTGATGAAGCTGCCTGAGCTGAGGCTTGGTCAGCCAACTATGTTATAGAAGTTTGGCTTTTCCTGATGAAGGAAAAATATTTACATGTAATATGACTAAACATACATGTATATTTTATATACCCATGCATATATGAATAGTGAGATAATAACAGTGCTTGTTTCAAATTAAGGTGCCAGTATTTGCTACATATATCATATAAAAAATATTTAGAGTAATATACTCTATCCTAAATATCTATATCTATATATTCTATCCCGATATTTATATGTGTGTATGTGTACCTAAATGTATGTGTATATTCATATGTATATATACATACAAAAATACATATATACATATATATGCACACACACAGTGAGAATGATGTATTTAACATAACCCTTTATGTAACTCAAGTACTTCTGTATGTGACAACTCCTTGTGACACCCACATTTTGTTACCAGTCATCATCCTCAGAATGAATGTCATTTGGATGTTCTTCCTGAATTCTTTTTCCTATGCTGATATGGTTTATCATATCATTAGGAGTTTGATTTTAAACCTTCATCATAGTCATATAATCCATATCTCTGGGGAAAAAAATATTTTTTCACAAAGGTGACTAACCCATTAATTTTAAGAATGTATTTTAAGAATGTTCACACAGCAATGACCGAATTGGGGGGAAAAAAAAGTGGCTCACACAGGTAAGATGCCTATTGAGCTATCTCTTCTGAATTTTCTTGTATCTCAAACCTTTTTGGTTTTACATGGGCATCAGACTAGCCATTGTGAGGTGTGATTTCATTTATAGTCATATCACAGAATAAGATTACTTTCGTTGACTGTGAGATTAAAGCCTTCCCCGTAAATGTGTATTTTATAGCTACTGTTAGGTGTCAGCAATCATAGCTTAAAACTGGAAGCAAACACACGGAAATCATCCAGTTGATTCAGGCTAGAGGCTCTTAGGTAAGTCACTCTTCATTTGCCCAAGTCAAGATAAGCAGTGTTAACATTCTCATTATTCATCAATAAAACAAGAAGGATGAAAAGAATGGGAGAGCACTAAATGTGATAAATGCCAAATAAAATGTTTGGAAAAAGTGAATGTAGAAGTCAGGTGGAGATTAAAATACAACATATCTTTGGGTCACTCAGTTAAAAGGGTGAGTACATTTATCAGAGAAATTGTATAGCATTTGGCAAACATGTTAATTATAGACCTAAGGGAATCCTGACACAAGTAATATAAACACCCAGTGCTTATCGTATATCATCACTAAGTATTATAAACTATCCCCAGGAAAACCATGGGTTTTTATTTCCAGCATAAAAAATGTGAGAAATTTGGGGTCATGGTACCAGCCTGATGTGGAGAATTTTTAACCTAGTGGAACTCTTGTCGAGCACAACTTACAATAAATATTGAGATGAAAAGTTAAATCAAGAAAATATATATTTTATTTATATGCTGCACTACCTAAGGAAAAAAAAAATACAACTGGCATCTCTAATAAACAACAGACCAAGACAATATATCAAGAACATGACATTAGTTCTTTTAGAAAATAGCTAACAAAATATGTTGCATTGTTTTAGATTAAGGGAAACATGAATATAGTGGGGACATGTATGGATGTGCAACATGTGACATATTTAACTTAGTGAATACTAATATAAAAATATGTTGGCTTGGGGCGCCTGGGTGGCTCAGTCATTAAGCGTCTGCCTAGGATCTCCTGGGATCGAGCCCCGCATTGTGCTCCCTGCTCTGCAAGAAGCCTGCTTCTCCCTCTCCCACTCCCTGTGCTTGTGTTCCCTCTCTCGCTGTGTCTCTCTCTGTCAAATAAATAAATAAAATCTTTAAAAAAAAATATGTTGGCTTCACTACAGACTCATCAACAATACTCTGTACTGTAGGCAAGCCATCCACCGTTTTTGCTTGCACACTGCGAAATAACCCAACCTCAGAAGAACTGAGAAGAGAATAGAAGAAAAAAATAACCATAGGGTTCCTTCTTGGCACACTTAATAAGGCAAGAAGGAAAAAGTTACTAAAACTTTAAATAAGTTAAAGTAGTATAGCACAGCCATTAACTATCAGAAAATATTAGTAACCAACCAATCACTCTGATGTACAGCAAACTGTGGGTGTCATGTAGACCACGAGAAAACAAAACAGAATGAATAAGACCTATAAAGAATGGCCACCCAGTTGAAAATTATAAATGAAATTTGGATTTAAAAATAATCTCTGTCATAAGTGTGATTTTACATTGTTATCCAACAATGTAGAGTCAAGCATTTCAACTTTAGATCTAAAATCTGCATCTTTAAAATGGTAGCACTGCATAGAGGCAGGTTTGCTGTTGCAAAGCACTTGAAACTTCAGCATCCCTCACATTTATAAGCCCCTTCCAGGACCCCAAAGGTTATGTGATTTTGCAAAATATTCTAAAGTTAAATATTTTAGTCGAATTTTGTTAAGAAATCTGTCTCCTTCTCTACTCCAACTTTCTTTTCATTTCCATCCTTTCATTTTGGGTGACAATAGAGTAGCCAAGGACATTTATGAGATCCAGCTAAGGGGAAATTATTTGGAAAAACATTTAATTTAGATTTACTGGAGTACAGTTTTGGGATTTACAGTGATTTCTGTGTATAATTAAGTTATTGCTAGCCATAAATGGCTCCCACAAGTCTTTCTACCAACATATGACAGAGCCAGAGGTCGTACTATGATATGAACATGTCTTTGAAGGCCTAGCTGGAAGTATGTGTGGAGCAGAGAAAGAAAGAGAGAAAGGAAAAAAAGGTGAGGGAGGGAGGGAGGGAGG
>NW_022589706.1:86389937-86616952 GCF_004348235.1 Phoca vitulina
AAAAAAAAAAAAAAGAAAGAAAGAAAGGAAAGGAAAGAGAGGGAGGGAGGAAGGGTGAGAGAGAGAGAAAGAAAGAGAAAGAAAAAAGAAAGAAATGAATAATGAATGACTGGAGCCAGAAACTAACCTTTGGATAGTTTTCCAATCACCAAACATGTAAAGTTATAAGTGAAAAATTTGCTTCTCATCAATGCCTAGACAATATGTAACTTCTCCCTTATCAGGAAAGAAATACACTGAATAATGCAATATATAAACCATAAAGGCACCAAATATTTTATTTATTTATGGGAATTACATTAGAATTTTATCAGAAATCCTGTCTCTGTAGAACACAAGCCCAACAATATTGCTTCAACTAATATGTTTATGAGTAAAATCACTCACTTTTTGCATGTCAACATATTGGGTCATGTCTAAGTGTATAGACTTATCATGGCCTAATGAAGTCTGAAGTTTCCAGATGAAAAGACACCCAAAATTTCTACATATGCAACAAGCCAATGTGAAGAAACAATTGTTCAGTGACAAAATTCCTCACATATTCATTGATCAAGCAATGCATGTAGTATCACAGTGTTTGGTTACATTACAAGTACCTTGAGACTCCTGATTTTGACACAATCGAAAGGTAATTTTTTTAGTCATCCTAAATTTATTAACGAAAACAACTTTGAAAATTCTGATTAAAATTAGTAGAATATGAACTAAATTGATAAAATGAAAAATAAATAAACAAATAAATAAATAAATAAAATGATAAAATGAGCAAGGGAAGCAACAGAATTTATTCTGACATTGAGAAGTAAATTACTACAAAAAATTAGACCACACTAAAAGCAATAATTCATTGAAAGGAAGACACAAATTTTGAAAAGGAGCAACAACTAGACTCTTAGATTATTTGAAAATCCAATTAACGAAGTAGAGTAAATCTTATAAATACATTGGTAAAGACAATTTTTGCTAACTTTAACACAAAATTTTGACATAAGCAAAATAACACAAAATTTACAATAACTCTTTACAAAAAGGACGTAGTAGAGAAAAAATTGGTTAATGCAAAGAGTATTTAAGATTACTTATTGCATAAGTAACCTTGAAATACCATGAAATCTTATAGTCCATACATGAAAGAATGTTGATACTTTTCCCAAATTTGAGAATAAGCTTAAAAATTTACTTGACATCGCTAAAATGATTTGTGAAGCTGAAAGTTTTCAGATCCATCAATAAAAAAGTCCCAGAAATTTCCATCAACTATTCCAGAAGTTAGATTGAATTATTGTTCTATGTAAAGAAATTACAAAATCATTGTCATATGAAGAGGCAAAGAGTATGCAGTGTATTTCCTGCAACAAAATTCAGGATAAAAAGTATTATAGAAGTATATCAGGCAGTTAATTATATGGATTTTCAAATGCTATATCTGCTAGCTTTTTAAAATGTTTACTTCTTGCTATTTCTTTCCTTATTCTAAGTAATCACATCTAAATCTAAGTTTGTATTTTTAGTGTTATATTATTTTTCATTAGGAGGGCCCCTGAAATTGCATAATTTAGGTTTCACACATCATAAAACCTAGATTCACGCCCAGAGTTCCTGGATTTGATATTATAAGAGATGAGTTCAGTTCTTAATTCAGTAATTTCCAGAAGAGGTGATATTAAGTTATTACTCGGTATAATAAGAGTACCGCTGTTACAGAGAGTTGTGAAAATCAAATGAAATATATATATTGTAGCGTACTATAATATATAAAGTTCTATAAAGTAAAGATGTTACTTTTACTATCATGCAACTGAATTTCCTTTTAAAATGATGATTGTTCTTCTTTGAATAGGACATGAAACTTCATCTATATTGAGGGACAATCAAGAAGAATTTGCCAAAACCGCATGATTTAACTTAAGTGCATGGAAGGCTTTCCCAACAGTGAAAAATTTTAAATGTGTTCATGAACTACTTTGGGAAATTATACAATCTCTTGAAATTAAATCTCTTTGAAGACCCAAAGTCAACGGTTCAAATTCTTCATGATCTAAATGAGCCTGTAATTTCCCTTAAAAAGATGAGTACTTAATTTTTTTATTAATATATAACGTATTATTTGTTTCAGGGGTACAGGTCTGTGATTCATCAGTCTTACACAATTCACAGCACTCACCATAGCACATACCCTCCCCAATGTCCATCACCCAGCCACTTTATCCTCCCACACCCCTCCACTCCAGCAACCCTCAGTCTGTTGCCTGAGATTAAGAGTCTCTTATTGTTTGTCTCCCTCTCTGGTTTCGTCTTGTTTCATTTTTCCCGCCCTTCCCCTGTGATCTTCTGTCTTGTTTCTCAAATTAAAAAGATGAGGACTTATTTTAAGAGAAATCATATATTTTTTCTTACTACTTTACTTACTATAAAATACAAGGCCATTTGGGGAAATCATAGAATAATAAAGGACAAAATCACCATCATTTATAACCTGGTGATTTAAACTTATATAGGAAATTACATTATGTATAAAATATATATAATTTATAAAAATATATGTTATATATAATAATATATCATTTATATAATAACTTATATAAAGACACATACACATTAATAACTCTTGACCAAGTGATGGGTATTAAGGAGAGCACGTGTTGGGATGAGCACTGGGTGTTATACTCAACTAATGAATCACTGAACACTGCAACAAGAACTTATGATTTACTATATGTTGGCTAACTGAACATGATGAAAAATAAAAAAAAATAACTCTTGAAATATAAGTCAAAAATAAACTCACGATCTGACCATGTAAAATCCCAATCCTACACACTTTCTCATTATAGCCAGTGCCCTCTCTCATATCTCTATCTCAATTCTCATGTATCACCCACTTCATGTTTCATTTTTGTCTGATTCTATTCCTTTATTCTAGTGCCTTCATTAGCTCTCCATCATCAACATATTTTAATTTTAGACTTTAGATCACTTGTTATGAAATTCTCACCTGATGTGTATTTCCTAAAATGTGGAAAACCCGATAGCCTCCACTAATATGTGATAATTTAGTTTTATATTTATACCTGTTGTCACATAATCTGTCAGTTGTCTTATATCTTCTTAAATATGCATATTCATTTTCCAGCTGGACTGTAAACTTATTTCAGATAAAGGTATATAAAACAATATTAGCTTCAACTACAATTAATACTACAATCTAAATTCACAATGGGCATCACAAGAAGTTTGTTCCTCACGTATATGAATTCTGCGGATAAAGGAACTGGCATAATGACTCTACCCCAGGAAGCCCTCAGGGACCCAGCTTCTAAAGCTGCTACATTACCAATTCCAAGGGGTACTATTCATAGGAGCCACGATGTGAATTGCAGCCTTCTGGGGTTTCTCCAGTCACTGCTCTAACACTCCTCAAGGTGGCCTCGTGCTTAGGCTCCAAGATGGCCTATACCCATGCTGTAGGGCAGCAAAATGAGAGAAGACAAAGACTATGTTCATATCTCCAAAAGATATCCTAGAATCCACCATAGAACATGCTAGAGCATATGACCTCCACATGCCCATACTCATCTGGAAAGGGAGCTTGGAACTGCATCTTGTGTTCTGGAAAGCCCTTTGTCTCTATAGGGAGAGAGAAGTGGGAGCAAATGAGGAAATAAAAATAAAGTAAGCTGCCATTGTGAGGAAGAAAACAAAGGAAAAGAGATTCTAAGACTGGGAAAGTTTTGTCCTGTTTTGCTTAGATTATATATACATCAGTATAGAGGCTACTGGAAAATAAACTCTTATGTGAGATATGTAAGTACACAGTAAACAGAAAATATGTATTTGTTTATCTCTTCATAAAGAAAAACAAAACTATTTAAAGGCATTCCTAAATTTTTGGTAATGCCAAGTTATACTTGCAAAGTAGAAGATGATGATTCCAAGGAAAATGTACATTATTTTTTAAGTTTCCACTATGTCAATAATATTCCATTGTGGCCTAAGTGCTCAATACATGCCAGGTACTATTTGTAAACCAAAGACTTCTGAACATGTCATGATTAAAAATGTGTATTTCTGCATTATGTAAACTGTGAAAATATCTCTTGGAAGGTGCTGGTGGGAAGGAGAAAAGACAGTAAAGAGTGAAAGAATGAAACTATGAACAGTTTTCATTCAAAGAGATGATTCAAAAAAGTGCTAGAGTATCTCAGACTTTATATATTCCAGCCGGTATGCAAAAAAACCCTCGCTTCAATTTCTTCACTAGGACCGGCATAAACATTAACTTACTGAAATGACATACCAACAAGACACAAAACAAGGTGTGTCCAGAGATGTTTTGAAGTGAACCTTGAGCCAGAGTATAAAATAGTCTATCCAAGTTTAAATATTTCAGGGGAAAGAGAAAAGAAAAAATATGAATAAAATTTTCATTGACATTAAGAAATAAAGCATTCTATCCTTTCTATTCTGCTGCTCTCTTCACTACTCTAAAAAGGAACCTGAATCTAAAATTAGAATTGGCAAGGAATTTCAGTGACCCTTTACCACAAGTGGCCCAACATGCACCTGTGAGACCCCTTTCCTGGGGTTGCAGACGTGAGGGGGGGGCATGTTCATTGCAGCTTAGAACAGATGGAGCCAGTACCAGCAAAAAGTAATTTCTTATATAAGCTCAATGAATCTAAACCTGTCTGATGTTTTCCAAGGGTAATTTGGAATAGATTTAGATAGTTCCAAACCACAGTATTTGGGCTTTAGCGTGATCTTGTCTGGTAATGATTTAAATTTGATAACAAGCCAGAGTTCCAATTTTTTATCCCCTCTTCCCCCCAAATTGATGTAGCGAGCTATGAATTTATCATGCACCAAAATCATTCTTATATTGGTGTCCTACCACTCTACAGATAGATCATATTTTCAATAAAAAGAAAAACTAATTTCATGTTCATATTTTCCATTGGTAGAACCCATAACAAATATTTAACTTTCTGATGGTTAACTTTCTACAAGCTTGTTCCAGTTAGTAGAAAGAAATGTGACTCTGTCTGTGGCTCACAAAAGCCCCACGCATGGCACAACACAATTTTGAGAAGATACAGATGGAAAGAGTTTATTCTCAGTGTGAAAAGCTATAATTTATTCTTTGGTAAATAAATAAATTAAAGATGATTCGCATTTGGATTTGACCAGAAACAAATGTGAAGGGCCTTCTCTAGTATACAATGGTAGCTTTAGCATCCTTTTATGTAAACACAACTTGAGCCAGCCATAGGCATTGGTATTTGGTGAATAATAAACAGTGGAGGGGCCTGATCCTTACTATTAGCCATTGGGAGTCTGTGACAATCTAGTAAATGTACCAGAGCCATGTGCATGGCTCTGGTAAAATAGTTAATACGACATTCACATTGATAGAAATAGAGGATGACAGACTTTTTACTCTGAATGTCATCATATTATGTGAAAAAGGGAAGAAAGCATTGGTGAATACAAGTCTTCCCAACTTTATTATCAACAATTCTATTTCTCCAATCCTTTCACCAAATTTTCATGTAGCATGGCTTCAAATCTCCCCAACATCCTGGTCATGGATGTCTCCCTTAAAGTATAATGCCTAATACCCCAAACTGAACATTAAGAGTTGAGCATAATCTGACCATTGCAGAATAGTTGATCTAGTACCAGTCTTTATCGAGATTTTACTTTTTTATTAATGCAGATACTATGGTAACTATCTGTAAAACGCTAACAACAATAGTAATAACAATAAAAACAATAATAATCAATAAAAGAGAGAAAAACCCACAATCACACAAACTCACCAGACCTCGAGCTCCACATGAGACAGTAACTACGACTGATTCCACTACTTCTTCAGCACCCACATTCTGCCTGGCCGATGGTCAGTGCTCAATAAACATTTGCTGATTGAATCCTACTGAAGGATAACGGATTTGGATCAAATTATGATTATCAGAACTATCCGTATAACATCATAAGAAAATCAGAATTAGAAGTGATCTGTGGAGAAACAGGCTTTCCAAGACAGTGGCAAGCTGAGGGCTGAGAAACTATTCAAAACACCTGTGCATAGAGTCTTACGTCTTCTCAAGGGGGCACATGGCCTTGCTAACACTGAGCCTGTTGCAAAATCCAGGAAAATCCACTGTTTGTAAATCTTTCCTGAAATAGACACACCCGGTTTGTTAGTGTAAGGTGCTCCAAATGGTGAGTATAAAGAGATAAGAACGGAGTACCTCAGATCTGGCATTCGTAAGTCCCCATCATTGCTCTATGCATCAAGGGAAGCTCAGGTGAGACTGATCCCATGAATTCCTGCTCTGTGTGAACTTATTACTTCCAATAAGAATTTACATCTTTATCTAATTAAGTCAAAATCTTCATTTCCCTTATGCCCTGTGTGCATGTGCGTGTGTGCACATGTGCATGTCATTTGTCTCTTCCTAAACACCTGACACTCACCAGAATTCATGTGGCTATAGATTTAAAAACAGGGACGCCTGGGTGGCTCATCTGTTAAGCGCCTGCCTTCTGCTCAAGTCATGATCCCAGGGTCCTGGGATTGAGCCCCATGTCTGGCTCCCTGTTCAGTGGGGAGCCTGCTTCTCCCTCCGCCTGCCACTCCCCCTGCCTCTCTTCTCTCTCTCTCTCTGACAAATAAATAAATAAAATCTTTTTTAAAAAGTAAAAGACATATACCTAGTGACATGATACCATTTAAAAAAGATTTAAAAACCAATTATATCAATAAGCATCAATATCTCCTGTAAATAAATTCAGGAGTCAAATAAAATTCAGAAATAAAAGTTGTGATATTTTACCTTAAAAATGAGATATAGATAGAAAAAATGCCTAAATGTAAATAATGAAGAATAAAATGTGTTCATCTGAAGCCAGAATAAGGAAATCAGGATTTATAGTTGTGCTAACAAAATTCCATAAAATGCAAAAAGGTCTTTTGGTATTTATAAAAACAAAATTCTAACAATTATCAATATAGATGATAGATAGATAGATAGATAGGTAGATAGATGATAGATAGCAGAACATATGCTTTCCAAACTACATAAAGTTAAGTACACAGGGTTTCAGGACCACATATACAAGTAGAGATGGGTTTTCTTGAGTAAGTAAGGATGAGAGCCAACACTGCAGATCTTGTACAAGAAGCCAGAACTTTGAAACCAAAGTGTATCACAAATACGAGAACCAAAAGGAGCTGTCTCATCCAAGAAAAGAGAACTAGAGTTAGTGCACTTGAAAAAACAAATCTGCACATTGGCCCGGAAATGTAACACAGGTGTAGACCACATACTCTGGGCCATGAGTTGAAAAAGAATATCCACCCTTCCCAAAAATTGTGGAACTCAGATTCACACTTATTTATAAGGTACAGAAACCTGTGTAAAGAAGCAAACAACAGCATTGGTCAAAAACCAATTAATCGTGTAGAGATATGACAGAAGAAATCTTGGGTGGGGGTGAGTGGGAAGAGATTGCTGCTTCCACAACCTAGATCATGCACAGGACTCTCACAGGTTAACGATTTTTCACTAAAGAATACACAATTTTAAGGGTGCCTGGGTGGCACAGTTGGTTAAGCGTCACCTTTGGCTCAGGTTGTGATCCCAGGGTCATGGGATCAAGCCCCGCATTGGACTCCCTGCTCAGCGAGGAGCCTGCTTCTCCCTCTCCTCCCCTGCTCTTGCCCTCTCTCACTATCTCTGTCTCTCTTTTTAAATTTTTGAATTTTAATTTTAATTCCAGTAAACATAAAAAAAGAATACACAATTAAAATTTTTAAATAATAAGGGAAAACATACCTTGAAAAGATTCAAAAACAAGAAATCTCATACTCAAAATAGTAGGGCAATCTGAAAATGACTTTAAAATAACTATTATTAAAATGTTTAAGTGAATAAACAAAGTAATAAAATCAGTAGGAAGATCAAGATGTCAGTAAATTTAGACATTGTTCAGTTAAATGTATAAGTAGGTAGGGAATATATAGATACAGGCTGTTTAAGCTTCAAAACCATAAAGCTTGGGGTGGAGGAGACCAATTTACAAAAAGAAGGAGAGATAAAAACAAGAAAACAATAATCAGTAAAAGTCCAGGAAAAACATAGTCCAAGATGACAGAATTATAATCAACCACATTAGCAATTACAATCAATGAAAATAAACTTACTTATTGACATAGAGTTTCTTTTTTTTTTTAAGATTTTATTTATTTATTTGACAGAGAGAGACACAACGAGAGAGGAACACAAGCAGCGGGAGCGGGAGAGGGAGAAGCAGGCTTCCCGTGGAGCAGGGAGCCCAATGCGGGGCTCGATCCCAGGATCCTGGGATCACAACCTGAACCAAAGGCAGACTGTTAACAACTGAGCCACCCAGGCACCCCTTGACATAGAGTTTCTGAGATTGGATTACCTCACTATATTTACCAAAGACAAATTTAAAACACAATAACACACATATGTTAACATAAAATGAGGGGGGGGGAAGAAGAGGCAAATACTTATCAAAATAATGCTTTGATAAGGATATTAATGAAAGACAAAAAGATTAATAGGGAGAAAATATGACAGTATTCATTAATAAAAGAAAAAAATGGTCTAAGAAGTTATAACAGCCATCAGTATAAATGTATCTAAAAATATAGCCTCAACCTCTTTAAGGCAAAAATCTGACAAAACAACAAGGAGAAAAATCCGTTAACACCTTAGGAGATTTCCATGTACTTCTCTTTGAAATTGACAGACCAAACACATAGAATATTAGTAAGGATGTAGTTGTAAACAATACAATCAACAATCTTGATCTAATATATATATATATTAGACCATGCACCCAACAGTTAGAGAATACACATTCTTTTAAGCATATATGAGTTATTTCAGAAATTGGTCACATAACACCCCAAAACACAAACCTCAATTAATTCTAAATATCAATACTAAAATTCTATTGATTAAAATAGAATCTTGTCGACCTTTTATGGGAAACTATCGGGGGGTTTTAACACAGGAGTGATATGATCCTTCTAAAGTTTTAAGGATCCCTATGGCTGCTGTATTGAAAAGAAATTGTAGGATTGAGGAAGGTTTAAGACAAAAGCAAAGAAACCAGATTTCTTGATGAATGGAAGATTAAAGAAACCAGAAACAAAATTAGTGTAACAAAACAGTGCAAAATCATGAATGAAATATTTACTTCATATCTACTTCAATATTTACTTTATTTGCATCACATAGAAATATGAGGTCAGTGTAGAAGAAAATAATAGTCCTGCTATAGTTAATGTATGCGTCAGAAGGCAATATACACAAGGTTTCTGAACTTTTTTTTAGTTTTAAGAAAAAACACATTTAAGAGAATTGGAATAAAGCCAAGAAACCACACCACTGTGGCAGCCTTGATGGGTCAAACTGCCTGATAGTGTCCTCACCATCTTTGAAATTGATTACTATATGATATTGGGCTCCTTGGGGTCTTGGATATCACAATGGCTTCAGAAGAAAAAAAATGACTCACTGTTTACTTACCAACTTGAGTTAATTTATCAAAAAGAAGATCACTTAACAAGGTAATTTATCATCTTTTACCGTGTATAATGCTCATATTTCAAGTTCTCCAAAGAAAACACTAAAATCTACCATCTCCTAGATAAAAAAAAAAGGAAAGAAAGAAAGAAGTGACCAAAGGAGAGGCAGTTAAGAGAAAAAATACCCTTTGTTTAACTACTAGGCTTTATATGAAAGACTGGAATAAAATTTTCTTGTTTGGCTACCTAAAGGGTCTGTACCTATTTTATCACATTTTTCTAATTTTTAAACCTCTCATCCTACTTTTTTCCTTTCTTTGTAAGAAGCTGAGTGTTGGCTGAGCTCAGTATCACTTAGATTCAATTTACAGCACAATTTTTTTTTACTCGTAAAGCAATTAAGACCATTTTTTTAAAAATATTTTATTTATTTACTTGAGAGAGAGAGAGAGAGCCCTCAAGCATGAATCTGGGGCAGAGGCAGAGGGAGAGGGAAAAGGAGAGGGAGAAGGAGAAGCAGGCTCCCCGCTGAGCAGGGAGCCCGACGCAGGACTCGATCCCAGGACCCTAAGATCATGACCTGAGCTGAAGGCAGATGCTTAACTGACTGAGCCACCCAGGCACCCCAAGACCATTTCTTAATCACCTTTTTTATTTGCTTCTTCTTTGTCCCCCATCAGGGCATATACACACACATTCACACACTACATTTTTTTTCTAATTTTCTGATTTTAAAAGTACTTTTTTTCCCACTCTCTACATAAAGCTTCTCTGTTACTCAATAAAGCTTTTATCTGTACTCTTTTAATATTTCACAATTTCCTTATGGACCCCATAAGAAGGAAAACATAGCTTTTTCCACTATGTAGTCATTTAATATACTTTGCGATTGTGTTGGTCTTTCCCTCAACTGTCCTATGCCATAGCATCATGATGGGAAAACACTACCATCAAACTAAACATTGTATATGCTCTTTAAACTATCTTATATTAGCAACTGGAAAGCACACCATAGGAAAAAATTTGGCCAGGACACTGTTGAATAACATGACTATAAAAAGAAAAGGATTAAGATTTAAGCTGATAGATACACAGAGTGAAAGAAATGTTTGAATGTTGTTTGGGATTGTTCATTTCAACAAAGTCTCTCATGCTCAATATGTTCCATATGATAGTGTGGGAACATGTGAAATTGAAATTAGACTGTTGGCAAAATCTAAGAGGAGATACGGAAAATCAGAACATGCTACACACAGCCCCCAACTATTCCTTAGGCTAGCATTTTCACTATCAGTCATTTAAAAGCTTCTTCTCAGGTTATCTACTCCTAAATTGTGTTTTTTTTTCTCAGAAATTACTAAACTATCCAATAAACTTAATTATTTTAAGTCAATATGTCTGGAACTTGAGTATTTATGAAAAGCATTCCATTCATGAAAAAGATAACTAAAGCTTCAAAATACCTTAAATAATAATATGCATCGTTTTCATTTGAATTTCACATACAGAAGAGCCTTTTAAAAAGGAATAATGATCAAATGTATTTAATTAACATTTCATCGCTCATTTATATGTTGATATACCAAGAGGAATACCAAACTATATTTAAATAAATGTATTTATATTCATATATCCAACAATCATTTATTAAAGTTTTACCAAGTACAAGGCACTAAGGATTGTGTAGCAACAGCAAGATAAATAAATTGCCATCTCTTCCCTCAAAAACTGTACAACAAATAGGAGAGCTGTATACACAAATAAATCTTGTTATAGGAAAGCCGTTAAATTTGCCATAGGTGAGATTGACACTGTTATAGCGGTTCATTTTTTTCATTCAGTCCTTCAAGAAGTAATAAAGGAATTCCTCCTAAGTACCCGACACTCTTCTGGGGATGGTGGATAGAGAGAACAAGACCAACAATAAGAAAATCAATAACTTCACCCAATTATCTCAACTATGTACAATCAATAATTTAAAAGGGGGTTCTAGTAAGAGACAGGACTAGAAGGTGGCTTAGTGTCCAGTGATGGAGATCCATGCAACTGTTGAGGACCCATCGCCTGCTTTGAGAAGAAAAATTGTTTTGGTTTACATTTCATAGGGACTGGCCATTCAAAGCCTTAGCCCCTCTGTGAAATCGTATCTGTTGCATTGTTATCATACAGACTCTAATGCTTCTCTTACCATACATCATGCAATTATTTTACACCAAGGAATATAGCTATAGCTATATATGATCCTTTTCAGTTTCATCTTTTTCTGATCCCTCATAAAATATTGCTGTCTAAATGTGTCCAAATATCAAGATTCCACAACTTCTGACGTTATGGAAGAAGTCCATTTTTCTCTGACCAGAGCATGCACGTGTGCAATGTTCACATTTAATTCATTTAAAACAAATAACTTTAAAAAAAATGGAGTACTGTTTAGCTGGAACATTCCCAGGTAGATGGTTAAACACTAGTCTATTTGGCAGTAGTTCTGTCCTGAGGCAGACATACCTATAAGGTTCTCACAAAGGCTCTTGCCTCCCAGGACTCATGAAAAGACAATGAAAGTCATGGCTATTACTTCTGCACAAATAATTCACATAAAGGAAATGCCAGGGCAGCTTCTATTATTAGAATAATTCCACATTCCAGCAAAGTTGCATTTACCACAGTTTTAACTCTCTCAGTGTAATAGATGCCCTGTTATTGCAATTCCAAACACAACCCCTTATATCTCTATGGCATTTCAAGCTTCGCTCAATTATTCTTCCCCGCTAGTTAATAAAGTAAATAGAATGGTAATTATTATCCCCATTTTCTCCAGAAGAGTAAACCAAAACTTGAGCAGGATAACCACAAATAATTGCAGATGAAGAGCTCTAAACTAGTTGTTTTTTTTTTTTTAATTCTTAGTCCAGTGTTCCTCCCACAATATCATAAAGCCTTCACAATGATAAACTTGAAATGTTGGAAGAATAATTCCTTGCACCTGAATGCAAACTGCAGCTGTGCCAAAAATTTAGGCAATTTTTCCATATAGAGAAAAATAGTAAAATGTATAGCCAGATATTTTTGAACTGTGATGTTAGTGCTAAATCCTCTAATTCATACTCCTAAACACTCTGTGTTTATTGTTCATGTAAAAGGAAAAATCGGGATGACATTCAAAACTATTTCTTTCAGTGGTAAAATTTCACAAACCACATTCTTTATATTCTAAGATTTTACAATATTGATTAATAATCTTAAATTAAAACCTCTTTTTATATACTACATAGCATTTGTATTGTTTTTACATGATATCTCACTTGATCTATACAACAACTTTGGGAATTAGAAAATATCATCCCTGTCTTATAGGTGAACAACTTAGCATAGAAAGATGAAGCAAAGGGCCACTAGAGCAGCATTATTTTCACTACACTTTGCACAGGATGAGATTTTCTGGTAGCGTTGAGACCAGGACCTCATTGCATTAATGAAAAAAGTAAGGTCAAAGAGTAGCTATTGGTCAAAGTGAAGTCATACCAAGAAATTCTGAAAATAAAAGAAACTTCTCTGATTTTTGAAACTCCTAGATTGGGTTATGCTCTCATATCAAATGCTTCAATAATGTCTAATATACATTTCGGTCACTAAGTCACTGGCCTTGAGGAAGATACTACTTCCTATTCACGTGTGTGTTTCTAGGACCAGCTTAAAGTCCGCCAATTATAGGCACTCAGTAAATTCTTGGTAGATGAATGAATAAAACTACTATATAATGTTTTTATTCTTAAAACTTTTAAACAATGAAAAATTTTCAGTTAAAGACATTAATCAACCTGACCAAAGTAATCATGAGATTTAACTACTTAAGGTACACATACTATATCTTACCCATTCTTAACCTTCATGTTTTCAAAATAAACTAAATAAAGATGATTTTTAGTGTTTGTAATGATTTTTAGATATGCTTTTTATTATGTCATTGAAATACCCCCAAATTCCTGCACTCCACTGAGACCATCCTGATTCCTTAGAGAGAAGAAATTAGAATTTCTGTGATTGTATAAGAGACAAGTAAGTGAAAAATGACTGATTTTCAGTTGGAGTTGTAGAAGAAAGAGTTGCATAAACTGTAAGACCCTCCTTTCAAATGCCATTAAGATGGCCAGTGAGGAGACCTAGACCTACTCATTTTTCCTCTAAGAATCGCTTCATAGGATGAATGTGAAAGAAAAGAAACTTGACACGCAACTGATTATATTTGGCTTTCAATTAAGATACACTATGTGTTAAAAGTCACTTTTAAAGCTTAAAGGACAAATGAACCTGTGCTTTGCCTCCCAGGGCTCTCTTTCTAATTTATCACTGATAGTGGAGTACCAGTGACTGAGCTAGGTTTTGAACAATTGCTGAAAGTCTAAGGCATGATTCTCTTAGAATGACAATCACGTTAAAATATCTGCACCAGGTGCGCCTGGGTGGCTCAGTCGTTAAGCGTCTGCCTTCAGCTCCGGTCATGGTCCCAGGGTCCTGGGATCGAGCCCCACATTGGGCTCCCTGCTCGGTGGGGAGTCTGCTTCTCCCTCTCCCACTCCCCCTGCTTGTGTTCCCTCTCTCGCTGTGTCTCTCTCTCTATCAAATACATAAAATTAAAAAAAAAAAATATCTGCACCAACTTTCCCAATCTCCTGCCCAAACTTCTTCAGTTACTGAGAGAACACCTTCCGCTGGTTGGTTTAGCGCACCAGCGGAACTCGGCGCACGTCCATCAACACATCTGAGCGGGATTGGCAAGCGCGGCACCATCCGACTGGGCAGCTGCATGGGTTTATGGAATCCGTATGGAGGGGAGTGCAATCTTTCAGGAGAATACACATGTGATTTTGCTAAAAACCAGGATAATATTAGCCAAATAAGCCCCTTCATTGGTTTTCTAAAGAATAAAAAGACTTAAAGTATTTAAAGAATAATGATGCTACCATTGACTTGTAGTTGCTGAATGTTTTATGTACTGTTTCTAATGATAACAACTGAATGTGAGATTTATTTTTATAGAAAATTTTAAATAGAAATTTTAATTTTAAATGAAATTTTTAAAAATTTTAAATAAAATTTTAATAGAAAAATATCTTCCAAGTTAAAAGTTGAAAGAAAAAGATGTAAATCTCTCTGAGAGGTATTAATTCCACTCATAATTAGGTAAAGGAAGAAGGCAGAACAGAACAAAGGTTTTAAATGATTTAACATACCAAAGCAAATAATAATAATAATCTAAATTACCTAATTCTGGAACTATTTCCTTCAGTATATGTGAGAGTACTAATCAAGGAGGTTAGGAACATGATTTAGGAAAAACAACAGTTTTCAAAGTTTGAGACAACAATCCTAATTATGTCAGTTATCTTGAGGTGATGACATACAATTTATAGGTGAGCTAGTAGGACACAGTGTATGTCATAAGTGAGATTTTTTAGCTACCTACTGTGATTTATATCATGTTAAGGGTCTAACATTTCAAAGAAACCATGGCCAAAAAACGGAGATACTAGGAAATACCTAGGCACTCACACATAGCCAATAGCCATCTAATATACCAAGAGAGAATCACCCAGCCATCCATCACTGCTTCTCCCTTCAAATACTAGTCTACTTGAGAACCACCCTTTCCCTCAGATGCTGGAAAGCCAGTTAATGTATAGCTATAATTTAGCATTTCCACATGTTCCCAAGGTCTCATGTTTCCTCTTTTGAATAGAAACATAGATAGACTGGCAGACTGGCAGTCACACCCTTTCCACAGTTTTGGAAAGAAATTTAGAACAGTGGTTACCAAATGAAACTCAGTAAGTTTTCTTCAGTGTTTAGCGAAATGAGAAAAAAAGAAAAAGAAAAAAGGCAACATAATTTTAAATAAAATAAAATGTACTCTTTTTTTGGTAATTTGTGCTTTTTCATTGCTAAAATGCCCTTTAAATAAACAAAAGATGTTATAAAGGATGATAGCTGTTTAATTTTTTTCTTTATCTTGATAAAATAAAAATGTCACAACTATGCTGCCTGATCCCCCAGCTTCACCTTATTCTTACTGGTCTCTATAAGACAAAAGTATTGAAACAACTGGTTCAGAGTTTCACATGGAAATAAATGTGTTACTCAGTTAAAAATATAGTTAATTCCTATCCATTATTCTAGTCAATATACCCTTTTTCTGTCCATAATCTATACATCCTTCTAGTAGTATAAAAGCCCTGCACTGTTTTTATGAGATGGTTTCTGATTGGGTATCCTTTTTGTTTTTGCCCTGTCTCTAGTTCCCTTTCCCCCTCTATATCCTCTCTCCTGCATCTGGCTTCGCCAAGAATCTTCATGTTTTCATAGACTATTATTACACAACTGTTCAAACTTCTGAATCTGGGCTTTTCTTGCTTAGAACAGCTAAATGTACTGAGGTGCCTGGGTGGCTCAGTGGGTTAAGCGCCGAATTCTTGGTTTTGGCTCAGGTCATGATCTCAGGGTCCTGGGATCAAGGCTGAGCTCCGTGCTCAGCAGGGAGTCTGCTTGTCTCCCTCTCCCTGCCCCTCTCCTTGCTCGTGCTCTCTCTCTTAAATAAATAAATAAATCTTAAAAAAAAAAAAAAAAGAACAGTTAAATGTACTGGTGACAAAAGAAGGCACACGTATTTTAAATCAAATGCACTCTAAATAAAGTTCTGGATCACTTACTAATAATTAGAGCTGGGGTCTGAGTTTGAACTGAGAGAACAAACTGCATGCAGCAAAAGTGAAAATGAGTTACCACCTCCGTAAATCAGGGCTTCAAGGACTTGAGACCACCATTCATGGTGAGAAATTCATTTCACGTGAGGACCCAGAGAGCACATTAACAGAGACATAACCAGTGGCACCTGGGTGGCTCGGTCGTTAAGCGTCTGCCTTCGGCTCGGGTCATGATCTCGGGGTCCTGGGATAGAGCAGCGAATGGGGATCCCTGCTCAGCGGGAAGCCTGCTTCTCCCTCTCCCTCTGCCTGCCGCTCTGCCTACTTGTGCTCTCTATCTCTGTTAAATAAATAAATAAAGTCTTAAAAAGAAAGAGAGACATAACCAAACATCCACAATTGAAGATAAAGTCTCCTGAAACAATACTTATCCTTATTTAGAACAATGCACTCTCATGGTTTTTATTCTACCATTTTTTTTAAAGCTGACCACATTGCCATATTGATTTCATGACCCACTAATGTATCATGACTCACAGTTTGAAAATTGTTGCCATAAAGCATATGTCATAAGGTTGCTATTAAATTTCACAGCAATATAAAGTTCAAAACAATTAATTTCCCATAAATCAGTATAAAATTAGCAACTTAGCCTTATCAAATAAGTGTGTGGCCTTTGAATTCCTAGAGGAAAGAAACATATTTTTATCTCATCGGTCTCAGCTTCCCTTTCATCTTCCCTGATTGGCTCTATCTCAACAATCCTTGGTTTTTCTCCAGATAAATTTCTTCTAAACTGGTAGAAAAAGTAGAGGAAGGTAAATAAAAATGTTTTCTTTTTAAAGTAAACTTTGAGGATCCTACTTTAAACATTGATGATGATTCAAATATTGGCTTAAGATTCTGAATTATATGTATAAACTTCTGGACACATGTTCTTAAAAAAATCACTAAAGAAATGACAGTTATCTTAGGTTGCCTATTTTAAGTTTATTTAATAAATTCTCTGCAATGTTTTCTGATTTCTTTTCAAATAATAAATGGTAGGTAAAGTTTTAAGTTGGCATGTATACACAGATGTGTGTGTGTGTGTGTGTGTGTGTGTGTGTGTATACAAGGACACTCATACCCTTACTCAGACAAGGAGAGTAGGCTTTGGAATCTATAGATGAGTAGTACTTCAAGTCCTGCCTCCAACTTCTTCACCACGGTGTCATTTTTAGATTTTCTTCTAAAAGTTCCTCCTCTGCAATATGAAGTAACAATCACACCTGCCTCACAAGCTATTGTCAGGAACAAATTAAATAATGTAAGAAAAAAATCAAAGTCCTATTAAATTGTTCATTTTACAATAAATTTCAGGGAATGAAATAAACTAAAGTTAGTGTCGTTGACTATTTGAATTGATTTCCATGCATGATTCTAATCTTATAATTCACTTAATGCATGCTGGTAGAGAAAATGAGCCTCTTTAAGACAAGGAAATTATAGAGAAAATATAATAATATGTTTGAGTTTAGAAGAATATCAAATTCTGTGCTTGTTTCCTAAAATCTTTAGACATTTGAACTTGACCATCAAGTGATTGCTACTGAGAGAAGCACCCATATTCTGAAAAACATAGTATTAGCCTCTCCTGAAAAAAGAAACAAACCAAAAAACAGACTCTTAACTACAGAGAGCAAACTGATGGTTACCAGAGGGGAGGTGGGTGAAGCAGTTGAAGGGGAGTAAAAGAATACACATCATGATGAGCATTGAGTATTGTATAGAATTGTTGAATCATTGTATTATATACCTAAAAAGTATAGAATTATTGTCATTATATTGTACACCTGAAACTAATCTAACACTGTATGTTAACTATACTGGAATTAAATATTTTTTTTAACTAGCTTCTCTTGGCTCCTTTAAATTAATAGCCATATAGAAAATCCACTTGTGGACTATGTTCTGTTGGCTATACCAGATATCAGCAAGCTACAGTTCACAGGTCAAATCCAACCCACTGCCTCTTCATTTATGGCTTGGGAGCTAAGAATGGTTTTTACATTTCTAAATGACTGGGGGTGGGGGTGAATTAAAAGAAGAAAAACATTTTGTGACAATGAAAATTAAATGAAATTCAAATTTCAGTGTCCATAAATAAAGTTTAATTTGAACACAGTGTAGGTCATTCATTAATGTATTGTCTATGGCTAATTTCATGCTACACTAGCAGAGTTTAATAGTTGCAATAGAGACCATATGGCCTGCAAAGCCTCAAATAAATATTTATTATTTGGTTCTTTACAGTTTGCCAATCCTGGACTACACAGTGAAAAGAAACGCAGGGATAAAATGTGAATGATACTTACTAGCTCTGTAATTAACCAACACAGTTATTTCAGAATATAGCAAAGATCATTCTTAACAAGAATAAATATTTTATATTTTATATAAGAGTAAGTATCCTTCAACATGAATTACATAACCTGTTTCTGAACAGTGCCATGGTGTTTTGCTTCAAAACCTAGCAAAAAAAAATCTATATAGTTTTTATTAACCCAATAGTTTATAGCACACACCCAGGAATGAGATTAAATTGTATTACTGTAATGAAATAGATGCCAGTGTATGATAAAACCCCAAACACTGTCTTCCAAGACCTTACATCTATCATCATAAATGAAAATTTAGTATTTCCCCAAATCAAACTAACTCTGATTAAGGAGCATTTTATTAAATTCCCAGGACTATAAAAACTACCGATTTCAACAATGTAAGCATTAGCATTTGAAAGGGTGAGAGGATTCTATTTATACATTCAACAGTGCCAATTAAATTGAAATGAACAGATAATGACTTCTTATTTATTATTTTCTGACAAGTACCTAAGCAAAACAGTTAAAACACCAGCCAGACCAAAGAATTCTAATGGGCCTATGAGTCAAAAAGAATGTTGAACAGAAACATTCAGAATTTGCTTCTTCTGAATCTCAACACTTTATAATTTTTATCAAAGAATGGATCATTACTAAATCTTGATTTAATTTTCAGGGGCGCCTGGGTGGCTCAGTTGGTTAAGCGACTGCCTTCGGCTCAGGTCATGATCCTGGAGTCCTGGGATCGAGTCCCACATCGGGCTCCCTGCTCAGCAGGGAGTCTGCTTCTCTCTCTCTGACCCTGCTCCCTCTCGTGCTCTCTCTCATTCTCTCTCTCGCAAATAAATAAAAAAAAAATAAAAAAAAATAAATAAATAAAATAAAAATCTTGATTTAATTTTCAAAACTGACAAGGAGAAATTGTCAGGTAAAAGTATAAGGTATTACATAAATTATAACATGCAATATTTGATCTTCATAATATAGATCAGTATTTTCTGGAATGGAGAACCTCTCCCACCCCCTCTTCCCCCACACCTCTCCCACACCAACACCTCTCCCACACCCACAATACATTGGAATGTGAAAAGAAAAGATTATAAAAGTCCTATTTCTACTTTTGACTAACTTTCTTTAGTTAATATTTACAATATTACTTGTATGTAGTTTATAAAAGAATAAATATACCTGTAATGAGAGTGTATCATGAGGATGTTTTACTTACAGTTACACATAACCAAAATTAATTGGAAACTATTGAACTAAATTACTCTGCCAATATCTTTGACAAACATAGATACAAAAATCTTCAACAAAATATTAGCAAACAAAATTCAACGATCCATTTAAAAAAATCATACATGAGGGGCACCTGAGTGGCTCAGTCCATTAAGCGTCTGCTTTTGGCTCAGGTCATGATCCCAGGGTTCTGGGATCAAGCCCCACTTTGTCATCGGGCTCCTTGCTCAGCAGGGAGTCTGCCTCTCCCTCTCCATTGGCCTCTCCCCTAGTTCATGCTCTCTTGCGTGCTCTCTCTCTCAAATAAATAAATAAAATCTTTAAAAAAATTTAAAAATCATACATGATCAAGTGGGATTTATTGCAGGGATGCAAGCCTGCCTCAACATCTGCAAATCAGTCAGTATGATATGCCACATTAACAAAATGAGGGATAAAAATCATTCGATCAATTCAATAAATGCATAAAAAGCATTTGACAAAATTCAACATCCATATATGATTTTTAAAAAAACTACCCACAAAGTGGGTAAGGAGAGAATGTACCTCAGCATAAAAAAGGCCATATATGAAAAGCCCACAGTTAATATCTTACTCAATGGTGAAAAATTGAAACTTTTCTTCTAAAGAAAAAGGAAAAAGACAAGGATGCTCATTCTCGCCACTTTTATTCAACATAATGAAAAGTTGCAGGATACAAAATCACAGTTACATCAAAAGAATAAAACACCTAAGGATGAATTTAACCAAGGAGGTAAAAGACCTGTATACTAAA
Source organism: Phoca vitulina (assembly GCF_004348235.1). NCBI lineage: Eukaryota > Metazoa > Chordata > Mammalia > Carnivora > Phocidae > Phoca > Phoca vitulina. The sequence continues at coordinate 86,410,584 of NW_022589706.1, forward strand.
AACTATAAGAGATTCAGGAAAAACTTGAATGGAATAGGATAGAAAGCCCAGAAATAAACCCACAAATATTTACAGTCAATTATTTCACAACAAAAGAGTCAAGAATATACAATAGGGAAAGGACAGTCTCTTCAATAAATAAATGGTGCTGGAAAAACTGGACAGCCATATACAAAAGAATGAAACTGGGCCACTATCTGACAGTATTCACAAAAATTAATGGATTAAAGATTTGAACACAAAACCTGAAACCATACAACTCCTAAAAGAAAACATTGGTGGTAAGCAACCTGACATAGGTCTTGGTGATGATTTTTTTTTAATCTGACACCAAAAGTAAAGGCAACCAAAGCACAAATAAACAAGAAGGACTACATCAAACTAAAAACCTTCACAGCAAAGGAAACCATTAATTAAAATATATATATATATATATATATATATATATATTACACATGAAAAGATGTTCACCATCTTTAATCATCAGGAAAATGCAAATCAAAACCATAATGAGATATCTCCTCACACCTACTAGAATGCCTATTATCAAAAAAACAAGAAATAACAAGTGTTAGCAAGGATGTAAAGAAAAGGGAACATTTGCGCCTGGCCGGGGGATGCAAATTGGTGCAGCCACTGTGGAAAACAGTAAAAACACTCCTCAGAAAATTCAACGTAGAACTTACCACATAATCCAGCAATTCCACTTCTGGGTATTTATCAGAAGGAAATGAAAACACCAACTCAAAAAGATGTATGTAACCCCATTTTTATAGCAGCATTAGGTACAATAGCCAAAATATGGAAACAACCTAAATGCCTATCAGTGAATGGATAAAGAAATTGTGGTACACACACACACTCACACAAACACACACACACACATATAAACACACAAGAATATTATTTAGCAATAAAAAAGAATGAAATCTTGCCATTTACAACAACATGAATGGACCTGGACAGCATTATGCTAGTGAAATAAGTCAGACAGAGAAAGACAAATACTGTATGATCTCCCTGATATGCAGAATCTGAGGCAGGAAAAAAAAAAAAAAAAAACAAGATCATAGATACAGAGAACAGATTGGTGGTTGCCATAGGTGAGGGTTGGGGGTGGAAGAAATGGGTGAAAGAGGTCAAAAGGTTAAAAAAGTTAAAAATTAAAGATAAAAAATAAATTATTCTGATTTGGTACTCAAGTATAATTGTAATAATTTAAAGATTTTGATAACAAACTATGCTAAAATATCTTACAGAAAATGTTTGGTTTCTCCAACATTCAACTGTGGTCTCTGAAATATGTTGCTCAGTATCAAGAAGCCAGGCTCCTTAAGAAATGGCTAATTCTAATAGCACCAAAAACCATAAGATACCTAGGAATAAACCTAACCAAAGAGGTAAAGGATCTATACTCTAGAAACTACAGAACACTTATGAAAGAAATTGAGGAAGACACAAGGAGATGGAAAAACATTCCATGCTCATGGATTGGAAGAATAAACATTGTAAAATGTCTATGCTGCCCAGAGCAATCTACACTTTCAATGCAATCCCTATCAAAATACCATCAACATTTTTCACAGAGCTGGAACAAACAATCCTAAAATTTGTATGGAACCAGAAAAGACCCCAAATCGCCAGGGGATTGTTGAAAAAGAAAACCAAAGCTGGGGGCATCACAATGCCTGACTTCAAGCTATATTACAAAGCTGTGATCATCAATGGAACAGAATAGAGACCCCATAAATGGACCCTCAACTCTATGGTCAACTAATCTTCAACAAATCAGAAAAGAATATCCAATGGGAAAAAAAGAGAAAAAGCAGTCTCTTCAGCAAATGGTGTTAGGAAAATTGGACAGCCACATGCAGAAGAATGAAACTCGACCATTCTCTAACACCATACACAAAGATAAACTCAAAATGGGTGAATGAAAGACCTCAATGTGAGACAGGAATCCATCAAAATCCTAGAAGAGAACATAGAAAGTAACCTCTTCGACATCAGCCACAGCAACTTCTTTCAAGACATGTCTCCAAAGGCAAGGGAAACAAAAGCAAAAATGAACTATTGGGACTTCATCAAGATAAAAATCTTTTGCACAGCCAAGGAAACAGTCAACAAAACTAAGAGGCAACCCATGGAATGGGAGAAGATATTTTCAAATGATATTACAGATAAAGGGCTGGTATCCAAGCTCTATAAAGAACTTCTCAAACTCAGCACCCAAAAGACAAATAACCCAGTCAATAAAAGGGCAGAAGACATGAACAGACACTTCTCCAAAGAAGACATATAAATGGCTAATAGACACATGAAAAAATGTTCAACATCATTAGCCATCAAGGAAATACAAGTCAAAACCACAATGAGATACCACCTTCCACCAGCTAGAATGGCAAAAATTAACAAGACAGGAAACAACAAGTGTTGGCGAGGATGTGGAGAAAGGGGAACCCTCTTACACTGTTGGTGGAAATGCGAGCTGGTACAGCCACTCTGGAAAACAGTTTGGAGGCTCTTCAAATGTTAAAAATAGAGGTACCCTATGACCCAGCAATTGCACTACTAGGTATTTACCCCAAAGATACAGACATAGTGAAAAGAAGGGGCACATGCACCCTAATGTTCATAGCGGCAATGTCCACAACAGCCAAACTGTGGAAGGAGACCAGATGTCCATCAACAGATGAGTGGATAAAGAAGATATGTTTCATATATACAATGGAATATTATTCAGCCATCAGAAAGGATGAATACCCACCATTTGCATCAACATGGATGGAACTTGAGGGGATGATGTTAAGTGAAATAAGTCAAGCAGAGAATGACAATTATCATATGGTTTCACTCATATGTGGAACATAAGGAATAGCATGGAGGACCACAGGGAAAGGGAGGGAAAACTGAATGGGAAGAAGTCAAAGAGGGAGACAAACCATGAGAGACTCTGGACTCCAGGATCCAAACTGAGGGATACAGAAGGGAGGGGGATGGGAGATGGGGTAACCGGGTGATGGGTATTAAGGAGGGCACGTGTGGTGATGAGCACGGGGTGTTATACACAACTAATGAATTGTTGAACACTACATCAAAAACTAATGATGTACTATATGTTGGCTAATTGAACATAATAAAAAATAATTAATTAGTTAATTAATTAAAAGAGTAAGGAAAAAGGTGTATTCAAGTGGAATGGTGATGAGGGAATAAATTGTTTAAATTTTCCAGGAGAGCCATTCAGAAATGCTTGTGAAACATTTTAACTATCAATATCCCTTTCTCTAGCAATTCCACTTGAAATCTAGATTGGCAGATTTTCAATGATTACAATAAGTCATAATAAGTTCTATAATTGGGATTATAGGTACTATGTTAATGGTACCCCAGAAAGAGAGTATTCAGTTTTATTTTTGGAGACTCAAACAAGGAAAATCATTTATTTGGAAGTGGATAAAAAGCTTGCTGTGGGTGCTTTTTGGTATTTACCTAAAGAAATTGAAAACTTATGCCCACACAGAAACCTACACACTGATGTTTATAGCAGTTTTATTCACAATTACAAAACTTGGAAGCAACCAAGATGCCCTTTAGTAGGTGTATGGATAAACTATGGTGAATCCAGACAATGGAATATTATTTAGTATTAAAAAGAAGTAAGTTATCAAGCCATAAAAAAGACATGGAGGAAATATAACTGCATATCACTAAATGAAAGAAGTCAATCTGAGATGGGTACATGCTGTATGATTCCAATAATATGACACCTGGAAAAGGCAAAACTATGGAGACAAGAGCAATTGGTGGTTATCAGGGGTTTGGGAGAGGGTGGGATGTATAGGCAAAGCACAGAGGGTTTTTAGGACAGTGAAATACTCTGATACTGTGTTGGTGGATACATGTCATTATACATTGTTCAAATCTATAAAATGTACAATCAAGTGTAAATATTAACATAAACTTTGGTCTTTGAGTGATTATGATAAGTTGCTGTAAATTTACCATTTATAACAAATGTGCCACTCTGGTGGCAGATGTTGATAATGGGGGAAGGCTGTGCATGTGTGGAAGTGGGGGCAATCTCTGTACCTTCCTCTCAATTTTGCTATGAACCTAAAAAAAAAAAAACTGCTCTACAAATAAAATATAATTTAAAAAAAAAGAAAAAGAAATGGCTGATTCTAGTCTTGGAGTTGAAAGTATACAGGGTGAGCTTTGAAAGTGAGTAAGAAGGCAGTCAGAACCCACTGAGGTTATGTCCAAGACTCAGATGCCAAAAGAGGCTTCCAGTGACCAAAATTAAGACAATATGAGCATCCATAAGGATAATAACTGCAACAAATTGCCTGTTTAAATTCACACACATTGGTCACTTTTTGAGGATGCGAGGGAACTAACTCATTTTGAAAACTGCTAAATTAACAAGAATGAAATATTTATCCTATCTTTCATTTAAGAAAATAATCAAGGCAGGGGCACCTGGGTGGCTCAGATGGTTAAGCATCTGCCTAAGGCTCAGGTCATGATCCCAGGGTCCTGGGATCGAGCCCCGCATCTGGCTTCTTGCTCAGCAGGAAGCCTGCTTCTCCCTCTCCCACTCCCCCTGCTGGTGCTCCCTCTCTCGCTGTGTCTCTCTCTGGCAAATAAATAAATAAAAATCTTTAAAAAAAGAAAAAATAATCAAGGCAGAAGTGGGGGAAATAAAAGATAGGTGACATTGTGCACTTGAAGTAAAAAACAACAGTTTTTTTCTAACCAATGACATAACTTCTAATCTTATTCTCAGTATAGAAATAGTCAACTGAAAGAAATATAGCATTATTTTTTCCAAGGAGTTTAGATTTTGATGCCCTGACTGGTTGATTTTTGTAAAGATGAATGATTCTGCTACCTAATTTAAAACCTCTTGGAATCCATACTTCAAATCAATCCTTTATAGATGGTTAAAGTAAAGAAGTTTTAATAAAATTGTCGTTCTTTTCAATGGTTAATCCTTAAGACCTGAAAAATCCTTCTGAGCTGATAATGTTTCTTTTTTTTTTCCTGCCAGTAGAAATGAAGCCAAATAAAATACCCTATTCCACAGTTCCCTTCAAGGATGTAAATGAGACTGAGAGTGTCCTGGTTTGCCTTCTAAGCTGGCTAAAATCCCTATAGCCATTTGCTTATCTCAGAGGGACTGGATAACTCCTTTAAATTATATTTTATATGGTATGCCCCATGCTTTAAGAACCCTCTGAGCAACAGTAAAAATCTCATTCTTTAAAGTGGTACATCGAAGACGCTTGCTCATTCCCCTTTCGTGTGCTTTTCCACACACCCAACATGTGAGTATTTCTCCTGTCACTGTTTGTTTGCCCTTTAAAATGAGGACAAGATGTTTTAGCCACAGTACAACAGAATCAGGGCAATGAGCTATAAAAGATAACATCATATTAATTTTAAAAAAATCACTCTTTCCTTTCTCTTTTTCCATGCTTATCACTCTATACACCACTGAAGAGAAAAATAATCTCAATTACTTAAAATTGGATGTCCTAATTTCATATTTCAATTCTTCTATTTAGCAGTTACAAATGACTTAAAATCTCTGAGGCTCAATTTTCTTATCTGTTACAGGGAATCACCATCATCATCATCATCATCATCCCCTTTACCAAACTACAAAATTGAAAATGGGAACCTAAATCTAAATTTGCTTGTGCAATAAATATGTAGTATGAACTGTCAGTAGAATCATCATAAAAGCTTATTTGAAGAATAAAAAAGTACTGGCTTTTATATCTTCTGCAGTATTTATATGCCATATACTTAAACACCTTACATATATTACCACATTGGATTGTCACCAGAACAATGAGGTATGTGTTGGTATCTTCAGCTTACTAATCAGGAAACTGAGGCAGAGAAGCTAAGTAACTGGAAAGACATATATAGAACAAGTAGCCCAGGGTTAAATGTGAATCTTGATATCTCACTCCACAATCAAACTCTTAACTCTTATATTATTCTGTATTTCTATACAACCAGAGGGGGGATAATGAGAAAGAGAGACAGAGCAAAAAATAAATTAAAAATAACAAATGACAACATTTTTAAAAATTGTAAGCAACAGATATGCTAAGACAAATGGTACATCAATCCCTGAAAAAAAATATATAAATCAGGCTGCCTTCATAAAGAATTGTTTAATATTGCTAAGCAAATACTTTTAGTATAAATATAATAAATTGAACTATATCATATGTGATTCCTTAATAATATCTTTTACTCGATTAAAGTAAAGATACTATTTTCTTGCCTGCTCTGCAGGGATTATTTCAAGTGCCTTAAAATCCCCGTATCCCTGAAAGCCTTTCTGATAGAGACACAGTTAATCCTCTTACAGTCAACCTAACCTGAATTTAGAAAAAACGATTTTTAGAGTTTCTCCAAAAATACCATAGGACACTTATAATCCCCCATCATCATCATCATCAAAGCGCAGAGCTGTTGGCTGCATGTGCATACAATTGAAGGGACAGGCTTTGCTCTTCCAGCTCTCTGCTTCCCCTCTGCTTTGATCTTCCATTGCCCTGTCTCTTGTCTTTTTTTATTTGGACACTGCCCCCAACAACAATCCTTGAATTATTTGTGAAGCTCATTTCATATTTGGACTTTTAGCTCAATTCTTCTATTTCCGCTCCTTGCAAAACAGAGATTTTGAACAAGGCAGAGTTATCTAAATATCACTTCACTGTTAAACACATGATCCATTTCAAGTATACTCTGACAAAGCCGAGAACAGAGACATCATTCTGTGAACTAATAATCCTAAAGTTTGTTTGACATACCCAAAACATAAGTTAATGTTTCTTGTGTTAGTTCCTTTCCTTCTTCAGGACACCAGAGCACTGCCCTCTAAGAGGAAAGAAGAAGAAAATATTGCTTTCTTTGGAATGGTAGTTTGATGCCAGGGATATGCACCTAAAGTGCTCTATCAAAATCCCAAAACAGGCCAGTTTGTTCTCGGTGTTGTTAGGAAACTCTCCTAGCCTACATTTCTCTGGCATGATAGGCTTATCCCCAGGTGACTGTTGGGGAGCATTCACCTGAAACTGACTGAGTCCATAGTGTAAATGGATTCACTTCATCTGAGGATTAGGAAAAACAAGTCCATTTTTCCAGATCCAGCTGAAATCCCATCTATGAAGCCTTCTTTAATCACTAAAATCCACAGCAATCCCAGGGAACTTATTGTCTGTATAATTCATAAAGAACCCAGAAATATTTTTAGAATTGGTATTTAACACTTTCTTGATTACAGAGCAGTTTCCTCTTGTTGGCATTTAGTAAAGAACTGAATAAAGCAAAACACTTAAATATCAACTAATGGTATCAGGAGTCAATAAAAATTAATGTCGATTAAAATGAGCCTCGTCACCAAGACAAGATAGTCCTTATTTTAAAAATGCAGAAAAGAATGAGATGCATTTTAGAAGGATTTCCATTGAAATAAGGCATGTTAAAATTAGAATTCTTAGCAAATTATAGGTAACTGACACTCTCTGATGATGACAGAGATGTTGTAGCAAATAATAATAGCTGGGAATATACAGTAGGTGTTTTTCCCCTGCCAGACACTGGGCTAAGTGCTTTACATTCAGCCCTTCCCAAAACACAACAATGAATACACTAGTGTAATTTACATATTATCAATGTTTCTAATTTCTAAAAATTTCAAGTAAGTTGTGGAGTCAGAATTTGGAACCCAGGTAGTTGGACTACAGAACATATGATCTCGAATCTCTAACTAAAATTAATAACTTTGACTTCATAGCAATTATATTATGTTCCCACTTTACTTGGACAATAGAACTACAGAATTTCATAAGAAATGATGCAATCTGGGATGCCTGGGTGGCTCAGTCAGCTAAGTGTCTGCCTTCAGCTCAGGTCATGATCCCCGGGTCCTGAGATTGAGCCCCACATCGGGCTCCCTGCTCGATGAGAGAGCTTCTCTCCCTCCCTCGGCTACTCTCTGTCTATCTCTCTGTCAAATAAATAAATAAAATCTTTAAAAAAAGATTTTATTTCATGTAAAAACATGAAGGTAAAACGTGTATTTGGGGGTTTCAGATTAGTAGTAAACGTTATTTTTCCTGAAGAAATGTAATAATAGAGACATGTAAACAGTTCCTAGTGAATTATTACAATACAAAAATAATTAATATATTAATGAAAGTTAAGAAAACAAGCCTGAACGCCATTGATTACATTCTCTGCAACACATAAATCCCAAGAACTGAAGGGGTGAATGGAAGGAGCAGTTATAGGAACCTGGAGACAGAGATGGGTCTGGCAAAGTCCCCCTGTAAAGGAAGCAGTCAGCGCACAGTGACCAGTGGGGAGAAAGTAAAGAGAATAAATAACCTTACTCACTCTCCTCCTGCTACCTGGTCCTCTTGCTGTGACTGCCTTGGTCAAATTCAACCAAAAGTCAGAGGCAAGGGAACCCATTAATGCAGTCCATTCCAGGCCAGCCAAGTAAGTGGAGAGCAGGGTGAAGGGCTAAAGTGTACCTAAGAAGTCAGCAGAAGAAAGGTAGCCAGCAGAAGCATCATCTATGCATGTCTTCTCTTTCTTCTTAGAGTTAAAAATGTGTAGTTATATTTGTACCATTCTAGAATATTCTCCTTCATATTAAAAATCTAAGTCTAAAGCAAAGGCCTTAAAACATGCATAATAAAACCTTTTGCCTGAAGAAACAATTTTCTCTTTGCTTCTTTTATCCATTATTTCTTCATACTTTCATTGAGTAATTTCTGTCTGTCAGGTATGGTGCTGGGCATCAGAGATGACAAGACAAGTAAGTAATATATGGTCTTTGGAGAAAATAGCTAAATAGTTACTTTCCTATGGTGACTTGTTAAGTGAGTTCAGTAGTGTTGGAGGCCCATTGGCTTAGTAGGGCATTCCTGAAAAATACTTTTCTACTTACCTATGTTAGTTTTGAATCTTATAAATAATGAACACAATGCTTAGACAGTGGCATTTGTGGTAAATAATCCTGTACACTTGTTCTATCTAGCCATATTATGAAAACGTGGTGCTCAGGATTCTGAGCCCCAGCCTGTGGTATTCTCACTGCTTTGACACCTTTTTTTTATCAAGATGATTTTGCAGGGGGGTTTCACTGTCCTTCCCTTCAATTTGTATTTCTAGAGCTCCCGATGGGGTTTCCTGATCTTTGTAAATTCTTTGACTGAATGCAGTGCAGGAAATGTAGAATGGTTATATAGTAGGACCTTGGTTCTTTTATAATATAGAATGATTAGTCTTGGGATTTGAGCTCCTGCGATTTACTGGCTTAACACATCTCTGTTTTTCTGGACCAGAAATAAATGTACAAACGTACAAAGAATGGGTTTAATGAAGTGCAGTAAACAAATCCTCACCCACTTGTCTCAGGGGAGAAGGAATACAGAGAGACTGAGTCTGTCTAGGTTGCCTGAGTTCATCTTAGGTATTATTAAGGATTTTTAGAAAAGAATCTCCTATTCATGGGGCCAGTGATATTTTACAATGCATCAGTGCCCTATGTGTGTAATAAAGCTAAATCAAGCCAAGATCAGAGAGTTGCTGGGTAAAGTGACTGGATGAGGCATTCAGAAGAAATATGGAAAGACTTTTTCTCTCCAGCGAAAGTGAAATGGAAAGAGCAGTTATCTTGAATCAGACAAATCTGTTTTCTAATCCAGGCTCTTCTACTTTGTCCGTGAGGCAAATTTGTTAACTTCTTTCTCAGTTTCAGATCCCTTCTTCGTAAAGGAGAGATGGGTTCTAATGAGACTTAAGTAAAATTATGTCTGTGAAGAATACACTGTGAGCTTTACACAGGCAGCTTCTCTGTATTGTTAAGATTGTTGCTATTCCGTGGCGCCCTAAAGAAAAAAAGAGGCTGCAGCCACCACAAAGGCTTCTGTAGTAAGATGACTACAACACAGTCCATTGTGCTGAGGAGCAGAGAAGCAAATAGTACATGTAATTTTTGTACAATTCATAAGAAGCCAGGCTGTGACTTATTTTCATTCCTCTTGGGTATAAAATGTAAATGCGCATCATAATGGAGCCTGAGGAATAATAAATGACCAGTGGCCTATTGAGCTCTTAGGGTTAGCCTACAATCTCATTGTAGAAACTTCTCATTTACAGATGGAGACTCTGAGGCCATGACCACAGCGTTCCAGCACTGTCCCATCCTACAAACATATGCGATCATACACTCACCTCACATGGGGCCAGGGTGCTCTCTCTGGAGTAGGCTCCAGACCTGTCAGTTTTATTCCTAGTCAGTAAAAAACATTTGGGTGGACACCACTAATACAAGTACATTTGTTTATTTTTAAAGTATACTCATTGAAAATGGAGCCTTCTTTTATTGCTGGTGGGAATGCAAAATGGTTTTGTCACTATGGAAAACAATTTGGCCCTTCCCCAAGAGTTTAACATAGAGTTACCACATGACCCCACTGTTCTACTCCTAGGTATATGCTCCCAAAGAATTAAAAACAGAGCAGTGCTATTCGTGATAGCCACATGGTGGAAATAGCTCAAATATCTATCACGGATGAATGGATAAACAAATTGTAATAATACATGCAATGGTATATTATTCAGCTACAAAAAGGAACAGGGCGCTGCCATATGGTACAAACCTCTAAAACATTATATGAAATAAAGGAGCCAGACACAAAAGTTCACATATTATATGATTTCATTTATATGTAATATCCAGAATAAATAAATCTGTAGAGACAGAATGCAGACTGGTGGTTGCCAAGGGCTGGAGGGGGAAAGGAATGATGAGAAACTATTTAATGGGTAAGGGAGTTTTACTTTGCAGTGACAGAAATGCTTTGGACTAGATAGAGGTGGTGTTTGCCCAACATTGAAAATGTATTTAATGCCATCGTACTGTTCACTTTAAAATGGTTAACTTTATGTTATGTGACTGTAACTCAATAAATTATTAAAAATTTTGAGTGTACTCATTTAAATTAAACAAATACAATGTGCTCGTTTAAACATAAACAAAACAGAAATTAAAATAATAATGAGCTATAACTGAAACAGTATTTTATATATTTATCAACGTTGCTAAAGATTCTTGCTTTCATTAAAATCTTTATTAATGATAATATTTTTAAGTAGAAATATATCATTAAATGTTTCTTTCCAATTAAGTTTAACAGATATTTGATTTTAATGGCAGTCATAGCTGAAAGGGATACCTCACAAAGGTAAGCAGATCTAAATGGAAGGGCATGCACCAAAGTACATTGTCTGCATTTACCAAATCATGAAGCTATTTCTATAATCCCTTAATATAAACCCTAGTTCAACAAAATATATAATATCACATACCATATAATACATAATATCTATTATTACCATATCATTAGGTCATGTACAACATTGTTCATTAATATATATAATATTATATATATATTTACATATCAGTTAAAATAGTATTAAAATTTTGCCAGGAAATTTGGGTTGCTCCCGAATCAAGCATTATTCTTATAAGTTACATGAAAAATATTGCTTTTTAAAAATATTTTAACACATCATTCAAAACCTATTGAAACTCTTCATTTGGAAGATTTTAAAGAAGTTTGAAGTTTCTACTTCCAAATTTAAAAAATTAAAAAGTGTGTAATTCTGAAGGTTTTTATATGTGATAGACACATTTTTGACAATAAAATTACCCAATGATTAAAATTTTTCCAATTCAAATTTTCAAAATGCTTTCTCCAAAATCACAAGTTTATTTTAAACAGACTTGATCTCTGAAGCACTGCTTAAACCATTCATTTCACCTGCTGTATTATTTTGATAATGCCTATTACATAACATGGTATCATCATCCGCTTGGTATCACAAAAAATGTCAGGAAAACTGGAACGCCTTTACTGCAGTTTTAAAAAAGAATGTGTGTAACTCATCTTTGACAATTCATGAGACAAGCAATGAATTTCTGTGTGGTAAAAAGATTCTCATGGTCATTCCACACAATTCTAATGATACTGGCATTTAAAAGTCTTGCTTTTGTCATAACAAAATCAATGGCACCTTGTAACACTACAGTGCTTCACAACAAAACAAAAGTGAACAAACATGCAAACAGGCTACTGTCAAAACACCTATCCTTCCTTAACACTTCAAGACACATAGCTGAAGATCAGACACAGGGGGAGCGGAAGTGTTAGAAGACATACTAAATATTATCAACTTTCATTCTTTTCCCATTCAGATGAAAATCAACATAATGGAATTTATAATCTTGCCCTCTCTCACCCCTTGGATCATGGTTCACACTCACAGGGGATGCACACCCACTTCAGAGACCACTGTTCCACTGGACTAGTCAGGTGAGGAGGAAAATGTGCATTTACCTACCACACGGTTGTAAGAGCAAATTGGCTCAACCAAGCAACTGATTTTGATATAAATAATTATATTCTAAATAAAATGTATAACCTATAGCTATTGCCCAGAAGACAAAAATACTTGACAAAAATCTTGCTTCAATTAAATTGTTTTGGAAATAGTTTTCACGTTAAACAATTTTTCTTTCATTTGTAATAGAAATGTTTCTTATTCTAAAGAGTACAGTGATGACAGGCATCATGAAATAAGATTTTTGTTGTAAGCAAATAGCTTACAAAACCAAATAATAAAAGACAAAACAATCCAGCTTTCCAAGCATCTTACAGAACACTTTTTTTCTAAGAGTGCATTATTGTAATCTGACCTTTTGTGATTTCTGAAATTGTATTCAAATATATTAGGATATTAATAATGAAACAAAGTTCATGTGCAGTTACAGATATTGTGTTCTATGAAAAAAAAACTAACTTATGTCAAAAAAACCTCATCCTGAAATGGCCTTTTTCCTGCACCGGCTCATGTGTGTAGGTTGCCTACCAATCATCTGAGAGCTCTTGGGTGGGCAACCAGTGAGGAGAGAACCCAGAGCTTTGTGAGACTTCATGTCACCAAGAATGTCATAAATCATGCCAATTAGATGCCCAACAGCTGGTCAACAATAAACAAATAAAGATTTCATTTTTCTAATATGCTTTATCTTTTTCAGATGGTTTGTATCAGTGACAGACCTGGTACTTGAAGGTTCTTAATATATAGATAGAATCATGGACTCTGACTTTTCTAAACGATAGCTTCTCCCTAAACTTGAATCGAGGTAAGAGAATAAACTGGTAAGCAGTTTGGGCTTTGAAAGGCACTAGCCCTTCATAATTCTATTATTTTTCCTTTAATTAACTTACATATTTTGTTACACAGAACAAGAGCGAGATCAAAAATTGTGTATTCCATTCCTCAAATAAATACTAACTTCTAAAATATTCCTGCCATAGAAATTTTTCAAATATTCTATCCTTCCATCCAGCTGACTATGCCTACCCTCAAATAAGAATCCCATCTTATCTTCAAAATCTAGTCTTTCTTCCTTGTTCTTTATTACCTGCGATATCTCCATTAGATAAAATATTTCACCATCTATGCCCGTACATGATGATATATTCATATTCTATAGGTTTCAATGATTCTGGTTAGTGATGTCTTCCAAAAAGATATAATAAATCAATCTCTTCAAACTGGCAATGGTCACAGGAAATCTTTTGTCACCAGAAATATGAAGTTAGTCCTAAGTAGATACAAACATTAAATTATTTCTTTTACTAATAATTATGTCTTTGTTACTTTTTCCCCAAGTTTCTCCCTGACTGATGACTCTACATATTAATCTCACTCCTTCCTGCCGTCATTTAAAATAAAGTGCTTTCTTTGGTTAGTAACATTTTAGTCCTTCACCTAAAAACTAATGGAGTAGTAAATTTATATATATCTCCTCTTCGAGAAAATGAATGGTTTTAATGCACTGTAGCTCAGTTGATCTAGACACAACCATATCTGACAGTGTTAGTGACATAATAACTGTGAAATCACACAATCCCATGCCCCAAAGGCAAATGGCTCTTCATGTCCTCTGATCCTGATGGTTTCTTAGTCACATATCTTATCATGGAATGTGTGAAGACATAGAAGCAAAAAATAGCATGATCACGTGTCAGCTTAGAATTTCAAGATTCCCCCTCACCACCTCCACATATTTGAAAAAGTCATTCTTCATTTCACTTATCTCTACTTTAGTATTCTTCATAGCACTTACCACCAACTGGCATGATTGTTATTTATTATTTATATTCATTAATATTTATTTATTCATATAAACTTCAAGAGGGTGGAGACTATTGTTTGCTATTCTACCTCCAATGCCTAAAATAGTTCCTGGCATAGAGATGATACTCAATTAATAATCATTGCATGAATTTCTTAACAGTTTAATACTGCAAATTAAATTATTTTTCTTCCCTCTATTTAGTACAGTCTAGAGAAGTTTTTGATATTAATGAGTTTTTTCTTCTTCTAGCAGTATTTCTTTCTCTAAATTACTTCCCTTTCGTTTTTTATTGAAAGTCAACCCACACAAAAGATTTGATGAAGTGCTACATTTGGTTCTTTCACCTAAATTGGTTCTATATTGTTTTTAACCATCATGTAATTTATAATGCTTTTAGAGAGGAGACTAAAATTCAAACTACCTCAAGTTTCCTCCTTACAGTTTCATACATATGGCACTTATCAATAACACCTTTACTGAGACGTATAAAGTACTGCACTTCAGTGTCCAGCCCAATCGCATAAAAATGATTTTCAGAGTCATTCTGTCTTTCAGATTTCTAGAGATTTAGCTTACTAGAGATAAGTGCTAGGAAATTTTATTTTTATTCTAGATCTATCGATTGGCAATATCTCTAATGCTTATTTCTGATGCAAAAATACACAAAGATTTCATTTTTCTAATATGCTTTATCTTTTTCAGATGGTTTATATTAGTGACAGACCTGGTACTTGAAGATTCTTAAATATATAAAGAATCATGGACCCTGACTTTTCTAAACGATAGCTTCTCCCTAAACTTGAATCAAGGTAAGAGAATAAACTGGTAAGCAGTTTGGGCTTTGAAATTATATTATCAAATTTTGAATCCTGACTCCTCTGCTTACTATACTGGCAAACTTAGGGAAGTTATTTCTCCAATAGTCAGTTTCCTCATTTATAAAATAGCAATATGGTTGTACCTATTGCATGAAAATATTGTCAAAAGTAAATGAGATAATCCCTGTGAAGTATTGAACGCCAACGCTTGGCCAAAATAATTGCTCAAAACACGTTAGATGTTGTTCACATCATCTCTCCAAAGGTATGGAATTTTCTTCTTCAACCCCTAATGTATTTTTTGAACGTGTATCTCAATATATTTTCACGTCTCTCTATTACTGAAGTTCTTTGTGTTTTTCTGTTTTTCCTATATTAACCTCACATAAGAAATGTCCATCTTTATCTTCTCTGAAGTGCTTAGAATTGTGTCTTGAACATGGCAAGAATTTAATATATTTTAATTGAATTAAATGCTTAATTATATGTCTACATTAGAGTCCTTCAAAATGAAAAGTAATTTCACTTGCTTCTTGCAAATAAATGAAATTACATTAAAGCTTTTTAAATGTAGTTTTCATAAAACATGAATGACAAATGAATTCAACAATTATGGATTACTCTTGTATTCATCACTTCAAAAGTAGGTGTTATCTTATGTTTACCATTTTCAAATGTGTTGCATTTTAGCTCCATGGAAGAATGACCCAGAATCAGAGATTCTGTGCTTAGTCATGGAAATACAAGTTTAATACAGTATTTCAGAACACAAAAATTTCCCAATGGATTGGAACAGCAGAACCAATACCTTATTGAATCATTACAACTTCCTACTATTCTCTCTTGTTCAAGTTCTACATTCTGCATTGGTCTAACCGGTAATAACCATTCGTATTTCACAGGAACAAATGGGACACAAACAGAATAAAGAATATGTTTAGGATTATTCAAAAAGCAGAAAAAGGGGCACATGGGTGGCTCAGTCCGTTGAGCGTCCAACTCTTGGTTTCAACTCAGGTCATGATCTCGAGGTCGTGAGATGGAGTCCCATGTTGGGCTCCACGCTCAGTAGGAGTCTGTTTCAGATTCTCTCTCCCTCTCCTTCCCCCTCTGCCCTTCCCTACTCTCCCTCTCTCTCTCAAATAAATAAATAAAATCTTTAAAAAAGCAGGAAAAAAATTAGTTTTTAGTCCATCACTTTGGAGTATCTCCTGATAATTACAATAACTAAACTAGCAACAAATAATGTAGCTAATTGGATTTTTAAATAAGTATTTATTATAATATATAATTAGTATAATAATTTTGATACAGATTTTTCCTAAAATTTTCTATCCAATAGACAAAAGGACATCATAGCTAGTACAAAAATTTTAAGTATTATTATGACTAATACTAATAATGATGCTATAGTTAGAGGTAGAGCTGACTAGATAGAAAATATTTTTATAATATTTAAAATACAAATATTTTATTTTCCTAATTGCAATTACAAAGTTGACACATAAGCATAATATATTTATGATTGATTGAAAATATCAACCTCTGCCTGTCACCTGGTAGTCTTCTTCTGCTAATAGCAGAGCATCTGATAAATCCCTGTCTTGTCTTGCCTTGCTTTGATGTGCTAATAAATTCATTTTTGAAAAACTAAAGAGGTAAGAGTGGAGAAATGGTATATTGAACTTAATTTACTAAACCCTACCACCAAGAGTGATATTTACACTATTTCATAACAGCACTAAAGAGGCACCAACCAGTCAGGTCCTAGTGGCCCTCCAAGCTCCTGCAGTTACTCTGTTAGCTGGATTGTAGGTGCCCTGGCTCTGAAAAGAGGTTTGAGCATCCAGTGAACTGGAGAGACACTTGGGTGTCTCAGCAAAGTGGTATTTATCAGTCAGTATTGTAGTACTATAACAACATTACCCATAATGTTGTGTATCTGCCGCATATCTGCCTTGCTGATAATTCTCTCCCCCTTAGCCCTTGAAGCTCTTGAATCCATCCCCTACTCTACAACCCATGAACATATCTTTGTTTCTGAGCCTCATTGTCACCTAATCTAAACCACAAGTGTCACCATTTCTATCCCCTCAAAAAACATTCCAACTTTTTCCCAGGCTCTAGAGTCCCTATTTTCTAATCAATCTTGGCTTCTGCTGGCAGATTAAACTTCTGATTGACCTCTCCAGGTCAAAATCTTCAATGTTTCTCCATTAGCAACACAAAAACCCCAAAATTCTTAGCCTAAACACTAGGACATAACTTTTATCCTATTCTAACATATCTTTGCATATCTGTTTTCTTCTTTCAAGTCACCCTACAATCCAGCCAGATGACAACTTGTTTTTCTCTAAATAGAGGACATATTTTCATGATTCTATTATTTTCTTTTGCTGCTACTTTGAGCTGGAATGCAGTTTCCTTTTTCTTTGTCCAACCTCTTCAAAGCTCACCTCACACAGGGCCTTCATCATAGTCTTCAATGATCGCTATGCTCATTACAAGTTTTATAATGCTTTATATATGCTGCTGATGAAAATAATCATCATGTGGTACAATTTATCAGATTTATTTTTGCATATAGCTAATCTCCCTTTGTAAACTGTAAGGTTGTTTGTTTGTTTTTTTTTTAGTATGATACATAGTTGATTTTTTTTTTTTTTGTATCCTCTTAGCTCTTAGCACATACCATACCCATGCAGCACCCAACAGGTATTTGGTGTTTGAAGAAATAAGTATAATAAAGAAGAAGAGAATAAAGTGGAACTGGCAAGAATGTTTGCAAAGAGGAATTTTCATATCAGAACTCAACTAACTGAAAAAAATAAACACTAGCTATAGTAAATAATGTGCCCTGGTTTCTAACATGACATATCCTTACATTAACTGAAAGGTAGATAAAACTAAAAATCCTAAAACAGTAAATGACCAAGGGCGATGGAAGTCCATAAAAATTATATATGGTATAAAAGCAAACTTTAACCATACCAGAGATAGCTAAAGAAACTAATCTGCATTCACAGGAGTTACTGTGAACAGAAGTTGGAAGGGGACTGCCCTGACTAGAGACTCTTGAATACAAAGAACAGAGCAGCTAGAACCCAAACAGAGCTGAGTCTTCTGAAAAATATCAAGGAAAACAAAATAACTGTGGAATGGGGAGTAGGGAGTTCTATGTTTGTTTGTTGTTAGGTTGTTTTCCTTTGGTTTGGTATAATTTGCTATATTTCAAAAAAGGAAAGAAAAAATAGAGAGGAAGGTAGGCCTACTGCATAAGGAAGGTAGTAAGATAGATAGGTATCAAGTTGCCAAGAAACATACAAAAATGCTTAGATTAAAATAGAATAAGAATGGGAGACGATATCTGCAAATGCCTTATCAGATAAAGGACTAGTATCCAAAATCTATGAAGAACTTACCAAACTCAACACCCAAAGAATAAATAATCCAATCAAGAAATGGACAGAAGACATGAACAGACATTTCTCCAAAAAAGACATAAAAATGGCCAACCAGACATATGAAAAAATGTTCCACATCACTCGGCATCAGGGAAATACAAATCAAAACCGCAATGAGATACCACCTCACACCTGTCAGAATGGCTAAAATTAACAAGTCAGGAAACAACAGATACTGGTGAGGATGCCGAGAAAGGGGAATCCTCCCTCTTACACTGTTGGTGGGAATGCAAGCTGATGCAGCCACTCTGGAAAACAGTATGGAGGTTCCTCAAAAAGGTGAAAATAGAGCTTCCCTACAGCCCAGCAATTGCATTACTGGCTATTTACCCCAAAGATACAAACGTAGTGATCCGAAGGGGTACCTGCACCCCAATAGCAGCAATGTCCACGATAGCCAAACTATGGAAAGAGCCCAGATGTTCATCGACAAATGAATGGCTAAAGAAGATGTGGTATATATGTATATAATGGAATACTACTCAGTCATCAAAAAAATGAAATCTTGCCATTTGCATTGACATGGATGGAACTGGAGGGTATTATGCTAAGTGAAATAAGTCAATCAGAGAAAGACAATTATCATATGATCTCACTCATATGTGGAATTTAAGAAACAAAACAGAGGATCATAGGGGAAGAGAGGAAAAAATAAAACAAGACAGAATCAGAGAGGGAGACAAAACATAAGAGACTCTCAATCATAGTAAGTAAGCTGAGGGTTGCTGGGGGTGGTTGGGGTAACTGGGTGATGGACATTAAGGAGGGCACGTGATGTAACAAGCACTGGTTATTATATAAGACTGATGAATCACTGAACTCTACCTCTGAAACTAATAATATATGTTAATTAATTGAATTTAAATTAAAAAAACAAAATTAAATTAAAAATAAATTTTAAAAAAAGATTAAAATAGAATAAAATCCCAATGAAATCATGAAGAAAACATCAAATAAACCCACATTGAAAAGCATTCTACAAGATATCTGACCAGTACTCCTCAGGTATGTCAAGATCATGAAAAATAAGGAAAGAATGAGAAACTGTCTCAGACCAGGGGAGACTAAGGAGACATAATGACTAAATGCTGTGTGGTGTCCTGGATTGGATCCTGGAACAGAATGAGAAAATAGAAAGCAAGTGAAATTCAAATAAAGTGGTCTAATGTCTGTGGGTTCTCCATGAAACTTCTATGCTCTGCTGGCTATGTGTGAATTTTCTTACTATTCCTGAGCCAGGGGAAATTATGAAGCAAGTTAAGACATTTGGCCTCCTCCATGCTGTGATTAGGTGAAAGGGAATAAACACAGAAACACAACAACCTCCTCTTGGACTTTTCTTGTTAACCATTTCTCTGGGCTGCTATCTTTCAAGTGAATTTAATGTCACTGGAAATAGGAGTGATCACACCTTCAGGGGTTCGTGGGCCGCCTCTATTTTCTAGGTCTTAGCTTCTTCCACCTTTAACACTATGAGTTTCCATCCCCACATTCAAATATTAATGACATTACAATTTTTACTTATCTGACCATTTATTCATTCATTTAACAAGTTTTTATTCAGTGTTTACTATGTGCCAATGTATCAGCACTTTTCTAAAAGCTAAAGACTCAAAAGACCAAGAATGTTTCCTTACACTCATGCAGTTTATATGTGGTGTTTATTGAATGCCTGCTTTGTGCCAGAAGTATTATATATATATATATATATATGTGTGTGTGTGTGTGTGTATGTATATATGTATATATATACATACATGTATATATATATACTTTATTAAATTATGTAGCTATACAATTAAAGCTAAAGACTATTAACTTACGTATTGATATGAACTCGGAGGGAAGATTTTACATAAGATCCCAATAGGTTGAAACATTTGGATCAATACTAGTGAGATTAATTTTAAAGTCCTAGACATAGATTTTTTTTAAAAAAAATTAAGAACTCAAATGAAGGGCTATTTAAATAGCAGCATATCTTAATATAGGTTTAAAAAAAAAAAAAAAGAAGCCTTAAGGCTTCTTTGACAATTCTCTACTTGATTATAGACGGGTCAACTAAGAAATGACTGCCCAAAAAGATAATGTAAAATTTAGAATTCATTAGATACAGATTTTACTGCAAGAGTAAACTACATTATTCTATATATACTACATATTGACTCTGAATGCTGTATTTTAAATGGGATATTAAAATAATGATGCATGTTCTTAGAGAAATAATTTGTCCAAAGACCATTTCATCTGAGGAACAGTTGAAGAAAATAGGAATTTTCCACAAGTAGAAGACATGCCTTAGAGAAATCGTGATAGGTTTTGAAGAATTACCTTGTCGAAGAAGAACTATACTTTTTTTGGACAGTGCCACGACACCAAACTAGAACAATCGGGCCAAAGTTATATACCCACAGATGTCAAATCAATACTAGTTAGAACTAGATAAGAATAAAGCTATTTAGAAAATCAAAGAGCTTCCTCAGGTGATAATCACACTGTCATGATGGAAAATGTCAGGGATGAAATAGGACTGTAGTAGGTCAGATCATAAGACCTTTATAGTTTCTCCCAACTTCAGAATTCTATAGTTCTGAGAAGATAGAGATGTCATTATTTATGATATAAATAAAAAAAGATGAGTTTGCCTTCTGTGGATGATAATGTGCTGTGAGTTTTCATCTCTTGCTGCTTCTCATATTTGCTCCAAATCAGTTCCCAAATATTGATTTGATTAGACTACCTCATTTGTTGCCCTTGGCAATAATTCAAGTGAAATAGCTTTACTGTATTCCCGCACCCACTCCCAACAACCAACAGCAGATGACATCCAACTATATTTAAGAAAACAAATGTTATTAAATCTTGGTTGGTTTCAGTGATTTTTGGACCCCTGGCCTACCTTCTTTAAGTCTTGATGTGGGAATTTGACAGTATTGATTTGTAAATCTTCTAAAGAAAGGTGAAAATCAGAGAAGCAACAATTCCTAAAGTCTTGATGTTTCACAGATTAGTAGCCTGCCATTAAGAAAGTGTGGGGCATTGGGTGAGTGAGCTGGAGTCATAAACATTATCAGGTAAAAGTGAGGTTTCCTGGGGCTGCAGAAAGAAATGAGCTTGTTACTCCTTCTGGTATTAATCATAATAAGTGTTTTATCTAAGCCTGTCATGTTTAGTTTCTCCATGCAATTTACCTCTCAGGCACACTGTTCACAATATCAGTTGCTCTTATCTTTTAACTTATAGTCTTCAAGTACCTAAATGTATTTCCCCCAAAGTTCCCACAGTTAACATGACAAAAGTCAACATAGTGCTATTTTAGGACAATGCTGCTCCTGCATTATAAGACAGTTGCTTATGCCTGGCTACTCCTATCATCTGTTGAAAACTGTAACAGGCAGCACTGATTCTTTGCCTAATTGCAGTTTTACTGTGGGATTTGCAAGAGTTTAAACAGGGATCCCAAGTGCTTTAAGATTTTTATTTATTTATTTTTTAAAATTTTGCCAGAGAAATAAAATAGAGATGTG
Organism: Phoca vitulina; assembly: GCF_004348235.1. Lineage (NCBI taxonomy): Eukaryota > Metazoa > Chordata > Mammalia > Carnivora > Phocidae > Phoca > Phoca vitulina. Next base: position 86,432,644 of record NW_022589706.1, read on the forward strand.
CTTATCCAAGAACATCCTCATTTTTTTATGAACCAACCCTTGTTAGCCGATACACTAAGTCCACAAGCAGCTTTCGAGGGATCACATTATGAAGCTCAACTTCTAAGGATCAGAGAACACAGCTAGGAGCAATCCAACCAACCAAATAATCAGACAACAAAAAACTCAAACCAGTAGCAATGCAAATACAGACTTTTTGCTAAAAATGTCAGGGAAAAAACCTGGTAGAACTTATAAACCCAGTCCACAGTTCACACTAAAGAAAGATGTCAACCTCAGAGAAAGATATGACTTGAAGATTAGACAGCTAATAATATTCCACTCTGCACGACCCTATTTCATTGTAGTCCTCTTATGATCTGCTAATAATCCTTTATAATTAAGCTTCCAGCATAATATTAAAATGTAATCCACACGAACACCAATCGCAGTGTATTTCAAAGGCTGAAGTGGTTACGGCTTCCAGCCATGCATGACAATTACTGTGCAGCTTTGATTTCATAATTTTTAAATGGTTTGCCCCAAGATTTAAAGAAAAAAATATATGATTCATCTCTATCCATAAGCGCAGGGAAATAGCTCTCATTTAAACTCAAACTGTTCAAAGGATGTCCAAGGTATAGGCCTTACGAATTTGCATTCTTCCCTTTAGAACTAAAACCTCTTGTTAAAACCCCACAGAAGCAAGGTCATCTTTTGAGGAGTATCTTATGAAATGTTTACAGTAAATGAAGCTGGTAGTACCAGAAACTGCAAATGCATGTCACGGGGCAACACACACATTCCACATTATATGTCATAAGATTTTATTAAACACTACTGCCCATATTCAACTGCAGTGCACATAACATTTTCTATTTCTTCTATTTCGGTGCATTGTCTTCATTACATCTTGAAAAAAATCAGCTTTTGTCCAATAACTACATAATAATTTGAACCAAATAATAATTATTAGAAGTAACACATCCAAAACATATTTAGTTTAACTGAGGTAGTTTCATATTCCATTACAGCTGGGTCATTAACATAATCTACTTAGTAAATCTACTTCAGAACACAATTATTCTTAGGATGATGTACGGTTAGTAAGTTTTCATCCAAAGAATGATTAAAAAATTCTTTTGAATCTAAAAGATTCTAAAAAATCTTTTCTGATTCTGACTCTCATTTAAACACAAGGGGGTTGGAATGATGTTAACAACTTTCACATTTAAAATGTTGGTTTTGACTGGAATAAAGAAAAAAAGTGTGAAAATTATTGTGTGATCTTTTAAAAGATTGGACTGGATTTGTAATTTACAGTTAACAAAATGGTATTAGTGTAGGTTTGTTCTGAGCTGAGTGTAACGGCAGATTAGGAAAATAACATGCTGTCAGATAGGAAATAATGACTTGCAATCATTATGAGTCTATGTAGACTCATAAAGTGCTCTGAAAAAAAAAAATACTGCTCCTCAAAGAGTTATTTGGTGAGATTACTATTAGACATTTGACTAAATTTATTTTTTATTCTTTTTTTGCATTTTGATTCATTTATGTAATATTACAATATTCACATGAATATCACAATATTATCCATAATATTCACAATGATTATTTGAATAACTCATTAAAAATTCCATCAATTTCAAAATGATTATCTGAGCACCTACTCACATTTCAAAAAATTCACTGAAATAACAATGAAAATATAACAATCCTGAAAAGTACTACACAAGGAATTGAAGCCCCGTAACACTAATACAGGACAAGGCAAAGAGAAGATACCTGTTAATCCCGCCTCATTAGCAGTGGGTGAAGTAAGTGAGAATGCTATGTGAAGAGACTTTTGACTGAATTTAAGCATTTCTTCTGAGGGGAAATGTTTTCCTTGATTTGTTTTTGTGTTGTTCGACAACAGCAAGTTCTAAGGGAATGATTTGCAAGGCTCATTGAGGCCATTTTAAAATAGTTTATGTCAAGGTTAATGATAATAACGTCCTTTCAAAAATTTCTTGGAAACATTTCATTAGAGCACTACTATTTTTATAGAAGTTTTATGTAAGCCCAAGCATTGAGAAAAATAAGCCAAGAGATTTTAAAATACATCTTGCATTTAATGCTAGCTATACGGCAGACACTGTGGCCTATGGTGATGGAAGTAAAGAGATGAAGAAGACATAGGGTCTGACTTCAGAAAGCTTTTAATCTAGTAGTGAGGTTTGGGGAGGGGGGTCGGAGGAGGAATGGAAGGCACACCAGGCAAAGGTGAACTAAAATACACAAGCCACAGAACTCAGCTACAAAAGCCTTTGAGAGGACAGGCAGGAAATACAAGATTCAGAAGCTAGTTCATTATAAGACATGAGGAAATGGTAAGAACTCTAAAAACTTGAGTGCATGCCCCATGCAGAGGCGTGCAAAGTAAATTATTTCTACAACACTGTGTCAGTAAATCAAAATAGTCTATAGCCAAGTTCCATCTGCAATTTACAATCCTTGTTTTAAAACTCTAAGACATCCCGAACTGTGGTGTGACACGTTACAGTAAAGGTACAAGTAAGAGTTATGGAGAGCCTAAAGAGCATAGTGAGTAAATTCAGGTAAGGGATTGGAAAAGTCTTCAGAAAGAAGATGAGATTTAGCCAGATCTTGACAAATGAGGAAAATTCAACACATGGTGAATGGTGGATACAGTATGATACACTCGCTCAGGGCCTGGGATTTGGAGTTGCACTGCTTGGGTTCAAATGCTCGCTCTCCCACTCACCAGTTCTGTGATCCTGGCAAGTTACTTAACCACTCTAAGCCTCATTTTCCTCATCTGTAACATGCGTACCTACCTCGGTGGATTGTTTTAAAGATTAAATAAGACACATGTAAATTCTTGGTTTAGCTATTACATTTACACACACAGCTATACATATTAGCCATTTTCATTAATCATTTCTAGAATTTAACCAATCTTCCTGGGAAAACTGCTCCCAGATTTCACCGTTTCTCACCATTTTGTTGCGGTGTCACCGTCACGGGCAAACTGAGTGATTAGAATTAGAGCCAGAATAATCAATGAAAAGGCAAAGGAGATGAAATGGAGCACTGTAATCAACAAAAGAGTAATTGCCAAGAAGTGTCGCGCCATATTTATGACTCTTGAGAATGGCTCACTATTTTAGAATTTGCAAGCCGAGGCAAGACAAACCTTATCTTGTTCAGTGCTGGAATCATTAGTTGAAAATGCACTCAATCAGCAATAAATGGTGCTGACTGGCACAAAACAATTATGCCAAGCGCTTGCTCATTTCCTGTCATTTGGCTTTAATGTTGATTTAACTGTTGTGAGTATATTCCACCTTTCAAACTCAGAACAAGGGGTCACAAAGACATTTTCAATGAAAGAGCATTTCAGCTTTTCCTCTCTGGAGATTTATAGTGAAAAGGCAAAATACTGGATAAGCAAATGGAAAATCATTAAAAACAAAAATAAAGCACTTTTCTCTCCGTGTTTCATTCCTAATTTCCCACAACACCCTCTGAAAGGTTTCGTACACTCCTCAGTGCACACTCCTGAACCTGATTCTAAAGGCCTTTCTTTTTTTTTAAGATTTTATTTATTTATTTGAGAGAGAGAGAGCACTCAAGCAGAGAGGAGGGGCCACAGAGTGAGAGAGAGAAGCAGGCTCCCCGCTGAGCAGGGACCCCCCCCCAACAAGGGCCTCGATCCCAGGACCCTGAAATCATGACCTGAGCCGAAGGCAGACGCCCAACTGACTGAGCCAGGTGCCCCCCTCAAGGCCTTTCTTAGTCTGACCTCTCAGGGCTTCCCAACAGCACAGCACACTTTGCTCCCAGCAGGCCAGTAGGATTTGCTCTGCCTGGCAAATGTCTTCAGTAGCTCCAGGCCACTTCACACTCACCCCCCAGCCACTTACCCTATTCTAAACAAATCCTTTCTTTCTCTCAAGCACCAATTCTGGTCCTGATGTGATTTCAACCGCTGCAATCCAAAATGGACTCTCCTTGGCTGGATGGGGGGCAGGAAGTTTACTTAAAAAAAAAAAAAAAAAAAACCTTCAAAATGGACTCTCCTTCTGTCAAATTCCCATTTAATTATAGCCTATTTCTTTATAGCCTATTTGCTTATATCAATCCCATTTATATCAACTATAGTCATTCAAATCTATGATGACTGCAGTTACTTCTAAAATTGGACAGTCCTATGCTTACCCTTTCTCCCCAAAATAAAAGTTTCATAGTTATTACATTGCATTTGTTTCTAGGTGCTTCCTTATTTTTAAACTATTTGATTTAACATGACTTTTTTATGTAAGATATGAAATGTTAGGGCTTTTTTTTCCCCCCTAAACGGCCAGTTAACACTGTTTATCAAATAAGCCTTCCCTTTACAATTCAACTCTAATGACTTCTTGAACCCAAGCAGCGTATTTCAAGGGATCCTAGTGCATTGATCAGCCTATTCTCAACACCACTACTGAAATGCTTAAATTATTCATCTGCATTTTGTTTATCATTGCAATTTTTTATGAACATACATTCATATGATTATTATTCTGGGTAAGTTTTAAAACTGTTTTGTTTCATAAAACAAACCATAGGTTTTCATAAGAATTACTTTAATTTACCTATTGATTTGGCCAGGAGCATATTACTACTTGGTATGGACCATAACCTTTAGAAACATGTTAATCTTTTCATTTATATACATTCAACATTATTTTCTAAACTCCCCTACATTGTCTTTAAGGTCTGAACAAACTGAATTGCTCCCCATTCTCTGAACACAACTGATACATGTCTACCTTTCCAAATCTACCCACTTTCTTCTTCACCCTACAAATATCCTCAACATATCTCTTATGATTGCAACTCACTTCCCAAGAAACCCATCTCACATGCCAGCATCTCCATGGATCTTCTAACTACACAATGAGAAATAATCTTTTCATTTTCTAAATTCCTTTGTGTGTGGGGGGGGGTCATTTTGTGGATAACTTTGTCACATCAAAAATTTTGATCTGCTGTTACCCAAATGTCCGCTTTCCTCCTTTTTCTTTGGTTTCCAATATCTATGTAACCATTTCTGTTTTCACTTGGCTCCAGCTTGTATGCAAGTCTCTCTGCTTTTTAGCATTTCCCAAAAAGTCCATTTGACAAATTAATTGATAAGAAATGAAGATTTTTTTTTTTTTACAGATAATTGTATGACTTGTAGGACAGGTGTTTTACATTACAGATCCTCAACAAACAATGTAAAAATCATTTAAAATCCCTATTAACTATATTCTGTCTTCCCCAAATCCCTGTCTCCATGGTTGGCCCCAAGCATTCTTATCTTCTCACACTCGGCCAACCAGAGTGGTCACTGCACTGGCCAAATGGCCCTCCGTGAGGCAGAGGGCTTTCTCTTCTTTATAAAGTCTGGGCCCTGAATGATAGTAGGACTTTAGAGTCTTAGCCTATGTCTAGATGTGAGCTCATCAAATTATCATCAAAAACATCATTGGGAGGCAGGGGTGGTGGGAGTCTCCTCATAAAATGAAGTTTTTATACCAGTTGCTAAGAAAACAGAAATTTCTCCATACCTGTGTTTACTTAATTATGACCATGTGTCGTCTCTCTACTACAGACAAATTCTGTAAGTGCAAAAACTGTCATATTAACCTTTAAATACCCCCACCGCACTAGGTGTGTGACCTACAATACCTTGTGTCTTGTAGATGAATGCTTTGGGATGAACAAATAAGTTGTTCGATAAACTTTATTCATTGAAATGAGGAAAATAATTTTCACCAGTACATAAACCTTGTTTCCCACTTTCCTCCCTAGGTTCACAATACCTCCTTTTCTTAGCGGAGAGTTATTTTGTTTTTTAAAAAGGAAAAAATCCACCTCTAGTTTCAAGTTGCTGTTTTTGTTTCTTTGTTTTATTTTTGTTTCTCGTTTACTCCGAACCAGCCCCTCTCAAATTCCCATAGATTATCAAAAAAAGACAAAGAGAAAAAGTAAAATTTGTAGTACCACTTAAATCTAATGCAATAGGATATTGAATAAGATTTTCGATTGTTCTAGAATTTGCAGATGGGACATAAAGATGAAAAAAAAATTAATTAAGCACCCTGTTTTAGAGAGGAAAGGCCCGGAAGTCCAAACAAAAGTTGTCAAAAGTGCAACCAGGGGCACCTGGATGGCTTAGTTGGTTAAGCTCCTGACTCTTGATTTTGGCTCAGGTCATGATCTCAAGGCTGTGAGATGGAGTCTTTGCGCCGGGCCTGGAGCCTGCCTGAGATTCTCTCTTCCTCTGCCCCTCCCCCTTCTAAAAAATGTGCAACCAACTTCTTTAATTACAAGATATACCTTTTAAAATCCCAATTTAAATTTGATTTTACCTTAACATGAAGCAAACTTACTGTTCTGAGATAAGGTAAGAAAAGTGTTATAAATATAATGAGAAATGTCATAAGTGATTAGTGTTGGAAATTTTACTACTTCTTTTTTTTTAAGATTTATTTATTTATTTTAGAGAGAAAGAAAGAGCACACACAAGCAGGGGAAGGGGAGAGGGGGAGAGAGAGAGAGAGAATCTCAAGCACACACATATACATACATATATATAAATATATATATAGACTAAGAAATATCAATAAATCTCCAACTTCAGAAATTGTATAAGCCTTATCCATATCTGTATCTGACAATACAAAAAGAATGGAAAATTAATAACAAATTCTGAGTGAAAAAGTACCCTCTTGGAATTTTAAAAAGCTTATCTAAATCATTATTCAGTTAAATAATAATTTTTCTTGTCCCCACTTTATTTTTTATTTTTTTATTAATATATAATGTATTACTTGTTTCAGGGGTACATAAATAATAAATTTTAAAAGCCATAGTAAACAACTCAGGAAATGATAAAATTGAGACCACTACATTTCAACTCTTGCAAGACATAATCAAAGCTTAATGAAGAGAAATATATAGCCTTAAGGGTAATCATTATGAAATAAAAATAAATGAAGAAAGCACTTAACTTAAAACATTAAAATTATTATATAAGCATTAACAATATCAATAGAAGCTTCTGTTTTTTGTTTTACTTTGTTTTGTTTTGTTTTTTAGGGGAGGAAGGACAGAGGGAGAGGGCGAGAGAGAACCTTGCATGGGGCTCAATCTCACAACCCCAAGATCATGACCTAAACCGAAATCAAGAGTCAGACAAAGAAGCTTCTATTCTAAGCAACCACCCTGCTACTACAGTCTATTAAACGCTTTAGTTTAACTCTGACTTTCTGAGGTAGATACCATTGTTTGAGTTTTACATGTGGGAAACTGAGGCTCAGAGAGTTTAAGTAACTTGTGCAAAATCACACAGCTAACAAGTGCCAAATTCAGATTCACAGTAGAATGTGTGAGATTCTAATCAGGAGGAATTAAATATTGAAAATAACAGATTAGTGAATTTTAAACCAAAATGGTATTAGCAATAGACTAATTAAGACTCATATATCAACAATAAAAGAGACAGATTTCTGGTCAATAAAATAAGGGAAAAGACTATATAAAAATAACCACATATCAGAACGAGAAAGATGCATAACAACAAAGAAATGAGATTTAAAAGATTTTTAGGCAATATTTTGTATATTCCAGTACTAATAAATGTGAAACTTCATATAACTTTAAAATATATGTACACTTCAAAAGTACACTCACAAAATAAAGAACCTGAAGAGAGAAATAAAACGGAAGAAATGGAAAGTATATCAGAGATTATGTCCTCAGTTTCAGACCAAAATAACTTTACCAATGAGTTACTTTGATCTCTTAAGAAAGAGATGACAATGTTATGTAATATTATCTAACACACACAAAAAATTAGTTTCAAATGTACTTTTTTTAAATATTTTTTTTCTTTTTATTATGTTATGTTAATCACCATACATTACATCATTAGTTTTTGATGTAGTGTTCCATGATTCATTGTTTGCATATAACACCCAGTGCTCCATGCAGAACGTGCCCTCTTTAATACCCATCACCAGGCTAACCCATCCTGCCACCCCCTCCCCTCTAGAACCCTCAGTTTGTTTCTCAGAGTCCATCATCTCCCTCTCTGATTTCCCCCCCTTCATTCTTCCCCTCCTGCTATCTTCTTCTTCTTCTTTTTTTTTTTAACATATAATGTATTATTTGTTTCAGAGGTACAGGTCTGTGATTCAACAGTCTTACATAATTCACAGTGCTCACCATAGCACATACCCTCCCCAGTGTCCATCACCCAGGCACCCCATCCCTCCCACCCCCCACCACTCCAGCGACCCTCAGTTTGTTTCCTGAGATTAAAAATACCTCATATCAGTGAGGTCATATGATACATGTCTTTCTATGATTGACTTATTTTGCTCAGCATAATACCCTCCAGTTTCAAACGCACTTTTTGATGTTACTCTAATCCTCACACCAAAACCTGACCAAGGGAGCTATCTACAAACCCCTAAAACTCTGACTTACTTAAAGAGATATATACAGAAATACTAAACAAATAAAAGAGTATCCCTAGATAAATGGCATGGGAGAGTGAAAGTATAAAGAATTTTCAAAGATCTAGCAAACAATGTGAATAAAAGAATAATTTAAGGAAGAATATTATGTTTGTCTAAGAGGGTTATTTTAAGATAAAGAAGTCCAATCCATCCTAAATAAAAGTTTAAGTCACAAACTTTCAATAATTAATAACAATTTCAAAATATATAATGCAAATATTGTAAGTCTTTGGAAATTTTTAGACTATAATTGTAGTGGAAGAATTTAGTTTACTACTCAATCTCTGTCAGATTGAGTAAATGAAAAGGGAATAAAATATAGAATATCTGAATAATGTAAGATTAATATCCTGGATTCAATATAACAGAGAACATAGTTTCTTTTCTAAGTACTCATGAAATGTTTATTTAAAAACAATTCTGTATTAGGTCACAAAGAAAACTGCAATAGAATCCACAAAAGCAAAATTTTGAGAGGCCATATTCTCTGATCATAATGCCATAAAACTAGGAATCAAAAACATTTAACAACTGAAATGTAAAAAGAAGAAGTAAACTTGACTATATAGTGAAACTATATTTACTATCTGAATATATCATATATTTATTTTATATATAAGTGAAGTGGAAAATATTTACTACATAAAAAGTTCTCACAGATAAATAAGAAAAATTCACAACTCAGTGGAAAAGTATGCAACAGTAAATAAATAGAGGAGTCAAAAAAGGAATGAAATGGCCAATAAATCTGAAAAGTTGTTCACTCTGTTAGTCAAACAAGTGCAAGTTAAAATAATAAAATATATCTCTTTTTCATCTTTCAGATTGAAAAACAATTAAAAAATGAAAACAATTAGTGTAATGGAATATAGATGCTAATAATCATATGAAGAGGATGTTCAAGTATAAATCAATACATCCTTTTAAAAGGTCATATGTGCAATATATATTGAAGTTTTAAAAATAGATACAATCTAATCTTTTTATTTCAGCCCTAAGAATTTATCCTAAGGAAATAATAAGTGTGAAACAATGCAAATATATTACACATCTGAATGATCAAAATAGTGAAAACTTGAAGACAGTCTTATCTTTCAAAAGGGAGATAGCTAAATATTTATTGGAACATTATATAAAAGAATAACTCTTAAGTAATAAAAGTAATAATGTTAGGATAAATTCTGAAAGAGTGTTACGTATAAGTACTGTATGATCTCATTTTGAAACATCAAACTGTGGGGCACCTGGTTGGCTCAGTTGGTTAAGTGGCTGCCTTCAGTTCAGGTCATGATCCCAGGGTCCTGGGATCCAGCACCACGTGGGGCTCCCTGCTCAGCGGGGAGTCTGCCTTTCCCTCTCCCTCTCCCTGTCCCTCTCCCTCTGCCCTTTCCCCTCTCTTGTGCTCTCTCTCTCAAATAAATAAATAAAATCTTTTTAAAAAAATAAAAATAAAAGTCAAACAATATGTATCAAACCTCTGGGGACTGCGGAAGGATGTAGTAATCTGTTCTTTAAAAGCTCACATTAGTTTCATTGGCTCTACTTAATTTAGATTTTTCTTTCTCCTGTTTTTAATTTGTAAGTATTTTTATATTTTTAAATATAAACTTAGAATTCATTCGGTAAAAAGATTTATGTGTGGTCACTGAATAATGTGTGTTCCAAGCATTAGACAAATTTTTGTTCTGAAAGCCCCAAACCACAAAAACATTAAGTTTTTGAGATATTTCATCCCAAATTAAAATCAGCCACATGTTATTCACACCATTCTAGGGTCAACCTATCATCCCTTGGCTGAAAAAGGAGTCAAAATTCTGGCCGAGATTGGTCTCCTCATACTAGTTCTTGCAAATAAATATCGTTCCTCTTTTCTGAAAATTACTGACTTAAAAATTCAAAGTTCAAATTTTATTTTCATCCATAGATTTGAACATTCTTTTTTCTTCAGGTAAATTATACTGTCTCATTTACTTTCTGGGCTGTGATCATTTCAAATTTTACCAGACAGTGAGACTGAGTTAAAGACTTGTTTAAGTGTGATCAGTCTTCTTGCTTTACTGCCATTTAGACCCAGATTTCAAAGGTCAATGAATTAGGCCAGTATTGTTTAGTTTATGTACCAACTACAAACATACCATAACGTGCGGAGCCGATAAGAAACATGATCAATAACCAGATAGCGTCTTCCCACTGGCCTTTAGAAAGGAAAGATGAACAAAAATGACATAACATTTTTAGCATTTGTTTACAACATATTGATCAATTGTATAGTAGTCAATGTATTCTAAACAGCATAACAGCTCAAGATGAAGTTGCCTTATAACATATAAACCAGGTAGAAACCCATGAAGCTGCTGTTTCTCAATGTGCCTATTGATTTTTTGTATTTCTATTTAATATATATACTATATGTAATATATAGTATATAATAATTTATATATAAATATATACACATATACATATAAATATATAAAAATATAAATATAAACATATATATAATATATATATATATATATATATATATCTTTAATGATGCATCCTGGCACTTTTCTTACTATTCTGAAAATAGTGTGTTCTTCACTGAGTAAATAAGTCAAATACAAACAAAAAGTAGGTCAACTTAAGCCCTGAAAAATCTCAGGTCAAAGTAGTATACGAGGGTTTTTAAATCAATTTACTCAGTATCCCAAAGGATCAGAGCTCTTTTCTAAAGTTCTAAAGCTCTGGAAAAAATTCTGGTATATAGATTCTAAATATTCCATCTAATATAAACCTTAAACAACTCAACATTTTCATTAACAAAATACGAACCTATGATTCCTGACTAAAGAATTCTTACACTGGAAGTTTAAATGAGGTTTGAGTGCATTTGTACTCAGGAATAACTGCTAAATGCATCAAGCTCATTTTCTATGCCAGCCTCCATCTTAAGCACTACATATATTTTATTTCAAACAATCTGAACAGAAACATTACAGAATAGGTATTCTCCATTTTAGAGAAGAGAATGAAGCGTAGAGAATAAGTACCTTCCTGCTTACCGAGCTAGTGGGTGGTGGAGCTGAGTCTCTGTGCCCTAATAAAGTTGTCTTTTAAACACATTTTTAATAGTGATCAATACAATCTTATGGAAGACTTTGAAGATTTTTACTCCAGTGACTAATTTTTTTCAATTTCATCTTTATTTCTGATTTCAAACTTTATTTCCAAATCTCAGTTGAATAACTGCCTACTCTCAAAAATAAAATAAAATAAAGTAAAATAAAATAAAATAAAATAAAATAATTGGTTTGTTTTAAAACAAGCTTTATCTTATAGGGCCTGTTCTCACCTTAACTATGAAAGTCAGCTGCTTTGTGATAAATTACTGTCTGACATCCTAGTAAACTTTACCACCAATGAAACAAATAGGAATTTAAAGGTGTAAAAGAAAAGTAAGAATACGTGCCATGGAAAAAGAAAGGTGAAAAGGATGCTAACAAAAACAAACCAAATAAGTTTGAAAAAAAAAATTAAAATTCCATTTTCAAATAAATACAAGGATTTATTACCTGTTGAACAGAAAAAAAAATAAAAGATTTGTTTTTAAAAAATTATTGCATATTCAAAAAACAAAATGCTTGTTTTCTTTTCTACTGCACAGTTTTAACATGTAATTGTTTATACAAAAATACATCCATCATCACAAGGATTAAATAGGAATAAAATTTTTAATTTCAAAACTGGTTAGGTCAGAAACCAACAAGTGAGTGGTGTGTGTTTGTAGTGATTATATGCGTACAAGCGTACTCGATTCATCGAACCATATCTGGGTGTTTGTTTTGCATAACGAACCTTCCTCATCTGTCATCTTCTGCTCTGTGGGAGGGAGTAAGTGGGAAGGGGTCAAACCTTGTCCTTCTTGCTCTTAAAGAAAAGCCTGAGATTAAATGAAGGAAAACTAAAGATTCTCATTAGAATCACAGTGATTCCCACCTCTTTGTGGTAGAGTTCTGTTCTCTCCCCAGGGACTGGTCTATGCTTTCCTCCTCCCTGTTAACCTGGATATCTTACCTTCCCAACACTGAAAGAGCTGAGTGAAGTTCTATTACATTTCTCAGAAGGCTAAACTTAGTGAAACTTGAAAGTGTTTCTTGGAATGCCATGTTCATGGAAGTTTGTTTTTTGGTTTTGGGTTTTTGGGTTTTTGTGGGGTTTGGGGGTTTTTTGTGTGGGTTTTTTTGGTTTGTTTTGTTTTCTGCTGTGGATTGTTGATACTGCAGGAGCAGATAGACTGATGTGCCTTGAATTCAAACAAGGAGAAGGTGGTGTATTGTTCTTTTTGAATAAAGAGTGAGTATTTTTAAAAGGCTTTTTACTTCAATGTGCTCCATTTTTATTCTTGATCAATTCTATGTGACTCATTTAAATGTCATGCAACATTAATTTATATTTACTCATTTGAAAACTTTGGTTATTTGCTCATATTGGAAGCATTTGAGACCGATCTGTAAACAATATTCAAATTCACTGTCATGCAATAAGAATTAACGTGTGTGCATATACATGTATTGGGGGAGTCAGGGGATAAAGAGAAAGTAAATTATGGCAAACATTTTAGAAATTAGCAAAGTGTGAGTCTTTATAGATTACTGATTTAGGTGGGGGGTTTTCCTTTTCTTTTTTACCCCTCAATCAGTTTTGACCTTATCCTGACAATTAGGAAGTATTTATAAGCAATGATGTGGTCTAGGGAAATGATGTATATATTTTCACAGACTACTCTAGAAGATTAAGACCTTTCAGTATATCTGATACATCTGCTTCTCCAGGGCCCACATTTTGGAGGAACTGCCATGTGATTTTACGTAGGGATGTTCATAACCTGAGTTCTTAAAGCTGTGTATGAAACGGATTTTAAAGGATCCAGGACTGATTAAAACAGTTAGCCTGTTCACATCCTCCCTATTTACTGTGGATTACAGGAAGGGAAGTTGGGGTTAAATCAGCAGGTCTTCCTGCTTCCCCAGAGGTTAACCTGGCAGCCGGTTTGGCACCCACAGGAGGGCTGACAGGTAGCAGGATTTGTCTAAGCAGGCTGCCTGAGAGCCAACAAGGAAAACTGAATGCTCTGGATTAGTTCTGGATTATGTTGTCAGAGTGAAGGCTGATGGACAAACTGCAGAGGAATAAAATGCAATCTGTTTGGGGAAAGAGGCAGCGTGCATAGCTTTCATTTTTCAAGAAATGACAAGAAAAATCATTAATAATTTGTAAATCCATGTCCATTAACTTTTCTCTTTGTTATCCCAAGACAGCCTTTTTAACATGAGTTTGCCACTGTCCTATATCTCTCCTGTCTAGTGACAGATGGCAAGATAGATATGAAATTGGATTCATAAAATAATACCCCCACCTCCAAGAACAACAGAGCCTTCATTCTCCTAACACTACTTTGTCTCCTCCCTATATCCTCCCCCTACCAGGCCCCCAGGATGAAAGGAGACTTTGACATTGATAGCCAAATGACATGTGTTTGCTTTCTTCTCTCCGGAATAAATTTTTAAGACAATGGTATCATTTAATGAAATTTAAAGCCAAAAGGAAGTAAATAATCATGATTGTATTAATACATTTATTATGATGATAAATGCAGTATAGGATTTTTTTTTTCACAAAAGGACTTGAACATCAGTTCCAGAACCATCTGAGAGAGTTAATAGATGTAAATACTTACATACATCTAATAAAAACAAATTTAGATCTCGATAAAAGAGGTTTACATTTTTCCAGGATAGGAGTTACCAAAATTCTTGAGGAGTACTTGGTGAAATCGTTGTAGTGATACAATTTTCACTTACAAATGAATCTAACATTCTAAAGTAACTTAGGTTTTGGGTTTTTTTCTTAGAAGTTTCATTACCTACTTCAACATTTCTTACAGTGAAAATTACCTTATCAGGAAAAAAAGCTCTCTGCTTAGACTCAGTTGAAACTAAGAAATATTTTTAACTGTTTCCAAAATATCAAAAATTAGGAAGCTCAAGTATTTGGGCTTATAGCTGAATTATCATTATAACTTCATGATCATTTCAAAAATAGAGTTTTGTGGTCTACAGGAGCTAACAGTCCCTAACAGTAACATGGCAGGACTCTCATTGATCCTCTCCTCTATGATTTCAAAAACAAATTCTCTCTTTCCCTAAGTAGAAGAGCTTGTTTTCTTCTTTATAGGAAACAGTATAAATTAAGTTCTAGTTCCTCAGGATAAACTCAGGCTGTGTACTTTTGCATATAGTAGTACAAAAAGAAGGAATCCACAGTCCCAAATTAACATTGTGAGCTTGAGGAGAATTCCATCTTGAGTTTCCATTGTTCTGACATCTCACTGCATCTGGCCAATAATAGGTAGTCAATAAATATTTTTTTAAATTCTTTATTTAAATTCAATTTAGTTAACATATACTGTATTATTAGTTACTAGGGTAGAATTTAGTGATTCATCAGTTGCATATAACATCCAGTGCTCATTACACCAAGCGCCCTCCTTAATGCCCATCACTCAGTTACCCCTTCCCCCCACCTACCTCCCCTCCAGCAACCCTCAGTTTGTTTCCTAGTGTTCAGTGTCTCTTATTGTCTACCCTGTTTCTATTTTCATCTTATTTTCTTTTTCCTTCCCTTCCCCTATGTTCATCTGTTGTTTCTTAAGTTCCAGGTGGTCAATAAGTATTTGATGAATAAGCCAATAAAACATATTTAATGCAAAAATTATTGAATTCACTTTGATCCTCAAAAAAGGAAAAGTACCTGTCAGAAATTTTATTTTGTATAATATTGCTCTAGTGGTTGTTAATGGATGAAGCATAAAAGAATAATAATGACTAAAAAACATAGACTCAAACTGGCTATTTCACATTATAATAACTGAAAAAAACCTCTTTGTTGGCTGAAATTATATGATTTTTTTAGAATTAGAATCAATAAGCCAGTCTTTATGTATAAACACACTTTCAAACTTATGTTTACTTACCAGTCAGTTCAACCACAGACCGTCATTATGCAATGTATTATTCAAAAAAAAATTGCTTATAAAATTATTCTCACTTTAAAAATGAACATCAAACTACTTGCACATTGAGATATACAGCCTTTTATTACCTGTCAATAACTATCAAAAACAACTTTGATTTTTTGATTTTTAATAAAAAAAATCTTTATTCATTATTCTGTAGTAATGTAGACAGCTGCATAAACAAATAATCAGGATTTTGTTTTTCCACATAACTGTCCTCAAGCTAAGTTTGGCTTTACTGTAAAGTAGTCAGTCCTTCCTGATTATTTTCATATTGTAGCATACAAAGGAAATGGTAATATTTCTTTGGGCACTGGTTTCACAGAGAAAGCTGCCTTTGGCTGAGAGTCTACCCTGCTTCCTCAGGGCTGAAGACATCAATCTTTCTTCACACCTTTAAACCGTGGGGCAAGAGGACTCAGTGCCACAGCACCCGGGTAGAAAGCTCCACAGTGCTGGATTTTTTTTAAATCTCAAAACAAATATGTCATGAATTTAGTTGTAAAAATAGAGAGACTTTGGCTTCTCCTGTTTCTGAAGAAATAGAAACAATAAACAATAGTAGAAGCTAAAATATATTTCTTCATTTTAAATAGCAAAATAGTAAGAAAAATAACTCCATGAATAATATAACTGCTTGGAAAACATTTTGAAATATAAAAGAAGCTGATGAAAAACATCATCCTCAAAGGATGTTTATAGAATAAGAGAACTTTATTTAACTGCCATTCATATTATGTACATAGACGAGTCAGTGTAAAAACAAACAAATGGGCTATGATTTGGAGTTATATAAAAACTCCAAATATTTACAATTTTAAATCTGTTAAAAGATTGGCAGGGGAAGGAAAAATTTTACAGGTATTATATGGGTGGCGATTATTAAGTCATTCCTATGAAGTCACCTACAGCATAGAATGTGGTCCAGCTCCCTAGGCTTTCGTATTTTGTCAAAGGGGAGAAGACCGCCAAATATTTCAGGCCAATGAATAGTAGCCTTGTCAATGACCATGATACCTTATATGATATAGGCCTGGATGAATTATAAGCATTCAATGAAAAAAGATGAAGGGGTGGGAAGAGGAACTGAAACCCTACATAGTTAAAGAGTCTCTGAGCTCCCTAAGCCAGATCACTGTCTCCTAATGGAATAAAGATACTGCATTACTTCATTGCTCTTCTTTTTAAAAATGGCAGTCACTTTCCTAAAATCCTATAAAATCCACGTTATGGTATTTTTCCCAGACTGAGTAGTTTTATTCTTTTTGTTGTGAATGATCTTACTGCTTTGTGTCTTTGCAAACCTTGCTTTTTGTACCCTTGCCAACCTAAATGAGAATATCGAATTGAGGCAATATTTAATTTGTTGTGAATTTTCTAGCATAAAATAAAACCTCACTAAAAGTCAAAATAATTTAATAATTTTGTAATATATGTCTTTTTATGTCCAGTGTCCACCCCAGTAATATAATGATGAAAAACAATTATTGGTTTTAGAAAATTTAAGTATATAGATGTAACCTTAATACAAAAAAAGAAAGTTTCAGTATGTGGTTAAAAATAAAATCACATTTCAGAGAACTGAAAAATTAAAGTAAAAATTTTCTCTTTTATAAAGTTTAGATGAGAAAAGGAGAAGAAAAAATGAATAATAACTGTAAGGGCTCAGGGTTAGAGATATTTTATTAGAATGGAAAAGATTTAGTCGTTCCTATAGGCTTATAAGGAGGATCCTTTTAGAGAGGGTGAGTTTGAAGGTGGGGTTGGGCCCTCAAAAATGGAGTACAGTCCAGCAAAATGGGGATAGAATAGAATCAAAGGATAGGGTGGATAGATGTATCTTCTGAGTTTAGGAAAAAGACTTTAAGTTTGGTCTAGATATAAAGAGCTTATAGGTAGAAGAACAAGTTACAATGAGAGTTTGCCTTACAGTTGTGAGAAGCACAATTTTCTCAGTAAATCAAGAGATCATTCACTGACAGGAGGAAAAAGTTAAACATGTTATGAGCAATGTGCCAAATGTTCAAATCTTCAAAGTGGTTGGATAAAATGCTAAAACGGGGCATGTTACGATTGGTCAAATTGGGGCCCGTGGTTTTATAATGGTTGATGTTCAAGTTTATGCGATTATTCTTTGGTAAGTTCAGCTGCCTGGACATAGGAGCAGAGAAAGTGGATTGTGATGACAATCCAGGATTAGAAGCTTGTAATTAGAAGATGAATTTAAGGATGCTGATGTGAGAGTAATCTGGGAAGCCAGTCAGAGTCCAGCCTGGAGGGAAGAAAGGGAGAAGAGGAGGGACCTAGGGACTGGACAGAAGCCAGATGGATCAAGAAAATGGGCACCATTAGCGCAAATAGTAGGAACATTTAAAAATTTAGATAGCATGTGAGATGGCCCAGGGGATCCCAAGGCTAAGGAAGGCTAAGGACAAAATACTGGGGAATGATGGCATTGAAGAAATAGGGAAGCATCCTTTTGTTCTAATTGGAGGTATTAGAGAAAAAATTTTTAACTTTCAAAACAGTTATAAAATGAAGGCTGATAAATGTATCCAGAAATACCTTCCAAAATGTTTGCAGTAGAGATCCTAAAACAATTAGATAGAAGAATCTGAGTGACCTCAAGATTATTTTCTGTCCAATTCTATAAATAAAACTATTCAGTCCCTAAATAAACTTTTAAGGGAACATGACTGCATGAAAAAGTTGCCATCAAGACATCTGTTTGTAAAGTGGTTTACTCTCTGACTAGAAGTATTTTCAGAGCTTCCATGGGAACTTCATCCAAAATACAAAAAATAAAATGTCAAGACCCAACATCTAAATCCACCCTCCCACCCACCTTTGAAAAAGCCTCATCATTCTATCAAGGCAGAATAAGATGACTCTGAAAAACTCCAGAAAGCAGGGGCACCTGAGGCATGCTCCAGAGTAGGTGACAGCTCTGTTCATTAACAATAATAAATGAGCAGGAAGTCAACAGACTTTCCATAAGACATTTTTTTTAGCTTCTCAAACTCCATAGGCAGGCACACTCCAAAAGTACTACCTTGTATAATTATAACAATTCCAAAGGAAGAAAAATATGATTAAGATCTCTTAACAATAATAACACAACCATGAAATTCTGACCACCACTAACATGCAAAACTAAACCTTCAAATCATGGATTCAGTTCAATTTGAGAAATATTTACTGCAAAAACACTCTGCTATAGACACTGAAGAAAGGGTTGGGAGGTCTACAAGTTTTTTTTTTTAAAAAAAGGAATATATACTCTAACCACAATAAACTCAGGTGCTAATGGACAACAAAAGGCAATAGCAATAAATAATTCAGGGAGTGAATCCGCTTAGAAAAACATGCACATACACTGTGAGGAAATATTATTTTTTTGCTAAAAGAGACTGGGCAGAGCAACACAGAAACAGGTGTAGGAAGTTGAAGTAATGCAATGCGTACACACGAATTGTTATGTATATTTTTCCACCCTTGCAAAGGCACATCATCAAAGCCATGTTTCCAAAGACCCAAGGAAAGAACTGTGTGTGTGTGTGTGTGTGTGTGCGTGTGTGTGTGTGTGTGTGTGTGTGTGTCAGAGAGAGAGAGACCCCTCAGTAATGTAGTTCTCTTTGAACTTTAGGATGAGTACCATCATCATTGGAAACTACTGCAGCAATACGTAGTGCAGAGACAAGTTAAACAATCATGATTTTTTCCCACCTCTCTTTCTCTACCACCATCCCATCTTAACAACTCAAGTATTGCGTGCACACACATGCACTCCATCACCTTATCCTGCTTTATCTTCATAGCACTTATTAGTACCTGAGATTATCCCTTAGGTTAGAGATCTCATCTGTCTCATTTGCTGCTGGACCCTCAGAACCTAAAACAGCAGTGGCACATTGAATTGAGTGGATGAATGAATGAAAACACCTAGGCCAGTTCTCCATAGACCCCATACACAAAGACCCTGAACTTCAATTACTGCATTGTTGCCCTTGATTTTTTGTTGTTCATAACTTTGTTTTCCTTTTGTTCCTACTTCTTCCTGCAAGCAGGTTTTAGAACTTACATTTCTGAAAGATAGAGCAGAAGGAAAGAATTGACAAATCATAATTCAGACCTGGAGATGTAACTTGACAGTCATATGCAGACACCTGACAAGTAGCTATTTATGTGATTTTTAGTATACTTTAAAAAATATTTTTCTAGAGCATTTTTTATTGTGGTAAAATATATATATAAACATTAAATTTGCCATTTTACCCATTTGTAAGTGTACATTTCGGTGGTACTGAGTCCATTCACACTGTGCAACCATCGTCATTATCCACCTCCAGAATTTTCCATCATCGCAAATTGAAACTCTGCACCCATTAAATAATAGCTTCCCACCACTGCCTTCTCCTAAACCTTAGTAGCCACACTTTCTGTCACTATAATTTGACTGCTCTAGGTCAAATTCATATAAATGGAATCATATAAATGGAATCGTACAATATGTGTCCTTTGTATCTGGTTTATTTCACTTAGCATAATGTTTTCAAGGTTCCTTCATGTTGTAGCATGGATCAGAATTTCATTTCTTTTCAGGGCTGAATAATATTCCATTGTTTATGTGTGCAACATTTTGTCTATGCGCCAATGGGCATTTGGCTTGATTCCACCCTTTGACTAAGGTGAATAACTCTGCTGTGAACATTGTTTTACAGGTATCTGCTTGAGTTCTTGCTTTCATTTCTTGTGGGTATACACTTAGAAGTGGACTAAGAGCCTATACCTGTAAATGGTCTTGTTTTTTACTCAAATGAACTGGTGAAACACTGAAGGTGTTTGAGCAGAGAAAAATAATCTGGCTTATGTTTTACCATCATTATCTTCACTACAGTGTGCAGACTTTAGGGAATTTATAAATCAAGTGGGAAAATATTCAAATAATGGTGAAATAACTTAGAAGTGTATAAAACATCGTATCCCCTAGTGGGACATCATAATGCAGCAGGGGAGTCTATAAATGCAGAAATAATGCAGAGAATGATGAGATCTTTGCAGATGATGGTAAATTGATGAGAATACCCTGGTACACACTTTTAAGGCCCCTGGAGCTGTGGTAATGAGCAGGTTTTTGAACTCTACTTTGACTCAGAGGGAGGAAAAACATAAAAAAGAAGTAAGTGGAACTGACAAATTCTGCTGTAAAAGATCTAAGACCTGAACTACCCATGTAAGCCATTCAGAGCCGGCATACAAATGTCCTAATTACTTTTTATGTTAAAAGTAATAACTGTTATTTGAAAATAATTCAAATTAGAGGTTAAATTCAGTTAGAGATTAGAAAAAGGTCCCCATAATCCCATTCCTCAGAAATAACCAAGGTTAATTTTGGTCCTATTGGCCTAAAATTAATAGTTGAAGTCAAGAGAATAAATAAGCTCACCAAAAAAGAGATGAAAATAAACGTAAAACAGAATAGGTAGGGAAATATAATAACAATAAAAAGAGGATCCAGAAAAGGAAAGGAAACGAAAGAATCATTCAAATATGAGGAGAATTGGGATAATGACATACCAGAAAACTGAAGAAAAAGAGTTTTGAGAAGGAGATACAAGTCTAGAATCTCAAATTCACGAGCAATTTAAGGAGATGTGAACAGAAAAGTCAATTTGCTTTAGCCCAGTTCTTTGTCTTTATGGTATGTAAGCAGTGCAAATGTCATGGAACACTTATCCAATAACTTCTGCTAAATTGAATAATATTAATCCTATACAGAAACAATTTTGTCAGAAAAACAGACATTTTCTGTTCTTTTCTTTGGCACACACTAATTTCATGCTTTGTACAAAAGTAGAACTTTTTATACAAGTACAAATTACAACTTTGTGTTTGTCTACTCTTTTTTTACTACACGCACTAATCATTTTGTGGAAACAATTACACACAACTGACAGAAAGATTACAATCTCTTTTACCCATTATTTTTTTGGACTTGCTGAAAAGCAACAATAGCTAAAAGTCTTTTTATCTATAAAAACATCTTAAGTATAAGCTGCCATATATGCCACATTCAATGGGTTGAACTCTGACAACATGGCAATTTCTTCTGTTATTTTTCCTTTTCATTTTGAGTTTCTATATGTGAAATACAATGAGGACTGGTTCAACATGCTACATATTTGCAGAGATAAAATGGCAGAGACTCCTAAAAGGTTCTGAGTCACTCATGAATAAAAACACTACTGAACAAGGGAAGGAAATGAGTAATGATGCAGAAAGAATAGCAGGCAAGAAATTGCTGAAAGAGTAGTCTCGGCAGCCCTCCATTCACAGTAAATCAGAACCCCTGGTAATAAATATTTTTGAAGTATTTTTAGGTACATTTAGACACATATGTCGAACCAGTATAAGCCATTAAATACCAACTAATATAGATAGACTTAATTGATGTTAGGAATTTTTCACTTTTAGGAAAAACCAGTAACAAATGAGTACGAGTCGGCTCATATATCTTATTGCTTCTCATATCCCAAATTAACATACTGCTTTCCATAGAAAACTCTCAAATGCAATAGTATATTTATTTCTTCTTAAAATGTACTTCTAAGAAATATTGACAATGGATTTCTTAGTTTGGTCATAACATGAGTCGAAATTTTCCTCTGGAAATCACCTCTATGTATGGAGAAGCCACAGGGTGTTACAGAACTTGGGAAAAATAATACTATATGTGTATTCCACGTGAAGATTTTTGATTGCTGAAACCCAGAAGGAAGCTCAAATGGTAGAAAGATTAAAAGTGGTTCACATTTTATATCATAAAGCCTTGACTTAAAACCCTTCAAAGTCCCTTGTGAACACCATTATTAGAATGTCTCCACATGAGGCTGGCCCAGCCTGAGATAGTCTTCTTTCACATACTCACATACGTCGAGTTTTTACCAACTTATAAGTGGAAGGAACGGGGCTTTTCTTATCAGTATTCCATGCAAATATTTGGTGTAGTTATACAGATAAGGAAAATCAGGATCTAGATAGTTAGAAACTCTATTAAGGGAAGATATGATCCATTCAAGAATATAAGGCTTATTAGCCCGCTTTTATTTTATTCCACTTGATAATTACAGGTTGCACTAACACTGCTTTTCTTTCTTCCACAATTGTTTTTCTAAAAAAAAAAATCATTTTTAATCATCTACGTATTTCATCTGTTACGCTGCTTCATCCCTTACTGCCAAGAATAACTGAGCATTAACTATAGATTGTAATTTTATGTATCATACACAGTGAGCCCAATGAGAAAAAGGACTCAGGCACCATTATCTCTAGCCACACTAAACTGTCGATAAGAATTCTTTATTAATTATCAGAAAACTATAACCAACATCACAAAAAAAGAGAATTAAACAACAGGGAAATTTTTTCTACCTTCATCTTTACATTTAAAAGCAAAATGTCTGACACTTGTAAGCAATTATACGATGTTTATAAATGGCGTTTTTGTGCTTAAAATAAAAATATTTTTAATAATTCCAGACAACTTGTTTTACTAGTAAATTAAAACATTTATTTGACAAGCAGAAGCTGGACACTTCTAGAATGTCTCTTAATTATGTTTTCCCTTTGCACTGTTCTGAATCAGGGAAACAGCTCAGCTGGCTGAGAAAACAGCATCATGGGGCCTTTTGTACACCAGCCATTGTAGGTCATCTAAACACTGCTCAAGTAGCAGCTCAGAAATGCCCCAATTGAAGAGGCCTTGGGAGGTTAATTCTGTCATTACTGCGTTGACATGAGGCATGTTACAGCCTTCAGCGCAAAATGTTACTCGTAATCTTTTAATCCCAAATTAGGTCAATATTTTATCAAGTTAATCTAGCATGAAGATTAATTGCATTAGTTACACACACATATACGCATGCAGGTTATTTGTTTTAGAGATACTTCTAATCAAAGAGCAAACCTTTGGTTACAATAGGCGATTTTTAAAAACCATCCTTTCTCCAACAGTATTTATCTTTATAAAAGAGACTTTTATTCCTTTAATTTACCTTTAGTCAAGACTGATGTAGGAGAAAAGATAATGGTCTTATAATTACTAAAACAATGACCACTTAGAAAAGCTGTTTATGAAGAAATAATGACTTCTGATTGAAATGTTTTTAATAAAGTATCTCATTATTAGCCTCTTATTTCAATTTAATTCTAGTTGTTTTCTTCAAATGTATGATTAGTCCTGCAAGGAAAGTCAATAGTTTTCTGTGTGTTTGCATCTTTGTATCTCTAGGCATGTAAAAAATATTGTAACAAAGAAGAGCAACTAGAGTGGCTTTCTATAAAATTATTATCATACATTTTTTTTAATTATAAAATTGGGATCAAGCATATCTTTTTTTTCCTTTTCTTTTAATCTAAGAAGTAAGTTTAAGGGGTAGGTAGGAAGGTAGAAACATATTGATCTAAGTGGCATAAATCTGCTAACAGAAGTCAGTAGAGTGGACAAATGCCTCTCTCCCTCAGTTTCTTAGATAAGAACTATCTCATAGTTTAAAATTCCCAGGAGTCATTCTGTAGTATTACAGGCCCCCTGGATGGCAGGAGAAGAGTTCATGCCCTGTTTCATCAAATATCCAATGACATTATCCAAGGGTCATGCTAATTATAGAAACTTTACAGCCAATGTTTGAGAATATTGTATCTCAAAAATTTTAGCTCCTAGTCTTCAAATATTGGTTTTCTGGCATTCTTTGTTAGTGAAGCATGATAGGTAAAAGGATACAGAAATATTTTCATATGACTAGACTTTTGAATTAATTAACAGATTAATATCAAATCTCTCATGTGAAGAATAAATCAACAACAATCTCAGTGTCAGACACTTTTTTTTTTTTTTAAAGATTTATTTATTTATTTATTTGACAGAGAGAGACACAGCGAGAGAGGGAACACAAGCAGGGGGAGTGGGAGAGGAAGAAGCACTCTCCTCACTGAGCAGGGAGCCCGAAGCGGGGCTTGATCCCAGGACCCTGGGATCATGATCTGAGCCGAACGCAGACGCTTAACGACTGAGCCACCCAGCCGCCCCATCAGTGTCAGACATTTTCTAAGAAGAGATTGTTTGATTGAATTTGGAAGTAAAATTCACAATCCTAAGTGTCAACCCTACAGTTACGAAGTTCAGACAAGCTATGCTGAAGAAACATGCCAAATTCTCTATTTTTTCCACTTACTACAATATAATATTCTTCTCATAATAAGTATTAAGAAAAATCGACATTCAACTTGCTCAAAATCAGCCAAGTGTATGATTAAAAAAAAAATGAATACTTTCAGGAAAGGATACTATAAAAATAATCCCAAATGTTGTTTAAAGAAAACTAAGCCTCTTCTTCCTTCCCTTCAGTCTCACCTGTCATAAGCACCCAATATTAAAAATTTAGTGTATGCCTTCTCACTTCTTTTTTGTTAATTTAAAAATAATTTATAAGTATATACACACTCATTTATAGTCTTCTTTTAATTTCTAATTTTAAAAATGTACAAATGTAGGGGTTCCTGGATGGCTCAGTCAGTTAAGCATCTGCCTTTGGCTCAGGTCATGATCTCTGGGTCCTGGGATCAAGCCCTGCTTCTGGCTCCCTACTCAGTGGAGAGTCTGTTTCTCCCTCTTCCTCTGCCCCTCCCCCTGGCTTGTGCTTGCTCTCTCTGTCCCTCTCTCTCAAATAAATAAAGAAAATCCTTAAAAAAATGTACAAATGTAAACACAGATTGTCAAGTTTTAAAAATATATAAATATACACATTGTTTTATCACAATATTCTATATTTTTAAAATTAATAACTTCTTATGCTCGACTATCTTCATCAAGACATATAGATCTAACACATTTTGAACAACCAAATTAGAAACTGCCCAGCCCTGAGAAAATGCTAACTAATCTCTATTAAGTTAATCACTATTTCTTACCTAGAATTTATGTTATGTGTACATAGCACAGGTCAGGTTTGTGTGGTATTCAATAAAAATAGATAGAATTCCCGGCAATATAATTTACAAGAGGGAAAAAAACAAAACAGAATCATCATCAATGGTGCGGTCTGGTGGTTAAGAACATAAATTCAGGAGTTGGGCAGATCTGGTTAGGAACTAGGACTCCACCATCTACCAACTCAGTAACCTCTGGAAAATTTCTTATCCTGTCTATGCCTCAGTTTCCTTCTCTGTAAAGCAGGAATAATAACAGGACTTGTTGAATGAATAAACAAGATAAGGAAAAGAAAGCAATGTAGTGCCTAATACGTGATAAGTGTTTGATGAATGTTAGCTAGTATTATTGTCACCAATACTTAGATGATCCATAAGAAAGAGCTAAATTATGAGATAAAGGTGAGAGTTCCAGAGGTGTGAACTTCAGTGTATATAAACTGAAAACATCGGGGAAAGTTTCACATAGATTAGCCGTGAGGTCAATCCAACTGGGCACATGTAAGTAATATTTCAGAGGATTAACTTCTCATTGCCCACAAGTTTTGCAATCACTGTTAGGAGACAGGGATGAGAACATGCAGGTCACTTAGGTGAGGAAGGGCTGCAGGGGACAGAGGCAGAGACATACAGGTCAAGTTTTGTATAGACTCACCCATAAGACTAGACAGTTCTGTGGGATTTGAGTTGGAGGGAACTTTATGACTCCACTAGTTTTATTTTGCCTAGAAGGAAGTGGGGACCAGGAGAAAGACACATCCTAAGGCATCCAGCCAGCAGTGGTCAAGTCAGGACCAGAGTGTAGGCCTCCCGTCTCCCGGCTTATCTCCCTCTGCTCTGTTCTGCCTGCCAAATCAAGGGAGTAATGTGATGACAGCAATGTTTTAGGAAGATTGATTTAGCAGTTGAGCGTAGGTTGAATTAAAGGAGGAAAGCCTGGGGAGAGGGGGTGAGGAAAAAAGCTATAGTGGTAAACCAGTCATGAGGTGATCAGACCTCAATGAGGGACATGGGAAGAAGATGGAAAAGGAAAGAATGAACTCAAAATGATGCCAAAATCATGAGATAGAAAAGTTGGCCACTCTTCAATATGGTTCAACCTTATGTAACTAAACATCACCTTCTATAACTTCTTGTCTTAATACAAAGTAAGCAATAGCATCAGGAAATTAAGCAAAGCTTTCTATGACACTGTTGCTTTTCCATATGTATCCACACCCCCGGAACTCATCACCACCCCTCACACCACATATGTAGACTGGTCCATCCCCCCTCCATCCAACATCTTCATCTCCTCCTAGCATCTAAATCAATGTGACACTGAAAAGTATGTGATAATTGGAGAACTTTCAGTTCTACAGAATTTTACTTCAATTTCTCCCCTTCTGAATAGGCATGTCAGTTACATGTTGCATTCGGAACTAGGAAGATGTCCTAAGCAAATTATTATTTTTTTCCCACAGAAAGAGAAGTGAAATTTTAACAGCTGACTCAAAAATCATGGAATGAGGTTGCAAAGCACAACTATTGATGCCAGATTAATAAGTGTATTAAAAGGAATTTACAGGAAGTTGACATGGCTCATAATCAAGACAGTTTAAGAATCATGCTCTGTGGTAGGCAAAATATTAAGAAAAACCCTCCCCAAGATCCTGTTCTCCCTGGTATACAGAAACCTTCTCCCAATTATTGGAACATTGATCTAGGCACTACTGTGAGGAGATTTTGCAGATGTAATTAAGGTCCCACATCAACTGACCTTAAAACAGGGAAATTATGTGAGTGGGCCTATCCTAATCACATGAGCCTTTTAAAAGCAGAAAGTTTTCTCCAGCTGGTTACAAAGGAGGATATCAGAGATTCATAACACAAGAAGGATCCAATGTACCGTTGCTGTCTGGAAGATGAGGAGAGCATCTGGTGGGGAATGAGGGCAGCCTCTTGGAGCTGAGAGGGGGCCGCTGTTCACAGACAACAAGGAACTGTGGACCTCAATCCTATAAATGTGAGAAACTGAATTCTTCCAACAGCCCCTCAACTTGGAAGATGACTCTGAAGCCCAGATGAGAACCACAGCCCAGCCAACATTTGATTTTGGCCTGGTGAGACCCTGAGTAAAGAATGCAACCACCCCATGCCCAGATATCCAACCTACATAACTGTGAGCTAATAACATGTGGTTTTAAGTTTCCTAAATTATTGATAATGTATTACACAGCAATAGAATTCTAATACAGGTTCCAGTCATTTACTTTTAAGCTTTTCCAGGGTGCTGGCACCACATTAAATAGGTAACCAGCCCCAAGAATACCTACTTCCTATTTTGAACAATATATAATTTGAAAAGCTACACCTGATAAATTCATTTCATTCAGAAGCATACAACACTATTCTTAGTGTTTTGTAGAACTAAATTCATCAAGAGACTAGGGAAAATTGACAGATTCAAATTTTAGAATCTCAATGATAAATGAAGCAAAGACCTTTGTTAAAGAGAATCTATTGTTAAAGAGAATATTAGAGACAGAAGGCAGAAAAATAAAGTGGAGAATATACTGAAATAAATTTGTAGTATGAGAAATATCATCTGTTCAGGAATACATATATAGGTACATACAGGTATGTACCTCAATTATTTGGCCTACTTGAGCTTAAAGAGACCCCCTGCCCCAAATATGGCTACTCTGATGTTGAAAGGCTACTTACTCTACCTGACACCTGGAGATACTTGCTACTTTGAAAAACTGCATATGTGTTCATATGTGGCCAGTGATTTTGCTGCTAAAATAAGCCCTGACAATTTCCCCATCCCATACAATCCAACAATTCATGGGCTCCCTCAGGAGATGCCGAGCAACTGATGATCAGTAGCGCTCAAGTAGGACAACACCCTCCAGTGATATTGTTGAGGGGGCAAAACTTGGTGGTGAGCTATCACAAAATGTTCATTTGTAAATTAGCATAAGGAAAAGGGTCTTTCATAAAGATAAACTAGTTCAAGTTAAAGATATATTCTAGGTATTAATCTTATCATAGGAGAACTTACTAACGTGTCCATTAAATCTGAAATAAAAAGAACATGTTTTCCCCCTCTCCAGAGTCACTTGATGAGATCATTAGTAAAAAAAAAAAAAAAAAAAAAAAAAAAATTATAACCTTGACCCTCTTTCTTAACAGACTTTAATGATCATTTTTATTATTCATCAACTAACATTAAAACCGCAACATTTAAACTGGATTGTACTATATATTAGCTCTCACATGTAGTTATTATAAAAGTAAAGTTGTTTCATCTGTATTGGCCCCCCAAAATTTAGCTGGACAATTATTGTTAGTAAAATCTATGCCAAGAACATAAACTATCTCCATGTATCAGTTCTATGAAGGACCAGATATAGAAAGAAATGTACCATAATTTAATTTTCTCAACTTAATAAGGCACAATAAGTTGAATTAAAATAGTATTAACTTTTTATAAATTTTACAAAACTTTAGAAGCTGTATACATATTTACAAACACCTGAATTTTGTTATTTTTGTTTTGTTTTGTTTACTTGAGACTAACACATGATTTGTTTTAAATACCTATCAGACTTGGCTATTGCCAAAAATATCTTGGAGATTAAAGCTTAAGTTATTCTCATGACTAATATAGTCTGTAGAAATTTGACATACTTTTTTGGTGATCCTGTTAGAAAAACGAAATATTATAATAAAGGAGTGTTCTTACTACAACTTTTGGCTTATCACAGCAAAAAAATATGTTGCTTGAATTTATTTTGGGATGAAAATTTGGAGTTTCTTGTGACCTAAAATAATTTTTGTTTTTTTGTTTTGTCCCTTTACCTTCTTTTTATTCCATTTGCATCGACTTTTCTTTTCCATAAAACTGAAATAACAATTTTTTTAAAATGCTTCAACACTGTATTCGATAGACAAAGACAAGAATAGATAGAATTATGATAGAACGAATAGTAGCACACCAATAACAGTTTTAATGCATCAAACTTCTGAAGCATTATTGGCCACATTGATTATTTAGTCAGCTCTGTGTTTCTGGGACAACACATGTTGTCTGAGACATGTACAGAATCACTTCTCTAAGCAGAGCATATATCAAACAAGTGAATCATTCCACTACAATGCCACACTCTACCTGTTAATTTAAATTTACCCACTTCCCCTTAGCAAGTTTTCCGAAGTGTTTAATTTTTTTAGCAAGTAAATGAGGTTTCTTGCAAATGTTTAGGAGCATTAAATTACAAAGTAATCAGCTAAGAGAGGCCAGAGCCCCCAGCATCCATAATTTGATTTAACTGTATAGTGTTTAATTTAGTCTAATTAGTGTATAAACACCCAAGTGAGGGACTCAAGGCCATAATCCTATTTCTTTTTTATTTTTACCATGGTATATTTATGTATTTAGTAAAAATCAGTTTTGAATGAATATACAACTCTGATGCATTTTTTCTCTAACATTTTATTTTGGAACATTTCAGGCCTACAGAAAAGTTGCAAGAGTAGAAAATAAGCACACATACACCTTTACGTGGATTTATCAGTTACTAACATTTTGTCACATTTGCAAGCTCTCTTCCATGGCACACACATTTGTGTATGTATACACACATTCACATAGATTTTATACACACACACACACAGACTCTGCAACTATACGTGAGTGTTTATATATGTATATATAATATATATACACATACACATGCATATATGCATATATTTATGTGTGTGTTTATATACACATACATATATAAACACATATATACATATACATGCATGCATGCATGTGTGTGTGTGTGTGTGTATGGGGGTTCATAGTTGAATCATTTCAGAGTAAATTAGATATACATCCATAATCTTATTCCTAAGGCTAGGTCTTATCAAGTGGCACGAGTAAAATAACATTTTTTATGTCTGCCTTAATACTTAAATACATTGTCTTTCTCATGAGAATTTAACAAAGTTAATTCAATATATTTATAAATGAAAGGAAATTTTAGGTCATCTTTTTCCCAATTACCACCAAGTTAAATCACATTTTATTATTTCACTTAAACTAATGTCAGTAATTGGCCTCCTGGCTGCCACTCTCATCTCTCTGCACCCACACCCCTGTCTCAAGTCTATTCTCCAGTCAGCAGCCAAGGATCCTGCAAAACCAGAATCAGATCATGCTATGATCTCCTCAGAGCCCTCTGTGATTTTCCATCTTACTCAGAGTTAAGCCTGATCTGAAATAGACTACAGGAACCCACACTGTCTCCCAACCCCCCTTTAATCTCATCTCCTGATGTTCCTGAAGGACCAGGAAAGACTCAGCCTCAGGGTCTCAGCTCCTGCTATTGCCTCTGCCTGGAACATTCTTTCCTCGACATCCTCAAGGCTTGTTACTTTTTAGGTGGTGACTTAAATATTACCGTCGCATGGGGTCCCATCCTAGCCAACGTTTTTACAACTGTAAAACAAAAACAGAAACACACAACCTATACGCAAGCACTCCCTATCCCCTTCCCTGCTCAAGTTTTATCGTTTAAGCACTTAGTGACATCTAATATACCCTATCTTTTATTTATTTACCCATATGTAAGCTTCAAAAAGACAGGGATGTTTGGAGTATTTTTGCTGCTTTATTACCAGTCCCGTAATGGTGTGTGGCACAAGGAGGAATAGATATCTCCCCAGACGTCTGTTGTCGCTAATGAATGATACAAATACATATGGAGCAAACAATAAAATAATGTAATTTAATTGCTTTTTTGCATATAAGACTTAGTTTCTTTAAGGCCGCTATTAACAATACTAATCCGTCAATTTTATAAGCATGTTGTGTATTTTCAGCCCCTTCCACATATGTTAGCTTGTTGACTGTGTTAGTTACCTATTGCTACATGACAAATTACCTCAAAACTTGGTAGTTAAAACAAGAAATGTTTATCATCTCAGTCTCTGTAATGAGGAATGTGGGTGCAGCTTAGCTAGTGCTCTGGTTCTGCATCTCTCCTGAGGTCACAGTCAAACAAGTTATCAGCTGGGTCTCCAGTTATATCAGGCTTGTCGGGGGTGGGCATCTACTTTCAGATTCATTCATGTTGTTGTTCACGCTATGTACCACTCCATTAGCTGCCCGAGTGTGTCCTCATGACGTGGTAGCTAGTACGCTGAGAAAGACAGCTAGAAAGGGCCTTCTGAGACAAAAGCCACCACATATTATGACCTGATCTCAGAAGTAGCATCTCAGTCCAGCCCACTTCCAAGGTGAGGGGATCACACAGGTTATAAACACCAAAGACTGGGTGTTTGGTGTTTACACCAAAGATTGGGGCCATCTTAGAGGCTGCCTAAATTTTTGACCATTGTCTAGATACAGAAGTTGAAATCTAGAGATGGCAACTTTTCCCAATTTACACAGTTAGAGTAAGGTAGAGTAATTCTGATTCCCTGCTCAAAAGCCTTTGAGGATCACTGATAAATTTAAACATAATAATCATTTTCAAAAAGTCAACAGATACATTTTTGCCTTGCTATGTGCCAACAACTTACATTGTTTTGCATATGTCATCACACTTAATCTATAAGACAACCCTATAAGGAAGGTATCCTTATTACACACATTTTACAGATGAGATAAATGAGGAATAGAGAGTTAAAATAATTTTCTCAGGGTATACAGCTAAAAAGTATCAAGGTTGGCACTCAAACTCAGCATTCTGGATTGAAAGGATGGCATCATAACCGGTACTTTATACCACATTCCTCTTAGACATATAAAAACTAAAGCATTTGACTGTCCTCAATTCATCAAAACTCATTTTGTAACTCTTGTCTTTTTGAACGTAAAATGAGAGAAGTGTAGTGTTATTTTAAAATTTGCCTGGTGAGGAAACTTTCATACAACTGGCAAAAATACCTCAGATTAAATACCTAACCACTGTGTGTTCTGACCAGCAGGGAGAAGACAATCAGACAAGCACGTGTCCGTGGTTGGATCTGGTCTAGATAGAGTGTCTCATCGCTATCTAGGACAATCGCCTGATGTTCTCAGGTGAATATTGCTCCCCTCTTTCAAAGGAATAAGGAAACCACACACAGAGAATGCCGTGCAGTGCACGGGAAATACTTCTCGTCCTCTTTTTTCTTTCCAGGTTATAAAAGTTCCCCTTCCAAACGGCAATAAGTCACTTCAGAGAATGCATTTTCTAAAGGATGATTGCCCTTCTTGCATAGTGACACACTTAAGGCAGGCATGCAGTAATCCTCAGAAATGCACCGCCTGGAGTGTCTTATTGCTTAATTAGAGCTGGCACTGGGCCATTTCTTCTTAGTCTTGAACCCGTGCAAGAGCACTGGAAGGAGGCACGGGTATTAGAAGTGCTATTTCAGGGGGATATAAAGTAATGGCACTGTGCCAGTCTGTAAAAAACAAAGCCAAACACTCCTGCTACCAAGGTAAAATGTCGAAATGCCTGGTTTTACTGTAGTCAGAGATTAAATCCTTCATAGCGCCCGTGGTCAGGTCTTAAACATGATCTCTGTTGTTCTAAAAGACTTTACAATCCTTACTTAGAATAAACATATGACAATAAACATAATTTCCCCCAAAAGTATCATTGAACAGAGGGAAGAAGCCATCATTATAATTAGATAAATATATTCTCTTACCTCCTTGAATAGCTGGTAATCTTTTTGGGGTTTTTTTTTAGTGGTACTACATCTTATCAAAGAATAAATGGCTAGTCCATACCAGCTGAATGATAAAATTCTGTGGCTTTATCTGATGCCCCCATCAGCTTCCCCATATACTCAAAAGGCTTCCAAAGAAGTTTTACAAGCATCAGCATTACTTGACAATGACAGGAAATTTTACTTTTTTATAATCCCTATATTAGTAACTTCCGATTTGGGTATTAAAACAGTTTAACTAGGGGCCACAACACCTTATTAACTAGTTCCTTTGCTCTTTCCTCAATAACTGGTTCCTGTTTTGTCTTCTCTATCTCTTACAGAAGTGAAATTTCCTCCTGATTATTTCAACCCCTCCGGAACTGAATTTCTTGCCCCTGATTCTGTCTTTTCTTGAACTGGTCCTAAACAACTACTATTCATCCTCATTGATGCGGGCTGTCTACTGAGAACACCATTAATTACCTATCTTGAACTTTCTTGAATAGACATCTGGAGCCTCGGACCAAATTTAATTCTTTTGCTAATGGTACTTCTCACCTCTTCCTGTCTCATGTGATCATCTTTCATTTTTAGATGACTAGTTACAGATTCTTAGACCAACAGTGGCAGCCTGAAAATAATTGACATTTTTTTCCAGTCCCATATTCAGATCTCTGCAGTTTCACCAGATGTATTTGTGTTTTTAACCCTGGCCTTCTCTTGGCTGGTCCTTGCTATCACCACCCAAGGCAAAGTCATGACAAATAGATAGGCAACAACAATAAGATATTCTTGTAGTCTGAAGAGATGATGGTTTCAGGTAGAAAGTACAGGGGAATAAAAAAGCTCTTTAGTTCACAAATACTGAGTAAAAATCTACTGTAAAAGCACAAGTAAGAGAAGACCTCAACTGGAAACTGTGTTTTATAAACTGCTAGGAAGTTAGGTTAAACAAAACCTCAGTAGCCATCCTTAAAAAAAAAAAAAAAAAAGTTAATCATATCTTAAATTGTCAGAAGGCAGAGCAGTTGAGGCTTCAAACCTATGTTACTTTTTTACTTTTTATGAAGGCATAATAAATTGCTTTATTTAAAGATCTCAAACTGAAGTATGTGAGGAAAGCTATAGGCAGATCCTAGAACACTGATGAAGGGCAAGGCAAGCTCCTTAATTTAAACTTTCTTCATCAAAGGATTTCAACTTGTATGCTGGCATAATAGTCCATAAGAACAAATCTGTTTTTACAATGAAAGTCAATGGAAAAATGTATACGGTTATTCTTTATAAACAATCTTTCATGATCATTGGACACCTGTATTCTTCTTTCAAGATCAGAGCTCTGTCTAGACCAACTATTTATTGAGTCCCCACTATGTTCTCATGGACAATAAACCATCTTTCCCTACTAGTAGCAATGTACCTAGAGGCCAAAAATCTGAAAGAAATTATTACTGGATGTCAAGACCAGGTACATAATTTGTGGGGCCCAGGGAGAAATGAAAATCTTAGGTACCTACTCCGTAAATCATTAAGAATCATTAAGAATTTCAAGGCAACAACAACAAGGCATAAATCAAATGGAAGGTCCCACTAAGTGTGAAGTCCTATGGAATTGTGTAAGTGTCACACCCATGAAGCTGGCCTTGCTGAAAGTCTAAAACACAGTATGTGAAGTACAATTAAATATATGTGCTCAACAGCATTGTTACATAGGTCGTTTTTCATGTATCCAGGTAGCCTGTTAATTCAGCCCTTCCTGGTCAATTCAGCACAACAAACAAAAATGTCTTCACTTCCACTGCACTGACCAAAACACCAATATCTTACAAAAAGAAAATTCGTCTTCAGGTGATGTGCTCATGCCCCATTGGCAAGGCTGGTCAATGTTCTCAAACTAAAATAGAAAAAATTTAACATAATTATCCATGTGTTTTAGTCTGTTAAGTAGGAAGAATTTTTAGTGTGCAAAACCTTTTTTCAAAAGGAAGACATGGTAAGTAAAGAAAAAAAGGGTGTGTGTACGGGAGGCATTCATTTAGGTATTACTAGAAGAAATCTGACAGAGACTTGGCATCCAGGTTCCAGCTGAGTCTTCTAGGGCATCATGTTTGGGAATTTAACTTGAAGGTTAGCATTCAGTATT
This sequence comes from Phoca vitulina, assembly GCF_004348235.1. Taxonomy (NCBI): domain Eukaryota; kingdom Metazoa; phylum Chordata; class Mammalia; order Carnivora; family Phocidae; genus Phoca; species Phoca vitulina. Next base: position 86,468,048 of record NW_022589706.1, read on the forward strand.
CACAATGCTGATATTCAGAAATACTACAAACTTCCAGAGCCATTTCTGTTTTTCTTTAACCAGTGTATAGTTCTCCACCATCCTGATCTGGGAAAACAATTGACATCAGTCTTGACAGTATTAAAGTGGCAGGTTACAGAAAGTCTCCTGGTGGAGGAAGTAAAGAGCAGATGATGCCATAGGCTGAGTTACCTCATTACTAATATATGCCTAACAAGGATTGGAGTTAGATTTATGTGCTGAGAAATCAAGTAATCATTGATGTTCCAGGCAAGCATCTCCAAAGCTTGGATTTTACTGGATCATATCAAATGAGGGAAAAGAAACAGATGTATCTTCCCAACAGGGGAAAAAAAAGACAGGGTTATAGCTCAGAAAGAAACTATGTGTTACGCGTATGTGTCTGATTACAGACGATGTCTTTCCTTTATACATATATACATCTATCTAGAATATGCAATTTATTTCAATGTTTATGTATTTCTTGATATTCTACCAGCTTGGGAAAAATGATTGTTCCTATAAATGTCATCATGGAATAGAATTATAACTTGTTTGTTTAGATAACTTTTGTTTATCTCTTTGAGTTATTCTGATAATGACAGAGACTCATACCACTCTCTTACCTCTATCCAAACATGTTGTCAGAAAAGACTCTTAGGAAAGTATCTTTTTCTTGTTTAATTAGCACAAAATTCTATTTTCTCCTTTTGGCATCTTTTTTTTACAACTAATTTTGTAGTCACTTCATATTTTGAGAGTATTTAAAAGCCTTGGAACAACATCAAAAAATAAGCCTTAGGACATAGTATTTTTCACTTCACAGTGAAAAATCATGGGAGAAGCACTATGATTGCTCCTTATTTTTAGGTATAAGTTCAGGGTTTATCACTGACTTGCTGAATGAAAAATTTTACCTTTAAAAGCAGAGCCAAAGACACTCAATATAAAATGGGAATATTGTACCCTAGTCCCTGACACAGAGGCTGTAGCTATCTTTAGGTTTCAGGCCAGAGGAGTACTACATAAATGCCCACCCCACCCCTCGCAGCAACTGTTGCATGGAACTTCTCTCTATATTCATTTTTAACCACACAGTCTACAAGTTTGAAGGAAACTGTATATAGGTCTAGGAATTCAGAGTAAAATTTTAAAATCCTTTTCCATAATACTATAAATCTAATCTGTTCTTACTCTTACTAATCCCATCGCCTAAGTATACACAGAAAATGTCCTTTCACCTTTCTTTCCTTCCTTCCCTTCCTTTTCTTCTAATTGTCACTAAATTCTTGTGCATACAAGCATCTCTAGAGCTCACATGACTTTCTAGGACCATTCTGGCTTATGCTTTGGTATCTAGGAACTTACAGATTGATAAACAGGAGACTGGACATTATTTGCACTCTTCCTTGATTTATGGGGGTTATTGGGTTGCTTGCCTGCTCTTTACTTACTCAGCATCCAAAAAGTCAACCACTATTAAATGACATATTTCAGTAGATGTCAATGAAGTAAGCTGAATTCACACAGCCATAAATTTAAATTGGCAACTCTAACAGTGGTCCCTTCCACCTTAGATTTCTTAAATGGTTTAGAAACTATTTTGTTCAGGCAGTAATATCTCAGTGCATATTCTGTGTTACAATACTACTTTGAGATGAAAATGAGTATGGGATTTTTTTTTCTAGAGTAGCCATAAGTTAATGGGGTTTTTTTTTCTTATCCTGATTTGTTTGTTATACTCGGTTAAAAAATGATTGCATGTTGCCTTTGTTTTGCTAGTAACACCATATCCTCACTGCATTTCTCCAGCTATATTAACAGTTTATGAGATACTTAATCCAAAAGAACATAAATGAAGTACATCTAATTCTTTCTGTCTTCCTTCTTTTATATGTGCTACTGGATTTCTGGATTCCAATTGGAACCACAGAAACAAGTGTGTTGAAATATATTCAGTTTTTGTAAAAGGAAAGAAAAGAACACTCTTTCCATCAATCTTTATTTTTCCCCTATTGACATGAATTTAGCAAATTTTGCTATTTGCAAAATTGTGACTTTAAACATTCAAGAAACTTAAGTGAGTGCTTTCTAATGATACCTAGAGGTCTCAGTTGTAATTTAACCTTTTGTATACTTCACATTTCATGATGTAATAGGAATTATCATTAGCATTCATTACCTAGCTTTTGTCAGTCTGAGATATTTACCGTTAGTAAAAATAAAGCAGGAATGGCTGCAGTATTAAGAATCTCTAGATGGTCACAGTAGAGCATTAAAGTGCCCAGGTTCAGGGCCCATGTAAGTAGAGAACCAGATGCCCACGGAGGCAGCCATGAATGGTGGCATATTTCAGCTACTTTTAAATCCTATGCTCTGTCATCACATTTCCTATCAATAAATTTCACGTAAGATGTGCAACCCTCAAAAAGTTTGAAGATTTTATTTCTATTTCCACATATCATAGTGGATATATGTTTTCACAGATTACTTTGCCTAGGAAACAGATTTTTTTATATTCATGAATTTTTAGGTTACATCCAAATTGTTAAAAATCTTAATAATATTCTAAGATGGAAGAATTACAGTATCCCATGTGAATATACTAGGAATGGGGGAAAGGAAAGCCTTCAGATTTAGTATTTAATCATTTCATTAGGAACACTTCCCCCTAAATTTGCCTGATTTGATTTTCGTGAGATACAAATTTTTTGCTGAGAAGACACAAATAAGATTTGTAAAATAATAACCTCAGCTTTCACTAATAAGCCAGGCAGTCATGCATTTAGTCACCTAGTCTGGTAGTCATCATTTTTATTCCCCAGGTGTCACACCTTCATAAAAAAGATGGTCCAAAAAAGAAAGGGGAGGGGTGCCTGGGTGGCTCAGTCGTTAGGCGTCTGCCTTCGGCTCAGGTCATGATCCCGGGGTCCTGGGATCGAGCCCCGCATCGGGCTTCCTGCCAAGAAGCCTGCTTCTCCCTCTCCCACTCCCACTGCTTGTGTTCCCTCTCTCACTGTGTCTCTCTCTGTGTCAAATAAATAAATAAAAATATTAAAAAAAAAAAAAAAAAGAAAGGGGAGACAGTCTGTAAGGCAAATTCTGCCATCTAGGGAGAGAGAGACAAGAACATACTGACAGTGGTAATTTTCCAAATACAATTCAAGCAAAATCGAAAAGCTTCAGACAGAGAATGTGGAGGTTTTCCAGGAAGAGATCATCCCTTAGAAGAAATCAGCATTTCATAAAAAGGAGCCATTGAGTATCCATTTAACTTGAGACGAGAGGTTATTCCGCTAATAATTTTGTATAACAAAACCTATCAAGAGTTGTTTTTGTTTTTGTTTTTAATTTTAAGCATCGACCTTTAAAGATGATTTTCCTAAGTTTCTTTAAAATAACTGCATGAGACCTAATTGTTTAGAGCTAATTGTTGTTTAGAGCTAATTGTTGTTTAGATCTAATTGTTTACAAAGCAAATGAGTATATAGCTTTGGTTCAAATTTATCTTGTTTAAACACATGTAAAAAATCACAGTATACTGGTCAGTTTGTCTTGTTTTCATGATGCATACAAGGATACTGTTTACTCTGTGAGTGGCTTTAAAGAAACACAAATTGTAAAACTGAAACAGAAAAACACAGAGGAATAGCTAAAAATAGCTGAAAAACCAAGGGAAAAGGCAGAGATTTGCTTGTCCCTACATATCACAGGTACAGACATTTAAACAATTCACCTTCTAAGAATGAATAGTGTATACTGAGATGGTAATACTCAAATCAATTCACTTAGACACACCCCCAAAACATTTCTAGTAACTCTTATTTAAGTATGCATTATCTAGATTACAAGAAAACAATCAAATTCTCATTTAAGAAATATCCTAAATCATGTTAAAACCTAACCAGTATGAACTGAAGTAGGTTCTACAGGCCTCTTCTTCAACTGTTCAATATTTGGCTGTGTGAGAAGTTTAACATTTAATATTAGATTGCAAATTTCGAATTTTTCTGAGCTATATATTTACCTAATATATATTTTGATAAGTTATTTATCAAATGATATCTATGATACTTATAGATATAAGTATATTTAAGTACTTATATATGTACATATATACGTAATATATAATTTATACATATATAAATATATTGTACATAGACTAGATATATTTAAAATTGTAAAAATGAACAAACTGAGATCTGCCATTTAAATTTGTTTAAATCGAGAGTACATGCTTTTGCTTATCGAATAATAAGAATAGTCATAATTAATTGAGCAATGTTATAAGCATTATTCATTCATTCAGCAAATACATATTAAGTACCTATGATATCCCAGGCACTGTTATAAGTGCTAGGGATACTATAGAGAACAAATATATGTGCACAGCTCCGTGAAAGCCTCATAATATTCCATAAGCAGTAACCATTTCCTACTTCACAGAATCTTGCCCAAGATCTTACTCCTTGTAAGTGAAGGAGTGGATTTGAATTCAATCTCTGCTTACTTATGAATCATATTTTTTTATGGCACATTGTGTTGCCTCCCATATTGTTGCCCCTTCCTGTTCTGATGGAAGTTTTAAGAAGAAAAGTTTTGATTTTCAATAATTTAAGAAGCTGTGACATGTGAATATCAATGTGGTTCTTGCAAGGTTTATCATAATTTGGTCAAAACACTTAAATCCTTAACAAGCAATATCTCTAGTCATCAGGGAAACGCAACTCAGAACCAGGATGAGAAATTACTTCACACTCACTAGGATGGTTGGTATAAAACAAAACAAAACAAAAACAGGAACAAGTGTTGATGAGGAAGTGGCGAAATTGGAATCCTTGTGCATCGCTGGCAGGAATGTAAAATGGTTTAGCTTCTGCGGAAAAGAGTTTTGATGATTTCTCAAAAAGTTATGCATAGAAAGACTATATGATCCAGCAATTCAACTCTTAGATATATACCCAAAAGAAATTAAAGCAGGGACTCAAATAGATAGGTTTACACCAATGTTCATAGCAGCATTATTCACAATAGCCAAAAGTCGAAAGAACCCAAGTATCCATCAAAAGATGAATGGATAAAGAAAATGTGGTATATACATACATTGGAATATTACTTGCCTGGCATATACATACAACAGAATAATATTCACCCTTAAAAAGCAATGAAATCTTAATATATGATACAACATGGAGGAACCTTGAGTTCATCCTTATGCTGAGTGAAATAAGCCAGGCACAAAAGGAAAAACACTGTATGATTCCCCTTATATGAGATACTTAAAATAGGAAATTCATAGAGACAAAAAATAGAATAGAGGTTACTGGGATCTAAGGAAAGGGAGGAGTTGGGGAAGTTTATTGTATATACAGTTTCTGTTTGGGCTGATGAAAAAGTTCTAGAAGTAGTGGTGATGGTTATACAACAATATAAAAGCACTCAGTGCCACTTACATATACACTTCCAAAATAGCTAGAAATGATAAGTATTATGTTATGTGTATTTAACCCAATTAAAAAAAGAAATCCTTCGCAGGTAGTTATGGAGTTCTAGGCATCCCCAAAACAATGGGGACCAGAAAGGGCAGGCAAATGATGAAAAGAGGAAGGGGAAAATATAGTACGGTGTCTCTCTTAACACTATTTTTAAATAAAGAAGCAAATAAATGTTTGCCTATTTCAAAATTTAAATAAGGTATTCCCCTAAATACATAGTTTAAAACAAACTTCTTATCCTCATTATAATTTATCATCCATAGATGTTGGAAAAAGTTATCTCCACATTTGGCAGCGAAAGACAAGATCAAACAGAATGCATTTGGTGTGATGGTTTATATTAGGGTATTATTCTTCTGAGTTATTTATTTGAAGAATGCAACAATAGTTAACTTTCTTAAAAGATCACCATGTGGGAAATGGGGTTTCACTAAAAAGGAAGTATTCAGGGCTTTTTTTAATCTTCTTTGTTTTCTCAATCCCACATTGAGATACAGATTCTCTCTCACTCATGTGTGTGCTTGTGTGTGCATATTCTAAAAATGACAGAACTAACAAGAATTTTTGTATTCTCAATCTCATCTGAGGGATTTAACACTGAGATCCATGTGTACCAAGCAATCTCTTACAAAAATAATTTTATATCAGAGGAAGTTTAATAATTTGAGGTGAAAGGTGTTGGTATTCCCTATACAAATAATTATGAAAAGGCAAAATATTATGAAGTATCCATGTCTGAGACTTCAAAAATTGTATATCCATATCATGCTCAATAAAAAGCTGTTACCTCAACATCTTTATATCTGGCACTTAAATGGCCAACATACATGCCTACTGTTAACATCTACCTGTTTGGTTTTTTGGGGGCTTTTTTTAAAGATTTTATTTATTTATTTGACAGAGAGAGACACAGTGAGAGAGGGAACACAAGCAAGGGGAGTGGCAGAGGGAGGGGGAGAAGCAGGCTTCCCGCTGAGCAGGGAGCCCGATGCGGGCTCGATGCGGGGCTCGATGCCGGGCTTGATGTGGGACTTGATCCCAGGACCCTGGGATCATGACCTGAGCCGAAGGCAGACGCTTAACCATCTGAGCCACCCAGGCGCCCCCATCTACCTGGTTTTATATGAACCCAAGGAAAACCGACATTGACTAAATGTTAATATCCTTATATACAATTCACCACTATATTTACATTTTCTTTTTCAACATTTTTTTCTGTTAACTATTTCTACACATATTAGTGTAGGTCCAGAGTCTGAAAGCCTAAAATAAATTATGCCAAACTGACATAAATTTCAGCTTGACTGGGAAGGATCTCAATTACTACACATTTTTAAAGTTCACCAGGATCAATATCACATGTTATTATTTTTCATCTAAGTCTAAAGGGCTAAAGAAAATTATGGAAGCAGATAGATTTTTTTTTTGAACCTACATATAAATATGAAGCATCTACTACTTATGGGAGCATCTATCCTAACCCTTACTTTATGCTCAGAATGCCTCTAATGTAGAGGGATTAAATGATTAAAAATAGATGTACTAAAGTAGCTTTCCTGGATTCAAATCCTGACTCTGCTATTTATTAATTTATTAATTGGACGAGCTACTTTCTTTCTCTTGCCTCAGTTTCCTCATCTGTAAAATGGGAATAATAATATGGTGTCTTCATAATATTATTGTGAAAAGTCAGTAAAGGACTTAAAAACAGCATTTGGCACAGAATAAGCAGTTACTATATATTACACATTACTATTAGTCCTCTGTTCAAAATTAAGGAAATCAAGGCTAAAAACCCAGTACTTTCCTCACAAAAATTATAGTAAGCCATGAGGTCAGATCCTAATTTCCTATTAAATCATGTATTTTGGAGGGAAAAAAGGAAACCATCTATAGAACATTTCATCACGGGAAGGTTATGATTATTAAAATTACATCAATGGCATTTAGGCAAGAAACTCAAAAATTATGACACTCATTGCTTCTACTTACCATTATAATCACAAAATTTTGTTGAGGAAAAAGATTAATAAAATTTCAAAGTGAAGCATCTTTCTTCATGCAGACAGCCAAAGCACACAAGAACACTTTTTGGCAATTGTTCATATAAAGTTTTTTTCTTTTACAACGTTCTTTGTAATAACTCAGAGGCTTTAACCAAAGGCTAATTTTAAATGGTAAATAACAATCAACAGATGAAGTTCTAATTTGGTTTGTAAAGTATTTGTTGAGGTAAGTATCAGAGTAAAATCTTAGAAACGGTCTCCCCAGTTATAAGGCACTCAGAGTTTGATGTTAGTAAAGATCCAATGCACTTCCTTGTATTTTGTGAAGTTTAGCCTAAATCAAATACATTTTAAACCTTCAGGAGGTTCTTCTATCTAAATAAATATGTTTCACTTAAATATTACTGATTAAAATGAAAAGCGCTGGGAAAATTTTAGGGTGAATAAATAAAGTTAAGAAGGACCTACTACCATAAACAGGGTGGCCAGTCTTTTCCAAAACAAAGCAAAGCTATCCTTGCTCGGGGCAATTTCATGAAGTTATTTTCTTATGTGATTGACAAATCTTTTGCTTGTTTTTGCGCTATGTGAGTTTAATGTTTGTTTTCTATCTGTCATGATTTTGCCCTCCTCCCAAATGATAAACTCTGCGTTCTACAAATAGTATCAGCTACAAAAAATTAACCAAGCTAACTTTTATTAGCTTGTTTTCTTCAACTACAAACATGATGAGGTGAGATGCATCCCTGACCCCCATGACCGTCAAGTCAAGTCATTTGACTGGGGTAACTGGCATCTATGGAAAGATCTGTTGTCAAAGCATTGTTTAAAAACTACGTGTGGAAATGTCTCTCACCTACTATGACAGAATAGTGAGCTGTTCTGTTGTTTAGCATCTAGGCTAATATTTAGTATTTAATTTTTTTAAAGCTTTGTTAAGGTGAATTTTATAAACATCTGAAATTTAAAACTATTTTATAAGTTTTAATAAGGCTTTATTTTCTTTTTTTCCCCTTGTACTTTACATGTTTACCAAAGCTCCTTCTAAAGAAAAAGTAATGAACTTTTCTGGATTCAAGTTAAAAAAAAAAAAATTGACATCTGGGTTAGAGGCTTGAGAGGAGGAAGGGAAGAAAGCAGATACAATATCCCAACTCCAAAAAACGTCTAAATTGAGATAGAAAGTAGCAGCAGGAAATCAGTACCAGGTTTTGATAAAAAATGCTAATATAATGAAGCAAATGTTGGGCCAGATGCTACATATGAATGAGCCTCTCTCCTAAGAAGCGCTGAGCACATTTATAATATCCAAGTGGCCCGTTCAGAAAGTTACCCTTCTTAAAGTTCCAGACTGAAACTCATAGTAACTGGCTTATTCTCAGGATTTGGCTTAAGAAAATGTTAGATTTGAAAAAACTACCATATTACTGTTTTGTATCTGTCACAAGTGAGGCAGTTTCCTCTAACCAATGCTTTTCGCTTGGAGAGCCAAGTTTGTCATTTTCCTGTTGTTAGCTTTTGCTCTTGTACAAAAACTCATGTTATTTTGAAGTCCACAACGAGACTTTATTTCGATATGCTTTTGACTCAAAAACTTAGTTATAACAGTTGGAAATGTGAATAACATTAGCATTGATCTGCCCAGGCATGCAGACACAGACTAAATCAATTCTGGGATACAGTTATTCAGACTGAAGGAAAATGTCAAAATCCACCTTACATACCTATTAATCAACTTACTTTCTAGAGCCGTAACTGGCTCCTGAGAATATCTGACAAAAGTACTCTAACTTTGGAGGAGAGAAGCTGACCAGTCTTATGGGAACCCCATTGTTGGAACTGAACGTGATAACGTTGAGTAAAATGCTTCATAGAAAGTTTGCCAGTCTAACTAGAAAGTAACAAAGCAATTTCAACAACATTGTTCAATCATTAGCAAATTCCTTTAGTGAACTTTGTGACATGAACTATAAGAGCAGCCTCTTAAGAATTCCCCCGCATGCAAAGCACATGTATCTTTGTACGCCTTCAACCAAGCTTATTAAGATCTACAATCATATGTTTTCAAATATACCATATAAACCCCTAGAGGGCCAAGGCCAAGGCCAGATGTGGTATTTTATCTATATTCTATCCTTGTCTGCCCTTTTGCTAACATTTCACTGAGTGCAGTACACGGTTCAGCACTCAGTGCCAAATAATTGTTGACTAACAGAGCACACGTATCCCTCTACACATCATATATGGTATCACAAAGTGCAGACATTTCACATATTAAAAATGTAGATCAACTTTTGATAAAAGAGAACAAGGCAGGGGAAAGTAAAACAAATTTTATGTCCTTTCACTTAATTTTTCTGGTATTGAATGTGCAAAATCAACTATTTCAAGAAGAATCTACATAGAACACAAACTTTTCTAACCACGGAAATGAGGGAAACTTCCAGTTCATGGAAGTGACTGAGGATAGATAACCAAAGACAACTGATCTCCCTTTTTTCACCACTTCATCAAACACAATGCTGAAAATTACTTAAGAAAGCATTGTGGTAATATGTTGCTCTAAAATGTTTCCAGTTAGAAAACACATTTTATCATCTGACAGGCCTTTATTTCCCCAGCCCTCCTTCATCATTAAAAAATACTTCTACAGTTTGATGCATTTTTCCGGAGAGCAATGAATAGGTTAGATCAGCAACTGACTTTATCCACTGACATACAGACTGACTGATGGAAACTTCTAACAGCCTTAAGACTTTAAGCCTTGGTACAAGGGTTTACATCAGACCCTTCACAGAAGAGGAAAGCCATTTAATCCTAGAAACTTGCTAAACTTCCTACAAGACAAACCAGAGATTTTTGTGTATTTTATTAATTCCAAAAAAAAACAGCAAAATAATACTCTTATACCTCTGTGTGTTCATATTTCTTCTTTTCCTATGTATTTGTGCATTAGAAAAGACAAGTGCTTAAGACTGAGCTTCGGGTGGCAACCCCAATTTCACCCTGTACCATGCATCATGCTTCCTATTAAGTGCTACTGCTTGCTTGGGTCCCTAAAAATAATTGCTACCACTTCATTCTGAAATGACATGCAGGTTTAAAAAAAAAAAAAAGTTGAAGAAAAGAGAGAGAGAGAATGCCAAGGGACACTGTGCTTATCCTCCTAAGAGCAAATTCAGTTTTCATAATTTAAATGGAAAATGACTCGAGGGCACATTTACCCACGTGCTTTTTATTAAATTATTGAAAGCTTTTTTTATTTCTCTGCATTTTTAAATTCTCAACTCTAATGTATATTTTCTATGTATTTGTATTGAATAAGAAAAACTCCCAAAAGATTGCATACCAAGGAGCAGAGCCTCCTGTTCTTGAAATTGATGTATGTTTATGAGGAAATCCAGCATGCGATTTTCAAAACCTGCAGGTTCATTGTAAGTTAAACCATGTGGCCTCCACTCAAATCATTCCTTCCTTTCAAAATCACTCATAAGAATTCCCAATTGCCCTCTTCCCTTGAATCTTTCTGCACTAATCTACTCCCACCAAGCCCCCCCACCCCCCACCCAGCTCTGTGCCAGTGGAGCTAAGGGAGGGGGGAGGAGTCCACCAGCCATCTGGGTGACCCCTTCATCACTGAAGCACCACTGTTATGCCCTCAAACACTGAGCTGTATTTGTCTTTTACTCTTTTACTTCAGATAGGAAGTTTTAAATAAAAAAGGAAACTTTCTTCAATAAGACCTACAGAGAATGTTTTCAGTGTGCATCAGAATGACCCAGAGGGCTTGATAAAAATACAGCTTCCTGGCTTCCTTCTAGAAATTTTGAATCAGAACACTTATGGGTATGTAGGAATTTGCATTTTACATTTTAGAACTTCTTTTGGGGCACTGATAACATGTTTATGTCATTACAAAAGTGAGAAAAATACATTTGAAAGGATACGATTCTTTTCATAACAAAACACAAATATTTTGAAAGTGTGTATTGTTGAATACATAAATTAGAAGCAAGAATATTCAGCCTCAAGAAGTTAAAATCTTAAGCACTATACTATATGTTATCAGTAAATCAAAAAGGGGGAAAAAAGGAAATTTAGTAAAAAATGCAGGTTTTGTTTCATCACCTGATTTTTCAATTTTGCCACGGAAACCTGTGTGAAGCCTGAGAGTCATACGTCATCGTTGAAGATGACCTATGACCTTAATTCTCAGACAAAAGAATTAAAACACAATTTAGGTAAAGAATTTGCTGTACATTTTAAAATCTTCTGTTGGTTCATTTTTCACTTAGCCTGGGCCTCATTCACCTCGGGATTTGCACGGAATCCCGCTGGAGGGCCTCCTCGGAGTTGTTAAGTGACAATCTAAAAGCCGAGATTTAGGATTAGCCAGTTTAACCAGGTGAGAGGAGAGTTTCACTTTGATTGGGACCGAAAGCCGCAGCCCTGCCCCGAAGTCCGGATTGCGGACTGCGAGGCCAGAAGGGCTTTATCAATCCTGAGGGGAGCGTGTTCGTGGAGGATGAGCTCGCACTCAGTGCGGGGATTAACTGGGGCTCAAACAACAGCCCGCCAGTGCCGGCTGCCCCGCCGTCCCTACGGCCCAGAAGCCAGGGCACCAGAAGTACAAACAGCGCGCGACTCTTCCTTGTGTTAATTAGCACTTTCCAGGGGAGCTTTCTATTGAGCTGTAAGACTTTCACTCCAAAATAATGTTGAAGAAGTGCACACGTTCAGAAGAGTCATAGCAGAAATCAGGATGACTTCTAATCTGCAAAACAAGCCAGGATGTGTTATTTCTCAAATGCCAGAATGATTTGATTTGTTCATCCAGAGGCTGCACTGTTTTCCTTAGCAGAAAAAGAAAAGGAACACTTACGGTACATTTCTTAATATTTTTATAGGGAGTGTTATTTCTCTTAGCCAAAGACAGTGTTTTCCATCTGCACCCATCCCTTCAGTGATTTAAACTGTCCCTGTGTCGCATGACCACATCCAAAGAGTCTTTCCACGTCCTTGGAATTCTTGACAGTGCAAGGGCTTGGTTCAAAGAAATGTGTTTACTCTGGAAACTGGAGAACAAGGGATTTCCCTTCAAGGGCACTGAGATGTGGTTTTTGAAACGATATGCTGTGCCTGTGAGAAATTATCACATTCCTTTACGTTTCTGTAGATAATATAAAACTCAGAAAAAAGAGGTATACATGAAAGAGCATGGACAGGGGCACCTGGGTGGCTCAGTCGGTTGAGCATCTGCTTTTGGCTCAGGTCATGATCCCAGGGTCCTGGGATGGAGTCCTGCATCGGGCTCCCTGCTCAGTGGGGAGTCTGCTTCTCTCTCTCCCTCTGCTCCTCCTCCTGCTCATTCTCTCTCTCTCTCTCTCTGTGTCTCAAATAAATAAATAAAATCTTAAAAAAAAAAGAAAGAAAAAGAAAGAGCATGGACAAATTCAAGTAGGCAGGAAAGGCAAAGACTGAAAAGGTGTAATGAGCAGAACAAATGGCTGTTGGCTAATGTAATAAGGCTCTAGAATCTAGATTCTCTCTATTCCACAGTGTGGGTCAAAGGTCAGCATCATCAGCATCACTTGTGAGCTTGTGAGAGCTGCAGTATCTTGGGCCTTACCTGAGACCTACTGCATCAGACTCTGTGTTTTAACGAGATTCCAAGTGGTTCATCTGCACATTAAGGTTTGAGGTTCACTGTTATAGAAAACTACAATAAGAGAGCATGAGAAGTAGAGATATGAGCCTTGAGCTTCAGAAGACATTCCAGATTTTATTTGTAGATGAAAGAAGGTAAAAGAAGAGTTTGAGCAGGGAAGTTACTTTAGGAAGAGTAACATACTATTGTGTATTAGAATTCGGAAATATACACAGACATATCTATATCTTTTACCTCTATTTGTAGAGATACAGATATATAACACAGACAATTAGAATCCTAATGAGTAGTTCACTTGACAGCCATGTAGGATAAATGATTTAAGAAATAGTTAGATGGGGCGCCTGGGTGACTCAGTCGGTTAAGAGTCTGCCTTCAGCTCAGGCCATGATCCCACGGTCCTGGGATCGAGTCCCACATCTGGCCCCTGCTCAGCAGGGAGTCTGCTTCTCCCTCTGCCCCTCCCCCTGCTCATGCTCTCTCTCTCTCTCTCTTGCACTCTCTCTCTCAAGTAAATAAATAAAATCTTTAAAAAAAAAAGAAATATTAAAATGTATTATACTTTAGCCTATATTTACTTTTATACTAATTCCTATCAAGACTCTTTGCTCCTAGTTTCCAGGAAGCTAACTGGTCTCAGGAGTGTCATTCCCAGGTAACATTTTATCAAATAGCAATTCAACAGAGGCTAACTCCACAGATGGTAAGTTCACAAAACACACGTCAACTCAGTCACCACCTTTGCAAAGGAACTAATGCAAGGGGCATCTGGGCAGCTCAGTTGGTTAAGTGGCTGCCTTCAGCTCAGGTCATGATCCGAGGGTCCTGGGATCGAGCCCCGCATTGGGCTGTCTGTTCAGTGGGAGCCTGCTTCTCCCTCTCCCTCTGTCTGCTGCTTCCCCTGCTTGTGTGCTCTTTCTCTCTCTCTCTGTCAAATAAACAAATAAAAATATTTTTTTAAAAAAAGAACTAAGGCAAAATTGTGATAGCACCATGAACAGTAAGAGGGAAAGAAGAAAGATGGAAGGGTTGGAGAGAAATTTGTGTGTGAGAGAGGGATAGAAAACCAGGAAACATACAGGTGTGCCCTGCTATCCAAATTCAAGAACTTGATGAATTCTGTTAACAGAGCATGTGTGTTTTGTCAGAGAACACTAGGTTAGAGAGACCGGTAGAAGCAATATAACCAGTGCCCTTTACTTCGAGGTTCATTGATAGACAATTGATAGACTATCAAGAAAAGATATACCTCAGTCATCCTTCTATTAATGAATCATCATGATTTACTGTTACAGCAGTAAGCATGGTCAATGACTCAAGAGTGTGAAGTTGTGAGCTTTTTATCTGTAGTTTCTTTTCCTCTGTGCCTTTAATGCTTTTCCTATGAGCAAGCCCTTTCTTATTTAGAGGTAAGCAATTGTGGATTCAGTTGGTAGAGAAAACCATCTATGGAGGACTGCTATCTAGGGTGATTATACCTCACTCAGACATCGAATGGAACAGTCTTCCTTCCTCAACCATGTGCCACACTAATTCCTGCAACCTGACTAACTCACATGCAAGGCTGGTGCTGCCTGTAGACAAGGAGCTGATCTAACTTGAAACAAATATCCAGTTAACAACCAACTCCCTACATCTGCTTTCACAGCTCCAGATGTTTCTCTTTAACGGTCCATGCTGTAGAGGTTCCTGAAGATCCATTTCCTTGGAGATGGTATGTACTACAAGAGGCAGTTTAGGAGGCCACTGGAGCTATGTTGTCTGGGCAAGCTACTTAACACTCTTTGGGCCCCAGGTCCCTCATGTGTAATATGGGGAAAATATCAATTTCTACTTTATAGTGTTGTTTTGAGGATTAAATGATAATGTGTAAGTGTGTGTGTGTGTGTGTGTGTGTACACAGTACTTGGCACATGCTAAGTGCCACGTAAATAGTTATTATTCTCAAATATTCCTGACACAACCTGTTGTTGAGTATTGCTTACTTCATCAAGGAAAAAGAAAACCTTGGCAGAAACTTTGACAGTGTCATGAAGGGGGAAGGAGGCAAGGTCAACGTTTGTTTGGGAATTGGAAGCTTGGTGTATGGTGGATCTTTTAGTTAAAGGGCTTGCTTATAGTTAGGTGAAGTTTAGGATACAATTGCCTGTCCCTAACTGTTTTTTGATGCTTTCCATTGATGATTTGGTGGCTCTTTAGGGAAGTAAAGCCATCTGCTGGGGCCAGAATCTCATCAATAGTGGCCAAGTTAATACAGACAGTAAATTGGTTGGCTTTTGTAGTTGTTACTGTTTTGGGCTGGTTTTGCATCAGGGGGAGGGAAGGTACGGGGACATAACAGGGGTGGTAAGTAGTTTCACTCCTCAGTGTATGTAGGTAGACAGTTCATGTGGTGATTATTATTATTTCTTCTTCTTCTTCGTTCTATTATTGTCATGTTTCTCAGAATAGGTGCAAGTTAGCTAACTACCATATTAACTAGAGTAGTAAGATAATCTGTTTTTCCCATAATCACCCAGGAACCATCAGGACTCTGAGAAATCAGGTAAAACAGAGGGAAGCTCCTGGAAAGTCAGATCTGAGTAAAGCAAAAATGTAGAGGACTGTAAGGGGAGTTGGGAAGGAGTGGAGTAAACACAATGAGCAGTGAGATGATAGCAGAAACACATTGCCTGTAGCACTTTTTTTTTTTTTTTCTGATGTCAGTCTGCTCGGTTCCAACATTTAAGCACTTACATTGGGTTTGAATCTTGGAGGGCAACAAGAATCAACCACTGTATTGGTTTTCCTTTGTTTTTCTCTTTGAAGCCATTCAGGTATCTGAAAGATCCTTGAGGAAGGCATTGCATACAATATTATTAGAAATAAGAATGCTACTTGTAGATAGATGCATGTACCTATATTAAAGGGAGGCAGCGTGACTATGAGTTTATGGCAAGGGCTTTGAACTGGGTGGATGTGCCTTCAAATCCTGTTTCGGCCACATACTAGCTGTGTGGCCTTGGACATGTTATTTAAGCTCACTTCGCTTATTAAACTTCACTTTTCTTAAACTAAGACCACAATATCTACTTGCAGGAAATGTTATAAAGAAATAATTATTAGCACATAATTCTCAATAAATTGCATTTACATTAGAATGGGCAGGTAGGCTTTGTATTTTATAGGTTATATCTATATATGCACTCTGGATATATGAATAGATTACAGATCACTATGTAGTAATGAATTATATACTATATAAGTACAAATTAGTAATTGAAATATATGTCATTGCTGCTGCTTTAGATAAAACTAAAATCTTATTAATTACACATGCACTCAAAATCACAGAATTTAGTTTTAATTGCCAATTATAACTGATTATAATACCTAAAATTTCATCTACCTAACAAGTAATCCTATTCTTGTTTATACTCAAGGCCTCAATTTTTATGTCACTTATTGTTATTAATTTCCACAGACAGTAATATTCGCTTTTGAGCTTTCTCCCATTTTCATAACATTATAAATTCTAAACTATCAAAAAAAAAATCTGGAGTTATCCCAAAACCTTTTTTTTTTTAATGACTATTGAAACTACAACATTTTTAAAAAAGAAAACTTATTTGGGCTTAAAATCTATTTGTTACAGCAAACAAATGACAAATCCACATGCTTGATGAAAAGAGTCAACTGACAAAATAGGTTTCAAAGGATCTAATAATATAAAAATTAAAAGGCAAACTGTAAGTCTTCCTCAAAGAGGTTTATAATGAAAAGAGATGAAATCGGCATCATAACGAATGACATTTTTTAACATGTATAATGCATTTCATTCTAATACTATGTTGAAACTGAATAGCAATCATGTCTTTTCTCTTCCTCTTCCTTCTCATGGTGCCAAAAGAGCCCATACATCCAGGTAGCCTTCAGATATAGTGCCAGAGAGCCCCCATTTCTATCACTCCCTGATGATGAATGAGGTTCTTCTTCTAAACAAATAAGCACTCCAGAGGGTTACCCTTGACAGGGCTGTTAATCCAGAGAGCTTGCCTTATCACTGCAGAACTCAAGGGCTGAAGGTTTACAGGATCCCTGCACTGCCTGGCTCTTGGGCAGTTGTCGGGAAGCTGCATGGCACACGGCCACCCTTTTCAAAGAACAGCCAGGCTCTGCCCTTCTCTTCAATGTTCTATTTCCAGATCTGGTCCTCAGCTAACTTGGGGTGTTTCCTCTTAGCAAATTGAAATCATGTATATTATACATGCAGCAATTGGCTAATAGGCTACATTAAGATAGCTTTCATTTTCTCTCCAGAAAAGCAACTTGCCAACATAAATTCCCCTGCATGCAAAGCAAATAAAAGACAGGGAGGTTAACTGATCGGTCCTGGTCCACAAAAACAAACGTAGAACCACCACCTTGGATTCCAGGATATGAAACACAGAGACAATCTTCATCTCTTATCAGCCATGTATAAATTTCTTCCCAAAACTCACTGGCCCTTGACTTTGCTTCCATTGACATCTAGACTAAAGGTCAGCATTTCTTTTACATTCCAGAAGTTATTAGGAATCAACTTCCCTTTATATTCCTGCTAAGAATTGATGAGTTGGCTTTAACTCAATGAGGTTCAACAAATCTCTTAGTAGCCTCTCTAAAAATATGTGTCCAGATGATGATTCGGCGGTCAGGAAAAGGGCTTCCCTAGCTAACATAGACTCCCTTGGTATTTTAAAAAGTATCAACATATATATATATTTTTCAATGAAAGTGAAAAGTTAAAAACCAGTTTTGCCTCTGTAAATGATTAGCAGGCACTTCAGACCTCCTTCTAACCTCCTCTATTCTTCCAATCCCACAATGTAGCACCGCAGGAGATATGTAGAAATAAAGAATGCATATTTTTTATCCCAGTCACAAGCCTTATGTCTTAAAAGGTTTAGGAAAGGCATGTGACACGGCCTGTTTGAAAAGCAGAGCATAATGTGTTTTCAGTTTATAAATTATAAAATATTCAAAAGCACAGACTAACACCAAGGAATTGGTTACTGCTAGATATCTGGAACTGTTTTTTTCTTTCTCTTATCTCCTTGCTTTTTCTTTTTTTTTTTTTTCCCATTAAGAACAAAAGGCAAATATAATGCAAATGAAATGCCTTAGGCCTGAGAAGATAAGAAGGAAAACATCTGTGCCAAAAAGAGAAAGAATATGGGGGGTCTCTTGGAATGCTTATCAAACAAATTATTTAATCATGAGATTTTTTTTTTTTTTTTTGATTGACCGGTTCCTAGGATGTTATTTTCTAATTTGCATGTTGCTTGAATATTAAATTTTACAACCCTGTAGTTAAGCAAAACAGGGATACTATTTTGTATTTTGTTTTCAACTTCCTTCACAAAAAGCCTAAAAATTATAAATACCGCTGTTCGGTGCAGAAAGTTTGCTATTTTATTTCAACCCAGAATTGCTGCCTAGCAGATACTACACAAAATGAGGACTCTCAACATCCTATCAGATTATGTCACTGCATTTGCTAAGAAGGAAGAGCTGGGATATGCTCTAGCCCAGTGATAATACTGAGCTTTCCAAATACTCAGAATCTGTGTGGGTAGCAATTTAAGCCTTACACTAGGATCTATAGGCCTTTCTGAAGATTCAATATAAATGAAAGATTAAGCAGGCCATATTAAAATGGCTCAAGAAGATTCCACACTAGGAAAGCCCAGTGTTTTCCCGTTTCATATAAATCTATATACATGCATATCGGACCTAACTGAAAAGGCCAAAATCTAAGGAAGGATCAATTCTTGTGTAATGCTCACAGGTAGGGTTTTTAGATTCACATAAAACCCTTTCATTCAAATTCCATGGCTGGTTTTTAAAATTCTCTGTATTTATTATGAACTAGTAAAAGGGAAAACATTATTTAGAGTCTCAACATAACTGAACCTGGGGCACCTGGGTGGCTCAGTCGTTAAGCATCTGCCTTCGCCTCAGGTCATGATCCTGGGGTTCTGGGATCGAGCCCCCCATCAGGCTCCCTGCTCAGCAGGGAGTCTGCTTCTCCCTCTCCCTCTGCCTCTCCACCCCCAGCTTGTGTTCCCTCTCTCTCTGTCAAATAAATAAAATCTTAAAAATAAATAAATAAATAACTGAACCTTAGTAAATATTACAAGCAGAAAGTTAAGTGTAAGCCCCAACCTCTCCCAGCTCCTATACCCTAGATACTTTATTTTGTGGTTATGTCATACTTTTCTTAGGCCATCTTCAATCTTTATGGCAAGAAAAAATGTTTCCCTTAAGTTGTAAGACTATAGAAGTATGTAGTTATGATAGTTACATTTATCAAAAAAATCTGTTAAATATCTTTTGACCTAACTTGAGACTCAATTCAAAACATCACCATGATTTATCTATCATTGTAGTACTTTATATATTTCATGGAGATTTCAACAAATAGATGAAAATATATTATTTCTAATGTCAAGTATATAGAAACTACATTTTAATACAGTAACTATTAAAAGAAGAAAGTACTTAATTTCTAGGTAGACTTTAATCAATGCCCCCTGTATCAAGATGGACAGTATTGCTGAAAGATAAGTGTAAGTGTAACCAAACTAAATATACAATGGAGACTCTTAAAAGAGATTAGATAAATGAGAAACAACTCAAAAGAAAAGTAAGAAATGAATTAAAGGATTTATTTATCCAGTTTCGAATGTTGTGGCTTCAGAAGATTATGAAAAGAAGTTGAGCATCGGTTAAAAGAAAGTAAAAGGAGGAAAAATTTATTTGCAGAAATAGATGATTGAAAGTAGGGAAGATGAAAATTAGATGAACAAATCTTTTCTAAGTAATGGAAAAGATTTTGCCTGAAACAAACCCGAGTCACCTTAGAGCTACAAGTTTAGAGCCTTCAAGTTTTGTAATGGAAATAAAAGGATATTTTATAAGAAGCTTATCTTTGCTCTTAAATATCTTTCTAGAGTCTTAGCTTGATTCTGTTGGATAAATTAAATCTTATGAGAAAATCTTACTTGTTTCTTAGAAGAATTGCTATGTCTATCTTAAGTGAGTTTATAGCCCCTTATCTTAGAACAGATACATGATTGGATAGTTGTATTCCAATCAATGACATTTTCCAGAAACATTAACTAAAGAGAAGAGTGTTGCATTTGAGATGTTTGGATAGAGGAGAATCTTTCGGGCCTTTCATAGGATGTATTCCTCTCCAATAATCAGGCAGATGTACATCTCAATTGCCCTTTATTTTTACATATCTATTGACTAGTACATTCTGCTAAGGAACAAACACAATAGCATCCATGAGAGAGCTATCAAGTGTGATGTAACTGCCCGATAGAGAGATGTGTCCTTGTTTTCCTCCCTCTGTTATCTCACTAGACAAATCTCTCCAGCCTTTAATTGCACCCTTGACTGTGCAATAATTAACAGTTTGGGTTGCGGGGAGAGAAGGGTCTTTTTAAAGAACTATGTAATAGATTAGCCGTTTTTACCATATACCTCAACTTAGCATGGAATTGATTTGTAAAATAGAAATTGCTTGGCAACTGTCATTTGATGTTCTGCTTGGACACTACCGGAAAGCATTTAGATTGATCGAGTGTTCTTTAAGATGAATGTATAAAGTTGATTTAATTGATATCAGAGTTTCTCTTCCCATTTATCGTTAGATACAATCTGTAGTGCATTGCGTTATCTTCTTTTTGAAAAAGATCAACAAAAGGGAAAGAGATTCTCCCTTTGTAGTTCCCCTGAAAATAAACATTAACTCCTGCATCCCAGATGAGACGGGAGGGTGAGGCAAGGCTCCCAGTCTCCCAGCGGGGTCTGTAATGTATGGGAGGTAGATGGAGGCTGCTCCCCAGAAGCTCAGATTAGAGAATCCCCTTTAAAAATGAAGTCAAATAAACCCCAGGAAAGATCATTCGCTGGGCTTTCATCAGTTAACTCACATCTCATTTTATCACAGGACCAAGTCAAGTAAATGAATTGAACAAAAAAGTTCTCCAGAATGAAATGAGAAACTGACTTCATACTATAGCCAGAGGACTCACTGTTAGGCCCAACTTACATGCTCACAAACCAGAAACTGGCTTGATACTACGAACTATTTTAGCAAGAGTAAGTAAAAACTAAGGCTATTCTCAATGAACACTTTCTAATGGTGAGATGATAATATTATAAGACGTTTATTTCAAATGAAGACTTTAAATAGTGGAGACATTTCTGTAAGGAGATGTTAAGAAGTTATGTCCCTTTGTATGTGTGAAAACTTTAGGCTTGATCCAGTTTGTTTTTATATTGTGAAATAAAATTGTGGTTTTTTAAAATAACATGTAGTTTCTATCACTAAACATTCCTAGCTATGGGGATACCTGGGTGGCTCAGTTGGTTAAGCGTCTGCCTTTTGCTCGGGTCGTGATCCCAGGGTCCTGGGATAGAGCCCCGCATCAGGCTCCTTGCTCAGCGGGGAGCCTGCTTCTCCCTCTGTCTGCCGCTCCCCCTGCTTGTGCTCTCTCTCTCTCTCTCTGTGACAAATAAATAAATAAAATCTTTAAAAAAAAGAAATTCCTAGCTATGTATGTATAAATTTGAAGTGTGTGAGTGTCCCAGTTTAGAGCCTATAACATAGAGTTTCTACTCAAGAACACAATCTAAGAATTAATTTTTTAAAATTCTAGCATAAACATGAGTTGCAATGTGAAAATCTTCCAGATATAACATCAGTTTTTCATCACATGTAGCCTTGCTTAAATAAACCCCCTAAGCCTAGAGGAAGTAAAGGTAGGTCAGATGTTAGGTAGGAAAATAGGCTAAGACATCTCTCCTCGCTGACCACTGTGATGACCATTTAAACCACCTTGGTTTCAAGGACTGTGTGAACCTATGGTTTCAGAATTGAAAAGTAAAATGTCATGTACTAAAACATAAGAAATACAGGTCCAAAACTTATTAGGCAGGCTCAGGAATGACTGTATCACTTGTGGGACCCAGTGCAAAATGAATATGTGGGAAAACAGCAGAGAGGCAAGGTTAAATGAGAGGCAAGCCCTATGTCGCTCCACAGGATCACGCCATACGCCCCTGAAGCCAGCCCTGGTTACAAGTACTGCAACTTGTAAGGAAAGAATAGCTTAATTTGCTTTGAGTAACTTCTCCATGCTTCATATTATTCTCCATCAAATAGTCTCAAAGCACAAATTTACATGTGCATTGACTGGATATGCATTCAGAGACCTTTTACCTGGCCTCTGTTTGTGTGGCTTCATATCTTTATGACATGGAATGAACAGCTTGGCGCCACGTTGCTGTTATCCATTAACCATCCCTGTTTTCCTAATCATCTTTGACTCAATCTTTCTCTGTCCTATCTGTTATTGTCTTCGGAAAAGAGATGTGAGGTTTCCTTAGCCTGTTCTGGTTTACATGACATGATTTGTGTATCTGCCTACAAGAGTTTCTCAAATGAACCCTGTGCATTATCTTCTTCCCCCAGCCCCTCCTCCTCTGAAGAAAGAAGAAAAAGGTCGTACATCTGTAAAATGACAGCACTTATGAAAAATGAGAGTTTGGCCCACATGGCTCTCATCAGACACAGACTCATCTGCTGTACGACAGACACTGCTCATTTCCTTCAGAATCAGACTACAGTTAAAAACAGGAAACACCTAATAAATTGCCAGGTCTATCAAATTAACAAAGCATAAAGAAACCTTCTAGGTAATCAATGAGTACTGCTTGCTTAGAGAAATGCAAGTGTCAAACATAAGGAACCTAGACTTATGACCGTATTTTCCTCTATAAAACTACTTTAAGATGTCAACCTTAATTTAAATTTAGAAATAAAGAAACCTCCTCAGAGAAAGTGTGGAAAAATTAGACTTTTCATCTAATTTTTGGACACAGATGGACTTAAAGTATTTCAAAAGCAAGAACTTTTATCATATATTCATTGTGCTTGGATTTTTAGGCACACACATTTTATTTAAAAAAAAAACAGAATAAATTAAACATACAGCAATCATACAAGTGACAGAATTCTCAAGGCAACCTCCCTTTGTGTGAAATTAATCAATCCCATTTCTTAATGGGAAAAATAGTAGTATTATGAAAAGATTTTATCATAGCAATATCTAATTGTTAAAAGCTGCTTGTTTGCATATATTTTTACCTAGAAGTGAAATCAGTAATAAGCCATGAAACAAGGGGATACTTTCTTGAGCTATATTTTGGATAATAAAAACACAAGTAAATTTAAATTTGGAAAAGAAGATACGCAATGCAATTGCAACCCTTCTCAACCCTGCTCCTAAAAAATCCTTTCTTCTTGAGAAAATAGAGGGTAAAAGTCTGAAAAAAAACTTTGCCCTCATTTTCTACAAAGCCTTTTAAAGTCTAATCTCTCTAATGCTTATGTGCTCTGGGTTTTATTCCCATCCTTAAAACAAGTTTCTAAGAAAATGTCATGGAAATAAAAACTTTTCAAAATTGATAAGAAAAATATCCCTTACGTTCCTAAGTTTGAATATACTCATTAGGAAAACAACCTTTATTTCCAGAAAAACTGCTCTGTCTTCGGAAGTCACACAAATGTTTCTACCACCACTCAAAGACATTTTACTATTCAAATCAAGAGTCTATGCCACTGAGAGTATTATTTGTCCTGTGTATGAGTGACCCCTTCAGGTGCTGTATTGAAAAGACTATTTTATGTTCAGAGTGGAAGAGTTCCCCTAACACAATGTATGCATGCTAAGATTTTGCAACAGAGCAATTTATTCAAAAGTTTCCTGAGAATAATAATTATAATTTTAAACAATCTAAGAAAAAATGCTCCTTTTAGCAATGTGTTTCATATAGTATTCATACATATTAACCAAGAAACAAATTTTGAATACTGAATACAAGATTTTATGCTAGAAATAACCATTCTAGTCAGAATACAACATCAGAGCCTATTTCAAATAATCCATGCTCTGATTTTATACGATACCAGATTTTATCAAATCATGTATCTGGATCATTTCCAAAAATATATGGTGGCTACAACAACAACAGATATAATAACACATAATTCCTGCCCTTTAAAAGTTTAGAACTGAATTGCAAACTGCATGAAAAAAAATAATAATTAAACTAGAATTGTCCAGGAAGACATGATAATTTCATTGTCTTCATTGTCTCAGATAAAATGTCTGAAGCTACCTGAGCAGTAGGCTGGCATGAAAAAGCAAGTATTCAGAACTGCAATACTTCTGAGTCTGTCAAAAGTGAAATGACTTTGGAGGTGGATCCAAGCAGAAATACCAACACTAAACCGAATGCCTAAAGAGCGGGTGATTCATGACCTGGAGTTCCACTCAAATTGACGATACACAAAGTGCATTCTAGAAGGTAGGGTCATAATGACATGAATCTGGAAAGTGGTAATCCCTGTCTGTAGGCAAGTAGTATCTTGAGGTGAGGTAGAAGTAGAAGATAGAATGAGGCGATGCCTCAGCCAGCATGGCTGAGTGTTAAATATAGAATTCAAGTTCTCAGAAATAAAGGGTTAGTGAGGGTAGGGCCCAAATCAGCCTGATACTCAGGGCAAGATTTCATTTTTGGTTGGACTTGGATTATAAACTAATAATTATGGGTTCCACATTTGGATAATAAAAACACAAGTAAATTTAAATTTTAGAAAAAAAGATATGCTATGCAATTGCAATTGATATTTTTCTTACCGATTTTGAAAAGTTTTTATTTCCTTGACATTTTCCTAGAAACTTATTTTAAGGATGGGAATGAAACCCAGAAGTTAGGTAAAAGGCAAGCTAGTGCAATCAGGGCTCATCTACTGAACATCAGATTCTAAGTTGAGAGGAACAGATATATTCCTTATCCCTTCCTCATGGCAAGACTTAGAGATCCTTAATAAGTAGTCAGAATTGACTTACATTGCCTCAGCAACTGTGCCAAATACTAGACAAACTTGACAAGCAGGAACAGACCCAGTAGAAGAGATTTGATGAGAACCATTGAGCAAGGGTGAGATTTTGAAAAGGGAGCAGAGAAATGTGGAGTTTGTAGGGGAGGAGTGATATTTACTACTGTATTTAGGAAATGAAACCTGTTTATTGAGCATTCTGCCAGACATTAATATCAATAATCAATACTTTTACATATGAATGGTATAACAGTTATTACCATATAAAATGACATGGAGACAATAAAGATCTTCAAAGCCTACCTGAATGATTTTAAATAGTTTTTAAAAATTAAATTCCATGTTAAAAATATAGTTTTTATGTTAAACAGGGATTACTTAAATGTCTTAAATAGATCACAAGTCTATGCCATTATATTCAGTGAATCTTATGGCTTTGTGTACATGGCTTTATCCTGTTAACAATTTTAACAATTATTTTGCTGAACATATAAAGGTATCCTCATCAAAAATTTTGAAGCTAAGCAGATTGTTATACACCTAATGTGTATTATTACACAAATGACAAAAACAAGATTAAAAATTATCTTGATAAGCATAAAAATGAGCCCAACCACAAATATAAAATTGGACAATGCTAGATATAATGTACTTCCTCAATGTTAAAAAATAATTCAATATTCTTAGATGAGAAACTCAAAACTGTGGAGATTTAATTCGACTATATTTATTTGTATATTTAATACAATTTAAATAAAAATATAGCTTATAGCAAAGGTGATGGAATATGACAGAGATAGAGATTTTCTGAATGAATAAATACATAATTGACAGTTTCAGAAAAGAATGATACTGAGAAATTTGTTCTATCAGCTAGAGAAGTATACTATAAAGCTACAATAAACAAGCTGATATAGTCAAGTCTGTCCATATACCCCTGTTTTGGGATAAATTCTTAGAAGTTAGAAAAATCTATTTGGCTCTGCTCAATAGCTAAACTCTCTTTTTAAAGCAGGGTTTATCAATGAATTATTCTTTGCAATCAAATATTCCCAAAAATAGGATAATGTATTAGCTAGATTAGTAAAACTCTATAAAAAATCAACTGGATATTGACCTTTTTGAGTCAGTCATTCTACTGCCACAAACTAATTCTCTATGAGCCTTAAGAAAACATTCAAGGCAATGTTTGCAACTGAAACAATTTACTCTGTAACCTCACATCCCCCTCCCCCCCCCCCCTTTTTTTTCTCCATGACTTTTCCAAGAAAAAAAAATATTTTTCAGAAAAACCCTGACCTAGGACATGCTGAGTTCCTCCCACCTCTGCCATGAACTCCAGGAGAGAGAAAACAAACTGTGGCTCAAGGAGAGTCATTATTTTCCAGGGTAAAATAGAATGTGTCCCACAGAGAGCATGTGTCATCAGAGCAAACCTTCTCATGGTCTATAACCTCTGCCTCGATCTGGTAGATAACAGGAAGCACAGAGAAACTTAAAGACAGAACTCTGAACATTTGTAAGAGGAGAAACAACTCCGCGATCCATGTTCAAGCCTTATGTAAGAAAACAAACCTTCCAATGCAGTCAATGAAGAAACCATAGGGCCAACTCCATCTAACCAAGGGTTCCAACCATTTTTAGTGAGGAAGGACCATCTTACCACCCTGTGGGGTTTTTTGTATTTTTGAACTATATAATCATCATAAATTGTTACGTAACAGTGAATATTTCTCACTCCATTGTACATGTTAAGTTATTCTAGCTAATAATTTTTATGAGCAATAATAAATTCCCAAGTAAAAATAACTCTTTCTAATAATACCTTGAATGAGGTAGAAGTTATATTTTTCAAATCAAGGCTATATTTTTTCTTAAAAAACTGCAGAACAAGCAAGTATTACCCCTTATAGGGTGCCTCTTAAGAAAAATTATTTCTATCAGAATATGTCATCCAGTGCATAAAAATGCTCTAAAAATGCATTATCTAATCCTGTCATGGATTCTATGTAGTCTGAGTTAGTTTTTAAATTGGTGCACAGGGGGTGCCTGGATGGCTGAGTTGGTTCAGCATCCAACTCTTGATTTCCTCTCCGGTCATGATCTCGGGGTCATGGGATCAGGCCCACATCGCATCGAGCTCTGTGCTCAGTGTGGGGTCTGCTTGTCCTCTCCTTCTGCTCTGCCCCCTGCTCGCTCGCTCTCTCTCAATAAATGAATGAATGAATGAATGAATAAATAGAAATAAACTGGTGCACAGTGTTTATCAGGTCAATGTGATAACATCCACACTTACTAAGGCACTGAGTTTAAGTAACTTTAGATTCTTTAGGTGCATGAATGTGGGCATATGTGCATACGCACACACATACACACAGAGCAGACAGACAGGTGGAAGTAACAGGTAAAACTAGAAAAACTATGTTATTAATTTAGTGGGATCCATTGCTACTTTTGGATAAAGCAAGCCAACACATGTCATACTGAGATGTTGTCATTGAAGAAAAACCTCTCGTTTTTCATTGTAAGTCTAGAGAAGTATCAATTTGAAGTAGTAAATCATTTGACTTATAAGACACCCCAATGAGATATAGATTTATTTCTCTGGGTACACATAGTAGCAATACTAAAATGTGTTCTTTTGGGGTTCTTAGGAGTCTAACTTAAATGCACCAAGGATTATGACTTGCTGTGACATATGGATTGCTGGCCTCCCATGGGTATATCCTAAGTCCTTGAAAGCAGGACTCGTTAGCAGGAAGAAAACTAGCCAGCTTTACTAAACATTAAACACTAAATCTGTGCAAGCACTGTTCAAGGGCTTTATCCCACAATTACAGTCAATCCTCTCAATGACCCTATACAACTGAGGAAAAAAAATATACTGACTTACCCAGTATTACACAGATAGCATTAAGAAAAGCTGGAACTGAATCTCAGGTATGTCTAGCGTCAGAGCTTAAGTTCATTAAATTTTCATGATGTGGGCTCATGAAAATAGCAACTATCTAACCCACAGAATTTTGTAAATTCTTAATTTTTAAATAAACCGTGTATCTTAAACAATGGATAAATTTAAATTTAGATCTTGTCTCAAATCAATTGGTCCCACAATATCTTTTTAGCTATATTTTATTGTTCAATGTGGAAAGATTATCACTGAATTGATAATTTCCCTAAACAAAGCATCTATATTGTTTAAAATCATTTGTGGGAAAAGGGGGATAAAAATAACTACATTTATACATATATATCTAAACCTATACCCATACTTATATCTATCTGTAAAGATAGAGATAAAAATATCTGTAAATATTTTTCTCTGCTACAAATAAAACAAGAAATGGGTAAGCTGTGCTTGGGAGCAATTAAAAAGGAAATTCCAAGCCTACACACCAAATGTAGCAGAGAGAAATGTGAAGCTACGCACCCTAATCTGAACACTCATCCCACTGGAATGCAGGGAATTTTTCCTCGGTTATTATTGGGAGGATTCCCTTTCTCCCTACATGGATCCAGAGGTCCCATGCGATGTCAGTACATCAGGAAGCTCCTCTGCTTTTTTCTCTGAACAGGTTGGTGCAGAGATGTCCCTTGTCCAAGTTTAGATGGGGCCATGGTAACCTGTTGCTCTTGTACCATATGTAACACAAGAGAGTCTTGGCTGAGGCTGGAAACCAGAGGCAAGGGACCAACCTCTAAGGCCCATCTTGTCACCATTGCCCTCTGAGGACTTTCCACCTCCCAATTAGGGACCAAATGTCTTCCAGGCCCACCCCAGCCTCAGAGAATGCCTTCGTTCTCATCTTTCCCTCTTCAAAGAGCTCAAGCTTCTAGAAAACAAAATCCAAATCACAGGTTGTTTGTGAACAACTTCCACTTTTGCCCTCTAAACAAACTTTCCAAATGCACCAGGGTCTGGCTACATGTTTGGACCCAGGGAATAATAATAGAGGAAAAAATAAATTGATTAATATCTTCATAACTTATCTTGCACACAAATAATATGCAAAGGTAAAGAAAACAATAATTTTGCCTCTTTTCTCTCTGCCATGCCCTATTTCTCACTTACACTTGCTTTTGTATATTACTCTTTCTCTAACTTTTTCCATTTCTCTCATGCTTTCATCTCTCTTCTCTCTTTCCAGGACCCATATCCCTCAGCAAAAACAGAGATGCTCAGGGGGCTCAGTCAGTTAAGTGTCTGACTTTGGGTCATGATCCCAGGGTGCTGGGATTGAGTCCCACATCAGCCTCCTTGCTCAGCGGGGAGTCTGCTTCTCCCTCTGCCTGCTGCTTTCCCCCTCTCTCTCTGACAAATAAATAAAATCTTTTAAAAAAATAAAATAAAATAAAGCGCCCCCGTGTCGAATATAGCACTAGCTTAGATTAAACGGGTAGGAGAATATTTAAAAATATTTGCCAATAACTAATTCTAAGTTTCACATTTTAGAGTCTCTGTGTGTGTGTGTGTGTGTGTGTGTATAATAATTTTTATTTTTTGTTCTCAACAAAGTTTGGCAATAGAGATCTTGATGGTCTTGAGGATATTCTGGTCAAAGCACCCTATCCACCACCCCCACACCCAAGTGATGTTTATAATCTAGATGATAAAATACCACTTTAACTTGCAAAAACTAGTTCCCTGTCTTTTTCAAACTTTCCTCAGACACAGGCACTTTACCTTTTTCATGTTTCCAAGCCCCTTAACTGTTTAACTCATTGAAGTTTTAGAACATTACAAAGTGAAGTTGCATTTAACAGATGTTCATTTCAAGGAGCTTCAGAACATTATAAATTATTGTAAATTAATTGCTCATTTTGGAGTTTGACAAAGCAGCTCTCAGGGCCTTTCTTGATCTGTGCCAC
Organism: Phoca vitulina; assembly: GCF_004348235.1. Taxonomy (NCBI): domain Eukaryota; kingdom Metazoa; phylum Chordata; class Mammalia; order Carnivora; family Phocidae; genus Phoca; species Phoca vitulina. The sequence continues at coordinate 86,498,027 of NW_022589706.1, forward strand.
AGGAAAGGAAGAGTGAAAAAAGAAATAGATTGGGATCCCAGGAAAAAGAGTGTCTCCCGTGCTTTAGTAAGTGGCTCTGTCACATAAAACTTATGTTGGCTGTTAAGTGGCCAAGCCAGCTGCATCCCATGTGCCACAAATGCTCTGGCCTCTTATTTCTCCCGTTTAGTTATTGTGTCTATAAATTCAATGGGCCACCTGTGCAATGTGCTCATCCAGAAGAGCCCCAGAGGAAGCATTAATGTATCAAGGCTCATAAAGCACAAATCCTTAAATGTAAAAACCGACACTTTCATCCTCTCTAGGCTACATCTATATAGATTTCTTTTTAATGAAAAAGAAAAAAAGGCTTGTTTTTCTGCTTACAGTTAAATGCCTATGAATGGTATTATATAACTAATGATTATATGTAGTTTTTAAATTTCTACTATTCTAAAGCTACCTAATTTTATTATCCCATCAGACCACAGTTAGAACACCCATCACTCTCAGTAACTCACCATTTAATCTAATCAGTAAAAGAATCCATGCCAAGCGTCTAACAAGCATCAACTCACAGGACCAAAACAAAACAAACTACAAACTTTAAAAGTACCTGAACACATCTTTTTCTCCTTTTAATTCTCTTCTATTTTTCCTGAAAATCTGGGGAATCTAATAGAGAATCCATTCCTCTAATTTGCCTTTTCACTCTGACAGTGTGCGCCGAACACTTTAATGTACTTAGCAACGTTTTGAACATGCCCCTCTTAGTGTGTCACCTGGAGGGTTGAATTATTTATTCATCTCATCTCCCCCCCTCCATACTGGAAACTTCTAACAACAGTTCTTAATAGTGGTTGGAGAGGAGGTGTGTGGATCATTTAGAGACCTCTTTGTATATATATATATTCACCTTCCCAGCACTTTCTACTCTATCCTAAAGACTAACAAAACCCAGGAAGGTAGGGAGTAGAGAATAGAGAAGAGAGGTCATGTGTATTTTGACAAAGTTCCCCACTATAGGGAGGAGATATATTGCATTTATATTTCTGTGCCTATCAGTACCTGGCACAGCACAGGAGATTAATAGACTCTGAATGAATGAGTGAGTGAAACAAAGTAAAGCAAAAACCCAGTTCGAATAACTCAGTACTAATAATTTTGAGTCAAATCATCCACCAAGCCCATTTTGAAAAAAAGTGATTTTGATTATTATTTATATTTGAGTATTATCTTCTAGTTAACATTTGTACAGTGATGAGGAGAGGACACAGGGAGGTGATGGTGTTTAGGGGAAGAAGAGAGTCAGTATCGATTCATAAGAGTAAGGCTAGTGTAATATATAAAAGACAAAGAGAAGCTCTATGGTTTAATGACTGTGTTAGGCCTCAGGTTCCTGCATTAGAACCAGAACATTTACCTTTGAATGTGTGCTGGAAAGCTGAACCAAACCTGCCACACACTTCCATTATTTCCCTACTGATAAAACGTTGGAAGTTATCACCAAAACATAATAATTACTTAAGAGGAGGCAATAAAACATATTTTGTGACACCTCTCGAGTGATCAGAACCAACTCCTTTCCTTAGTAGGGAGTGAGGGAAAGAGACAAATCAGATAGTCACTTAAGTTAGTTCAACTTCAGAATCAGTAGAAAAAAATTGATCTTACCCAAAAAGAGGTCTGGACTTTACCCTTGTCTCCTGGAAGATGATCTATAGAAAGAGTGTCTTTTTTAAACTGGGGGCTTTGGGACACATGACATTCTAACAATATGACTTACGATGGGGGTTTGGGGCCATGCAGCATCCACTCTGCCTCAGTTGGAGCTGGAGACTAAAGGCATCAGCTCTGCCTCCAGAGGGGCTGGAGATTAAAGATCAAACACTTGGACAGTCAACTCCATAATGGACCCCTAGGTGAATTTCCCTGGTTGGCAGTACTCCGTGTGTATTGTCACATATCATCACCAGAAAAGTAATACTGTCCATGACTCCATGAGAAGAGGATACCGGAAGTTCCTTGTTTAGAACTTTCTTGGATTCTGCTCCATGAATCTCTTCCATTGGCTGATTTTTTAAAAAATCTTTATCCTTTCCCTATAATAAACTGTGACTATGAGTATGACAGCTCTCAGTGAGTGTGATGAATCCTTCTGGGGAACTAGAAAACCTGAGGGTGGTCTTTGGAACCCCCAAATTCTGCAGTTGGTGTCTGAAGTGCGTGGTCTTGTGAACTGTTCTCTAACTTTGTACAGAGCTCTCCGATTTTTTCTTTTTTTTTTTGAGAGTCACAGACTCTCAGGCCACTGCAACAGAGGAATTAAATGAGCAACAGAATTGTCTGAAGTTAGAAGGGCCCTGTGTATCCTATCCTGAGCTACAAAGGCTGCATGGTTCTCCAGAAATCCTGACTCACTGTCATCAGTATCTGCAGTGGCAAAGCAAACTATGGCTTCATAACTTTAGAAAAACCATCTCTCTAAACTGTTTTTAATTTATTTGAAAGCTTACATAGTAATTTTCTAATTTCCTGTTGAAGGATAGATGCACTACTTTGTTTTTTAATTCTTTCCTGATTCACTGTAGAGACTCACAGCAGGGCATTACTTTAATATTTAAATAAATAATAACAGATTCGACTATCATAATCATAACCAAAATACATGCACACACAAACAGTGTTTACTCTGGGCAGAGAATATTCTGAGTGCTTTAACTAAATTAATTCTCAATCATCAACTCTTATTATGATTGATGTTCAGCCACTGATAAACTTTTTACATTAAAAAAAAAAAAATGAAGCCATCCAATCAACTAAATAGCCATAAATCAACTAAACTTAGTTGACTGGTTTAACTAATTCAGTGGCATCTGAAAAGGCCACTTTGTTTCAGTTAGGTTGTCCTCTAGCCACCATTTTAGCCCAGAGCTACATCCAGGATTTTTACTGCTGATCTTCTACAAAGAGCATCACAGGATCTGTTGTTTTCCTGGAAATACTATTGCTTATCCTGGCTACAAAAAAGGACTTATAGGAAATCCAAAAGGGACTGGTAGAGCTGGGACCTTGGGAACTGGAAATGGCAACAATCTTCAAAATGTTGTTGAGAGTTGTTGTGTAGAGCAGGAAAAGGATGTTCAGAGATGGCAATTTTTCCTTATCTTGTCTAATATATAAGTTGCTGATCAATATTAACCCTTATGAGATCTGTCTTTCAGAAGTATTTCATGTATGTGCAATAAATTCTTTTCTCTTATTGAAATTATATGAAATGCTGTTATAATTTTTTTTTTCTGGAGCATGCACTCTTTTATTTATCTATTGCTATATAACAAACCACCTGAAATACTCATTCTCTCATGAATCTGCAATGGACACAGGGCCCAATGGGGACAGCTCATCTTTAATCCACTTAGCATCAAATGGAGTGGCTTGAAGGCTGGAGACCAGAAATCACAGAAAGACTCATTCACATATTTAGTTGATGTTGGATGTTGGCTGGGAGTTCAGGTAGAGCTGTGGCCTAAACACCTAGATGTGGCCTTTACATGTGGATGCTTGGCTTCCTCCCAACATGGTGTTTAGGTTCCAAGGACAAAAGATCCAAAGGCCAGAAAGCCAGGAGGAAGCTTTACCATTCTTATTTTTTTTTTATTTTATTATGTTATGTTAGTCACAATACAGTACATCATTAGTTTTTGATATAGTGTTCCATGATTCATTGTTTGCATATAACACCCAGTGCTCCATTCAATACGTGGCCTCTTTAATACCCATCACCGGGCTAACCCCTCCCCCAGCCCCCTCCCCTCTAAAACCCTCAATTTGTTTCTCGGAGTCCATAGTCTTTCATGGTTCATCTCCCCCTCCAATCTTCCCCCCTTCATTTTTCCCTTCCTTCTCCTGATGTCCTCCATGCTATTCCTTATGTTCCACAAATAAGTGAAACCATATGATAATTGACTTTCTCTGCTTGACTTATTTCACTTAGCATAATCTCCTCCAGTCCCATCCATGTTGATGTAAAAGTTGGGTATTCATCCTTTCTGATGGCTGAGTAATATTCCATTGTATATATGGACCACATCTTCTTTATCCATTTGTCTGTTGAATGGCATCTCCGCTCTTTCCATGGTTTGGCTATTGTGGACATTGCTGCTATGAACATTGGGGTGCATGTGGCCCTTCTTTTCACTACATGTGTGTCTTTGGGGTAAATACCCAGTATTCAATTGCTGGGTCATAGGGTAGCTCTATTTTTAATTTTTTGAGGCACCTCCACACTGTTTTCCAAAGTGGCTGTACCAACTTTCTTTTTTTTTTTTTTTTTTTTTTAATTTTTTTTTTTTAAGATTTTATTTATTTGCGAGAGAGAGAACGAGAGACAGAGAGCATGAGAGGGAGTGAGAGGGAGGAGGGTCAGAGGGAGAAGCAGACTCCCTGCCGAGCAGGGAGCCCGATGTGGGACTCGATCCCGGGACTCCAGGATCATGACCTGAGCTGAAGGCAGTTGCCTAACCAACTGAGCCACCCAGGCGCCCTGTACCAACTTTCATTCCCACCAACAGTGTAAGAGGATTCCCCTTTCTCCACAACCTCTCCAACATGTGTTGTTTCTTGCCTTGTCAATTTTGGCCATTCTAACTGGTGTAAGGTGATATCTCAATGTGGTTTTGATTTGAATTTCCCTGATGGCTAATGATGATGAACATTTTTTCATGTGTCTGTTAGCCATTTGTATGTCTTCTTTGGAGAAGTGTCTGTTCATGTCTTCTGTCCATGTTTTGACTTGATTATTTGTTTTTTGGGTGTTGAGTTTGAGAAGTTCTTTATAGATCTTGGATATCAGCCCTTTGTCTATAGTGTCATTTGAAAAAATCTTCTCCCATTCTGTGGGTTTCCTCTTTGTTTTGTTGACTGTTTCCTTTGCTGTGCAGAAGCTTTACCGTTCTTATGACCTCACTTCAGAAGCATACACTCTGAAGTCTGTCTATTGCTCAGCTGCATTTTGTTTATGTTTTTGTTTTTGTTTTGTTTTGTTTTGTTTCACAAAAGCCCACCTAAATTCAAAACAAGGGGAAATAGACCTTACTTCTTGATGAGGGCTGGCCAAGTTCTGGAAGAGCACATGGGACCAACAATAATGCTTGTGCCATTTTTGGACAATATCATCTACCACAGCAACTCCCTATGAGAAAGGAAAACTGATGACCTGTTTTCATTTTTTCATAAGGAAATGAAAGAAACACTACCACTGTACTTTCATTCTATCTCATAAATAATATGGCATGTATGCACATTAAGAACTTCAAATTAAAGTTGACAAGCTTTTATGTTCTTTGTACTAAGTATCATACTTTTCTCTTATTGGCCCATTGGTAGGTAACTGATCTGGGTAATTCTCAAGGCCTGAATAAGAATAAAACTCTTGTATGTGTTTCAGTCTTGAAAGAATCAGGCCAGTAAACAAGGAATGGCTCTTTCCTGCTCTAGCTCACGCTAACCTTTTGTGAAATAACATTTCATGGAATAATTATGTATACTTAAATGCCTTAGGAAAAAAATAAGATATTCCATGTGATACTTTGCTAAAAATGATTCTTTTTTGGGTTATGGAAAGAAGTCTTTCAGAAGTAATCAAAAGATTTCTGATAGACACTAGACATCAGACTTAATGGATTACTGGCAATATTTAATTTGCCAATTCCAATATTGCTAACCCATTTTCCTTAGTTGGGTGTGCCAGGAGCGGTAACCCCCAAAACCACAGCTTACTTAAACAACAGCTTAATTCAACTGATAACACACATTCTTTTCCCTGAAGATAATTTTTAAAAATTGTTTTAATAGCTGTCTCTGGCTTTAGGTCAAGTATTCACTGCTGTCAATAAAATGCAAGATTATCTCATATGGTTTTTCCAGTTCTTCTCCATAAGTCAGGCTTTCTAGACTTTTACAATTTTTTTTTTTTTAAACTCGGTAATTGAAGATTCTACCAGTATGGGATGGGGCTTACAGTCTTGAACACCAGTAAATCTCTCTGGTCAAACAGTGATATTTCTTCCTCTTTGCCAATTATGTGAGAAACACAAACCAGAATCAAAAATATTAAAGATGAAACAAGTCTTAGCATTCCCAACTTTTTTGAGTGTGATTTACTCTCTTGCAATATTTTATAAATGTAAAGTTACATTAGAAGCAATTTACTTTGAGTAAATGATTATAATTTTCTTTTTTTTTTTTTTTAAGATTTTATTTATTTATTTGAGAGAGGGAGCACATGAGAGGGGGGAGGGTCAGAGGGAGAAGCAGACTCCCTGCCGAGCAGGGAGCCCAATGCGGGACTCGATCCAGGGACTCCAGGATCATGACCTGAGCCGAAGGCAGTCGCTTAACCAACTGAGCCACCCAGGCGCCCAATTATAATTTTCAAAGTACAAGGATTTTGAATGTTAGCAGAGTTATCTACAAAATAGTCACTCTACTTCAAGACAAAATTGAACAAGATACTAAAGTTTTTTGAACTGAGATTATTTTATAATTTTTGAAAATAAAATGTTATTATAGATATAAAGACATTTACCAGTAAAATTTTCCCATCAGGTAGAGCCCAGAAGCATAGCTTATAATGTCCTTTATGGTAGGCTAAGTATGGTGGAAAGTGAATGGGATTTCAAGACAGAGGGCCCAATTCGCTACAGTTTTGAAAATTCATGTCACTCCCCTAAACCCTAGAGTTACAGGATTTCTTTTCCTTTAGTGCCTGCAGTTCTTGGTCACATCACTTCAAAGAATGAAGAGGTAGACCAGATGAGGAGTGGTGGGCAGCAAAGCAAAGTTTATTGTAAGTACAAAGTTCCAGAAGAGGGAGGGGACCAGAGAAGGTTGCCACCAGAGTTTCTAAGTCTAGAGGTTTTTATGGGCTTATTGGCTGGGCTGTTTTAATCTAATTAACCCTCCATGAGCCAGTCACCCAATCAGGTTTTTGTCATCTATCTATAACATGGGAAATGGTGGAGGGCTCCTTCCAGGGTGGTGTAAAATCCTCTTAAGGGTGGTTTCCTCTTGGGGGGGGGGGGGGGTGGCCCTTGCCCTGCCTGCCTTTCTTCCAACTATCATATCCGTCATTACTAGTATCTTCACCTATCAAGTAAGACATGATAAAAATTAAATCACACTTTTATTTTATGAATTAAAAATATGTAGATGGGGTTTATTTAAAAATTTAAAAGCACTATATAAATTATATCATAATCACCATTTTTATCATTTTGAATATCACACTGCAAAAAAATGAGCAAATAAGAAATTGTTCTTCTTTTCCAGATTTATTTATTTTTTTTAAAAGATTTTATTTATTTATTTAAAAGAGAGAGTGAGGGAGAGAGCACAAGCAGGGTGAAGGGCAGAGGGAGAAGAAGAGTCCCCGCTGAGCAGGGAGCCTGATGTGGGACTCGATCCTGGGACTCCGGGATCATGACCTGAGCCAAAGGGAGACGCTTAACCGACTGAGCCACCCAGGTGCCCTTTTCTAGATTTATTATGTATTTTTTAAATTAGATTTGAAGTTACAAATTGGGAGATGGAGAAAACTACCTGTTAAAATGCTAACCAAAACCCAGTTTTGAAGCGTTTTATAACTTATCCTTAAAATTTAGTATAATTAGTCCTCTGCTTCCATTCCAAAACAACATTTTTCAGAAACTCAGCTATTTCACATTTTAATATATATTATGGAGGCAAAATAGTAAGGGAATAGTGTGTCATATAATGTAGGGTTTTGGTTTTTTTAAAAGATTTTATTTATTGGAAAGAGAGAGAAAGAAAGAGCAGTGGGGGAGGGCAGAGGGAAAGAGAAAGAGAAGCAGACTCCCTGCTGAACAGGGAGCCTGGGCTCAATCCCAGGACCCGGATATCATGACCTGATCTGAAGGCAGACACTTAACCGACTGAACCACCTAGGCACCCAGGTACAATGTAGGTTTTTTTGAAACACCTTTATGCTAATTGATGTTTTACAAAGAGAGGAACTTGATTATCTTTCTCTTTAGTGTTTAAGGTTTTCTTTCCTTAAAAAAAAATCAAACAGAAAGAAGAGTTGGGGAAAGAGCAATAAATAGAATTCCTCAGGATTGTTTTTGAAGTGGCATCAGCCAGAAAGTAAAGCATGATCAGTTTTTCCAAATAAATGTTGTATATCATAAATTAAGTCACCTCATTTAACAATTCTGCACTGTGTCTCATTGCCCAGTTTGGGCTCATACTTACAGTAGGGAGACATAAATGCCCCTTACACCATATCATCACAGCAATGAGAAAATCATGGATGTGGCAATAAATTACATGGCCAGTGTGGTGGGCATCTATCTCACTAGAAAACTAGCATGCCCTGTTCAGAGTTTCCAGACCATGACGCGATTCTCTGAATTTGACAGGAATTATAGCTATGCTAAGATTCACATTTCCTGCCTGCCCACTGAAGGGAAGTAAAATAATCTTCCCCCTTTAAGCCAGTTACTCCTAGAGTCGAGACAGCACTCACCATCATGAAGTTGTTTGGCAAGAGCTTGAGTCTGTTCCCCAACTCCGACTCACCACAGTTTGAGTCGCTTTGACAAGTCCGGATGGCGAGCGTGGGATGGAAAGAATGATCAGATTTGGAGCAAAAAGAATATGATTCAAGTCCAAATTCTGTCACTTAGATTTGCGTGAGCTTGAGCACGTCAATCAACTTCCCTAAACTTTAGATTGCTCTCTAAAACAAACGCAGTGCCCTATCACCTAATACCAAAGTGAGAACCCTGTGAAAAACTCCAAGTCCATTCTTGCCAAGATCTACGGTGCTTCCGCATCCGCTGAAGGGCTTGCGGACACACAGATGGCTGGGCCCCACCCCAAGAGTCCCGGATTCAGTAGGGTCATGGGTGGGGCTTGGGAATGTGCATTTTGATAAGTTCCCGGGTGATGCTCCTGCTCCTGGACCAGGTACCATCTTTGGAGCACAACTGCTCTAAAACACTACACAAAACATAAGCGAATAACATTAGTATCTTAGTGGGCACCAAAGTAGCTGTAGTCTGTAGTCTGTAGGCGAAACAAGTCTTCTGAAACAAAATACAGCCCATTGCATAAGGCTGCAGCGAGGCTGAACACAACATGCCACCACAGTAAGCAGCAACTTCTGAGATCACTGCGAGGATTACCACACCCCGCCATGTACGGGTTGTGGTGAGATTTTTTCCAACCAGGCCCTGCTGTGCTCAACAATCTGAGAGAGGAGAGTGCCTCCCGACACCCAGTTCTTTTGCAAGTCTCAACAGGCTGTCTTTCTAGTAAAGATCAATTCCCCTGTTTGGAAATTTGACTTTCTTCTTGTTTTTGCTTTTTAAATCCTCCTCATCAACTGATTTCTTCAGTCAGGTTTTGACCAACAGCAATCTGGACTCGGTATTTCATAGAAATATTTGCTAAATAGTGGTACACTTTACACAAAACAAATGAAAGCGCATCAAGCTTCGGTAGTGGGGGCAAATGGTAATCCCATTCCCTCTCATCTAGTTTACTGCTAGTATATATAAAAATACAAAAATTATAGTCTTGAGACTGCTCTTTGGACAAAATTCAAAAACTTCATTTAAAACTTTCAAGGACTCTGTGGAAACGTATTTCTCTGTGAAACTAACTTCTTTTAAAGAAAGCCAGAAAATATGGTGCTTTAAGAAAGAGAATTATTAGTTGTAGAATTTACACACACACAGTGTTCCAAGGTAATGTTGAAGTTACCACTTTCTTCAAGTGCCCCTCAAAATAACACATTATTTTTCTAAATGGATCCTGGACAAAGAAATTCTGTGAAAGTGATCTACTTGCGAGTGTGTCTCATGTCTTTTTAAAATACCTCAGGGCTCCAGTCTGCATCAAAAAGAATTGCTTTACTCTGCTCAATTTTACCCCAAATTATTACCCTGCAACATGAAAATTGCAAGGCATTTTATTAACAGAACGAAATTACTCTTTTCCTTCACTAAGACTCAGTACTGTATCAATATAGTTTTACTGCAGATCTACTTGTAAAAACCAAGTGGTTAGAACCTACCCTAGTCCAGAACCTGGTATCACCTCCTGAGTCAGCTTTCATATTAATTTCTGGCTTATTAGAAAAATGCTATAGGAGATTTGTGCCCAGTAAAGTATAAATCAGATAATGTTGAGAACTAAAGAGCATTCTTTCTGACATCATCAGCTAACATGATGGAAAATGAAAGTGATACTGTATCATTGCACTGACAATGTGGATGCATATAAGCTTGCTGAAATAGATGTATCTTAAATTACAGGCTAAATTCTTTAAGGACTTTCCCAAATAACTCTTCAATAGCTCTCTTGAAAGCTTTCTAGTAAACAGACTTGGAGAAGAGACCTCATTTACTTTTGTTTGATTATCTTACTGCAAAATTAATATTGACCATTGGCATAATTAAGGACAATAAATCAACTTGAGAACCAGTCCTTCCATGGGGAAGGGGGACAGAGGGACTACGAATAGCTCTGAATTACACAATTGAATTCTTGTTTCCAAAATCCACACAATACTCCCTTCTATACAATATGACTACAATTTGTGTCATATGTAGTATTTAATAAGTCAAGACTTGACATTTCTAGCTGCTATTATATTGAATTCCAGGCCTGAAAACACACCCATGCTTATTGCTCAAATGCAGAAATAATGTACAATTCTAGCAAAAAGTATATGTTGTGGTTCCAACTGCATGCATTCTGGACATTGCACACAACTTATCCCATACCCAGGTAAAATAAGCAACCTGTCACTCTGATGAAGTCTCAAATAAACCATTTGATAATTTAAAATGACCTAATGTGATGTGATAAGAAAAATACATCTTAGGAAATATGTAACAAGTTTGCTTAGGACAAAGGGATCAAAGCAGCTGAAATAGATTTAGTGCCCTAAAAAATGGAGAGTTCTATGCCCTCAAGGTCCATGGCTAGTGAGAAAAGGCAAGTTCTCTGGCCTTTTTTCCATCCCATTTTCTCAGGTTCTGAAAGAAACATGCTTAAAAATGCTTAAGTTTTTTTTTTTTTTTTTTTTTTTTTTTTAAGGACCAGGCATCCTGTTAAGGAGCAGGTGTATCCTAGTCAGATCATTTTGCCCTAAATTTTGAGTTATATTTGCATGGGGAAGGGGGGCGGCGCTCATTCAGTTATGCCATGTGTTTAGCTTCCATAAACAACAAAATGTAAGATGGTCCAAACCTTCTTTTCATATTAAAGTATATAAATGGCTGTAAGTTCCATTCCTCCTTCATGAATAGTGAAGTCATTCTACATGATCCTGTTTGTATTTTTTTCCATTTTTTTCAAAATATGGGAGCAACATATGTCCGTAAATAATAAACATTCCAAGAATCACTACACTAAAATCAGTGGGGTACAAACCTTTTGGCACATTATTACATTTCAGTCTTGCAAACTCTCAAGCTCTTGGACAGTTAATCTTGAATTTATCTTCATTTAATTTTTCAACTAGTCCATTGCACTGAATGTTATTTTATTACGAACAAAAGCCCAAACCAAAACAAAAAACACACCAACATCATATATGTATACTATATAAAAATATATATATAATTACATGAAATTATACATAATATAAGTAAATCCATACACACATACACACTTACTTATTTAGTTTTCAAAGATTCTGTTTGCACTCATTTGTTTTATTGATTTAATTAATAATTATTGAGGCTCTACTAAGGTCAGGCAGTAATACTGGATAAAGATAAATTAAATATGTTACCTGACTGTAAACCTCACACACTATTAAGAGGAATAGATTTGGAAAAATAGTAGGAAAATAAACTTCATTCATAAACAGATAATTACAATGTAGCTTGAAAAGTGCCATATGCGTGTTTCTAATTTTTCATTGTACTACAGACACTAAGCAAGAGATAGTACAATTGAGTTTCCCTAAAAGTTCTTGGTCTAGGTCTTTTTCCTCTGCGTCCAAGAGTTTCCTCATAACTCATTAACTTGTGATACCATCCCTGTCTATCACGCCAAACCACACGCTCCAAGCATTAAATATAAAAGTTCATTAAAGCTTAACTCAGCTGCTCTGCAAACTCCCATTTTTAGCAGCAGTTCATTATTATTATCAAATGATTTCAAAACTGCACCGTGCCACAAACACATCCACCTATCAGCAAGCAAAATCAGTTCTGGGGCTTCTCCAGGCACATCAAAGCAAACGTAAACATTTTAAGTGCGCCACAAAGTGAGAATGGCTTTAGAGCCCAGGACTCAAAAGAGCAAAAGCAGTGGCACAAATGCCTGAGAAGTTTCCTTCTAGGGGCACCTGGGTGGCTCAGTCATTAAGCGTCTGCCTTCGGCTCAGGTCATGCATGGTCCCAGGGTCCTGGGATCGAGTTCTGCATTGGGCTCCCTACTCAGTAGGGAGTCTGCTTCTCCCTCTCCCTCTGCTACTCTCTGTCTCTCTGTCTTTCTGTCTCTCTCTCTTTGTCAAATAAATAAATAAAATCTTAAAAAAAAAAAAAAAGACATTTCCTTCTAAACACAGATTTAATATGCACTCAGTAAGTACCTATGGGACTGGCTCCAGGCTGGGTACTAAGGATTCAGAAAGAAATGAGACCTGGTGACTGCCGGACAGGATCAGGTAATCTAACAAGTGATAATTCAAATAAAGAAACTGGGATTAAGACATCTTGTATTGGTAACAGAATAGTTACCAGCAAATTTGACTACATAATATATTTCTATAAAAATGTGCTCCCTTATTAGCTACTAATTTAAAGTACTGAAAGTATTTTTAACTTCCAAAACTTAACTATCAATTTAGTTACCAAATTACCAATTTTAAATATCGAAGATGCATTTCAACCGTGGGTGGGGGGTAAAGATGTTCCCTAATTAATTGGGTAAAATTTTTTTCTTTTTTTAGGAAAGTGAGTAGTGCATAGAGCATGTCAGAATGTCAACACATACTGGGGCGCCTGGGTGGTTCAGTCGGTTAAGTGTGGGACTCGTGATTTTGGCTCAGGTCACGATCTTCGGCTTGTGAGATTGAGCCCCAAGTCCAGCTCCGTGCTGAGTGTGGCACTTACTTAAGCTTCTCTCTCTCTCCCTCTGCCCCTCTGCCCTGCCCACTCGCACTCAATCTCTCTCTCTCTAAAAAAAAGTATATTAACACATACTGAAGGAAGTGCTTTCCAACACTGGGCAGAATTCTCTTTGCACTGGCACATGAGCACCACTTTTGGTCTATCTACACTTATTTTGAATCTGCAATTCCACTTACTGAAATAGTCCCTTGTCCATCTGAACTGGATGCAGTTACCATTTATATAATACATTTAGGTAGCATCATTGCACTTCAGCAGTAGGTCTCTAGCAATTACCCAGTATAGTTTTTAGATTGATGTTTAATTCATTATGAACTAAGTTCGAAATTCTGCATAGTCTGCTACTTACAGAAAGGAGACGTCCGTGGCCTAACTGCCATTAATTTACATCAAGTGTCTTTTATTTAACATGGGGGGGGGGGGCGGGGGGAGGGCGGGGAAATTAGTTTAATTTTTTGGCATTTGTGACTTCTTCCCATGCTCCAGATCTTGTCTAAGGCAGGGTCATTTCCCTATTTCTAAAGTCCCATGCTTGTCTTTTGCTTTGGTCATTTGGAAATGTCTCCTAGCCAAGCAATGTGGAGAGTTCTTTGCTATAAGGGATAAGAGAAAAACAACTTTTTTTTTTTCACCACAAATCCTGACTGTAAACACAGGCCTGCCCCTCCGTGACCCTGGACGCTGCCAGTTCCACACATGCACGGAGCATGGGAGTCCTCTCTCGGCAGCCCTCACCTGCCGCTCCCATCACGCTGCAGCCGCAGCTCCGAGCAGGCAGTAAATCTGTCAGTGGGGCCTAGCACCAAATGGCACTGGGTTCCTATCAAGCCTTTTAAGACAAGTCTCTGAACACTTTCTTCCCTTCGGATTGACATAAATGCTTCACTCAGGAAAAGACTGATACCAACATCTTTACTCAAGTTGCTTTTTCTCTTAAAAAATTTTATCAATACGAAACTGATAAGAGCAAATTTCAAAGAATCATCTAAATGTATCCATACTTGAAAAATCAAGGACACTCATTTTGTTTTGATTTGCCCGTAAATACTGCCTAGTGCCTGAAGAGCTGGAGATAAACTGAGGGCTAGGCTGAGAGTGGATCACTTGGCTATCAGGTTTGAAGACTGTACTTGTGAAGCTCCATCAACTACGTCAAATGAAAGGCCTGTGTTTACCCCCCTTTAACTTGGAACACCACACTTCCAGCTTCTCTTTCTCCCATTAGTTCCAGTTCAGTGCTATTATCAATGATGTATTGAAATAGAAAGAGGGTCTCAAAGTAATCTGAGAAGGGGGAAAAAAAAACAGGATTCTGCATTCTAAATATTACAGCCAGTTGGAAAGGATGACTAGCACAGAAATCCTCAAGCCTCACAACCAACTATATAGCTACTTTCCCCCAAATTAATCAATTTCTGGTATTTTAGATATATGCTTCATATTTAAAGTAAGTTTAATGGTTTGTTTTCTCCATATATATGTATACGTATATATATACATACACACATACACACACACACTCACATATATATTAAAAATGACTCTAACACTATATGAGACAAACAAAAGTTTGGAGTTACACCTGAGTTCAAATACTATTTTGGCCACTTATACGTAGGTTTATGAGGATTAAAGGAGATAGCATATATAAGTATCTAGAATGTGACATGTGATAGAAACTATATATTAGTCCTTACTTCTTCCTCATTAGCCATAAAATATTAGGCCTAAAAAAATTTAAATTATGTTTACATGATCAATGTAAACTTGTTGTTTTTAAATCCCCTAATAACTATGACTTGATTTTTTGTTATTTTAGTACTGTTCCTTTTGATTTTCTTTCCCCTGTATGGACTGACATCACTTTATTTCATGAAAGGATAGTCTTTTCAACAAATGGTTTTGGGTAAATAGGATAACCGCATGCAAAAGAATGAAGTTTGACTTTTACCTTACACCATATACAAAAATAAACTCTAATATAGATCTAAATGCAAAACCTAAGCCATAAAACACTTAGAACAAAACAGTGGGAAAACTTCATGACTTTGATCTGGCAAATATTTCTTGGATATGATACCAAAGCATAGGCAACAAAAGAAAAACAATAAATAAACTGGACTTTACCAAAATTAAAAACTATCTGCATCAAAGGACATTTTCAACAGAGCAAAAAGGCAACACACTGTGTGGAAGAAAATATTTGCAAATCATATATCTGACAAAGGGTTAATGCCCAGAATTTATAGCTAACACCTACAACTCAACAACAACCAAAAACAATTCAATTAAAAAGCAAGTCTTGAACAGACATTTCTCCAAAGAAGATATACAAATGATCAATAGGCACATGAAAAGATGCTCAACATCACTACACATTAGGAAGATGCAAATCAAAACCACAATGATACCATTTCACTCATTAGAATGGCTATTATCCAAAAAGCAAACAAACAAACAAACAAGCAAACAAACAAAAAACAGGTGTTGGCAAGGAAGTAGAGAAATGTGCACTGCTGGTGGGAATGTAAAATGGTGCAGCTGCGATGGAAAACAGTATGGTGGTTCCTCAAAGAATTAAAAATAGAATAACCACATGATCCAGCAATTCTACTTCTGGGCATATACCCAAAAGAACTGAAAGCAGCTATTTGATATGTCTCCCGAGGCATGGGAAACAAAAGCAAAAATAAATTATTGGGACTTCATCAAAATAAAAAGCTTCTGCTCAGCAAAGGAAACAGTCAAAACTAAAAGGCAACCTACAGAATGGGAGAAGATATTTGTCAATGACATATCCAATAAAGGGTTAGTATCCAAAATCTATAAAGAACTTATACAACTCAACACCCAGAAACCAAATAATCCAATTAAAAAAATGGACAGAAGACATGAACAGACATTTCTCCAAAGAAGACATACAGATGGCCAACAGACACTTTTAAAGATGTTTGCCATTAGGGTGCCTGGGGGGCTCAGTCAATTGAACATCCAACTCTTGATTTCAGCTCAGGTCATGATCTCAGGGTCGTGGGATCAAGCCTGGAATCAGGCTCCATGCTCAGCAGGGAGTCTGCTTATCTCTCTCTCCCCCTATTCCTCCCCCACTTTTCTCTCTCAAATAAATAAATAAATAAATAAAATCAAAATAAAAAAGGATGTTTGTCATCACTTACCATCAGGATAATGCAAATCAAAATTACAATGAGATATCACCTCACACCTGTCAGAATGGCCAAAATCAACAACACAAGAAACAACAGGTGTTGGTGAGGATGTGGAGGAAAAGGAGCACTCAGGCACTCTTGGTGGGAATGCAAACTGGTACAGCTACTATGGGAAACAGTATGAAGTTTCCTCAAAAAAGTTAAAAATAGAACTACCTTACCATCCAGGAATTGCACTATTGGGAATTTACTCAAAGACTATAAAAACACTAATTCAAAGGGATACATGCACACTTATATTTATATCTGCATTATATACAATATCCAAGATATGGAAGCAGCCCAAGTGTCTATCAATTGATGAATGGATAAAGATGTAGTATATATACAATGGAATATTATTCAACCATAAAAAAGAATGAAATCTTGCCATTTGCGACAACATGGATGGAGCTAGAGAGTACAATGCTAAGTGAAATAAGTTAGTCAGAGAAAGACAAATACCATATGATTTCACTCATATGTGGAATTTAAGAAATCAAACAAACAAGCAAAGGGAAAAAAGAGAGAGACACAGAGACAAATCAAGAAACAGACTCTTAATTATAGAGAACAAATTGATGGTTACTAGTGGGAAGGGAGATGGGAGAATGGGTGAATTAGGTGATGGGGATTAAGGAGTACACTTGTCTTGATGAGCACAGGGTGATGAACGGAAGTGTTGAATCACTATATTATACACCTGAAACTAACATAACACTGTATGTTAACTAAGTGGAATTAAAATTTAGAAAAAGAAAGAAAGCAGCTACTTGAACAGGTATTTGTAATACCCATGTTCATAACAGCATTATTTACAATAGCCAAAAGATGGAAGCAACCCAAGTGTCAACTGATGGATGAATGGAGAAACAAAATGTGGTGTATGCATACAATGGAATATTATGCAAATGCAAAAAGGAAGGAAATTCTGACACATGCTACAAAATGGATAGACCTTGAAGACATAGTTTAAGCCAGTCACAAAAGGACACATACTCTACGATACCACATAGATGAAGTACCTAGAGCAGTCAAAATTTATAGAGACAGAAATTAGAATGGTGGTTGCCAGCGGTTGGGAGAAGAGAAGTGGGTAAGGAGTTTCATTTTGGGAAGATTAAAAATGTTCTGGAGATGGATGGGGAGATGGTTGCACAACTATCTGAATGTACTTAAAGCCACTCAACGGTACACTGAAAAATGGTTATGTGGTAGCTTTTATGCTATGTATATTTACCACAATAAACAAAATCAGTTACAAAGATCTAGCTGATTCTACCCAGATTCTACCCAGAAGATAGTTTTAATCAACATCCGGGAGCTTGATAAGAAAATCCATTCACACCTGTAGGATAGCACTCCACTTTTAAAAGCTGGTCCCAGGACACTAACAAATTCCCCAATGAATGTTACTAATAGCAAATTTAAATATGAAAAGAGTCTTTCCTCACTTGAAATGCCATAGGTGGCTTATTTTAATGTGGCAATTACTTAAGAGTCAGAAAGAACTAATTCAAATTCTAGTTCTACTATTTAGCTATGGAAAACTATGCAAGTACTTTTTTTTTTTTTAATTTTATTTTATTTGAGAGAGAGAGAGAGTGAAAGAGAGAGCACAAGAAGGGGTAGAGTCAGAGGGAGAAGCAGACTCCCCACCGAGCAGGGAGCCTGATGTGGGACTCGATCCCGGGAGTCCAGGATCATGACCCGAGCCGAAGGCAGCCGCCCAACAAACTGAGCCACCCAGGCGCCCCTTAAACTATGCAAGTACTTAATCCCTTAGTTTCTTCCATCTGTAAAACTTTTTCCTTTTAGGACCACTATAAAGATTGCTGTAAGATAAAAATAAATAAATAAAATAAATTTTAAAAAGAAAGATTGTTATAAGGCAATATAAATATACATATTTACATGTGTAATACATATACATATTTACATATCTATGTATATCTTTATTAAATATTCGCATAATCTGAATATTACACGCTAGATATATATAGGAATTTACACTATCATTATACCCAAACTGCCTTCCCACATGTTCAGTATAAATATATCCACACATTATTTCAGCTGAAAACAGTTTCCACCCAGATATTACTATGTCTGCAACGTCATCTAACTGTTAAGAGCAGTTGTCTCTTGCAAGTATTCAAAGACAGATAGGCAGGTAGAGAGCCAAGTAACTAGTTCAAATTTGTGTCTGTCAACATTTCAGAAGAGGCAGTTTCTTGTCTGGATCTCCAGACCTAAGACATTTGTTTATTTGTTTATTTGTACCATAGAGAAGGATTTATTTTTTTCATTTCACATTTTATTATTTTGTCTTAGAAAAGAGATTCATGCTAATGGCTTATAATGAAACAAGCTAAAATGCATGAAGAAAAAATTAATGATTTCCCTCCCTCTTTTTCCACCCCCTACCCTGGGTAATCAATGTTAGCATTTTTCTCCTTGACCATACAAATATATGCAAGCAGACATGTACATAGAATTCTAAAGATTATGTATTTTTACAAAAATGGAATTGCACCAAATACATTGCTTCACTCACTTAACATATTATAAACATTCCTCCAGTTCATAAATTTGAATCTAACTCATTTTAAATTATAGAATTATACTCTCTAGTATGATATACCACAAATGATTCAGTTTGGACATTCATGGGTTTGTTTGTTTTGCTTGTGTATGTGTTTGTAAACCATTACAAAAAAAAGTTGTGATAAATAGCTTTATATAAATATTTTTCCATAATAGTGCTTTTATTTATTATAAGCTAGATTTTCAAAGAGCCAATGAATATATTTATTTTTAATTTTGAAATTCACTACTTAATATGCATTGATCTCTTCTCTATTCTATTTGCCTGATCTAGTTGTCTTTTTCTAGGGTAGTAACACACTGTTTTGTTTATAGGTTGTGATAGAGATGACAATTGCTCATCAGTATGTGTTTTCCTCATCTTCCTGGGTACACCACTGGAATACATTTCTCATTCCTCTTGCATTTAGGTGAAGCCACGTGATTAGTGATTACTCACCAAGGAAGTTTAGGAAAAGTAAGACTTCTCCACCTTTTTGCCAATCACTGGATGAATGAGGAATTTCAGAAGGAAGGAAAAGCCACAAGACATTCAGGTGTGCTGGTCTACAATGCTTTGACTCTCGACGCCAAATCTACCCCTCTTTGCCCTGCTTTGTTACACTGAAGTCAGATCCTATAAACAAACACATATCCTTTGCCAGGTGGCACAAGGCTCAGCTTGTCAGCAGAAGGTGTTAGAGGGATCCTTTAAGAGGAATGGGCTTCTCATCCTGATTCTGGGGTGGTTTTTCCTATTGATTCTCGCAGCACATGGCAACAAACAGTGTGCCGGACACCCATGGCGCTCACCCACCCAGCAAACTTCCCTGGCACCCAAGCGGGCAGCTTCTTCCTGAGTCTCAGCAGCATGGCGGGTGGTTTTCTACTTGCCAGCCCCAGCCTGCGGCACCTCAGCAAACCTGCCTACCTTCCAAATGGCCACAGCCACAACCTCTCCAAAGAGCTGTGACTCCCAGCTCTCAGGGGCTGAAGGGGAGATTCTTCCAAGTCTATTCCTTCCTTTAGTACTCTACCTCGGCCCTAGAGGTAGAAACTGCTTCCCATATCTGCCAATCCCCTATTCTTTAGAGTTCTCTCTATAACTTAGTAGTTAATACCCCTAGTTCATAAATCTCCAATTTACAATTGCCCTGTTCAAATTACTGATACAGTTTCTGACTCCTGACTCATACAGCATAGCCCTGACCGGCTATTGGAAAAGAGCCTCCCACCCTACGCCACCTATTACAAGAATATAAAATAATTGTGTTTGGCCACCAAAATTTGAGGGTTGTTGATTATAGCAATTAGACTACCTTGAACAAGCAATTGAGTTACAGGATTATTGCAGTAGTTAATATCTGGTAAATCAGTACTTTAGGCCCTTTTTCAAATTGGCATAGCTATTCTCAGACAATAATACTTTGATATGAAATTTGACTTCATTTATCTCATTCTAGTAAATGAAAATTTCACTCCACTGGAATTCCAACTGAAATAATATTTTTATGAAATTTTATATTTTTATAGTATTAACTCTTTCCCCTGGGAAACATAATGTGACTCTGTAGTTGTTTAGACTTTATATAAAGTCCTCCAGTTATGTAATTTTTTTCCATATAAGAATACCTTGCTTATTAAATTTCTTTTATTGTTACTTCAAATAAGATATCTTTCTGTTTCAATTTTTTACCTGTTCTTTCTAATTCAAAGCATTTTTTTTTTAAGATTTTATTTATTCATTTGTCAGAGAGAGAGGGAGAGAGAGAGAGAGCAAGCACAAGCAGGGGGAGCGGCAGGCAGAGGGAGAAACAGGCTCCCCCCCAAGCAAGGAATACAATGCGGGACTCCATCCCAGGACCTTGGGATCATGACCTGAGCCGAAGGCAGACACTTAACGACTGAGCCACCCAGGCATCCTTAATTCAAAGCATTTCTATAGATTTTTGTATATTAATTTTTTTAATCTAGTGAAATTATAGTCTATAAATTCTATCTGTAGTTACAAGAAACTACTTTGCCTTTGGACTATTACAAATAATTTTTTTTGAATATTCTTGCACATCTCTTCAACTTAATTGAACACAGGTCTAAGGAGTGGAATAGAGATCTATTGAGCCAGGATCTTGTTGGCACAGCTTCATGAACAAGACTTTGGTATTCTTGGAAAAAGTTAATTTTTTTTTTTTTTACATTTATAAGTATATAGCCCAGAGAAATATAACTGATCTAGTAAAATCATATGCTATGGGAGCAAGTGATATGATTGTTGTTAAACAGTTCCCAATATTAAAACAGAAATGTCACTAGACTTGAAAAGGCAATTAACCAGATATTACAGTTTGATAGGCCTAAATTTTAGAAGGCCCTGACAGTCAGGCTATGATGTTTGCATTAGACAATGGGTAATGGACACTGAACAGCAGAGGGACCTGGTCTAAGGGAGACAGGCACTCTGGCAGAATGGCTGGCATAGAATGAAATGTGAATTTAAGGGAGTGAGCTATTTATAAGCAGCTTGGAAATGATCTCTTTTTGGAGATTTCAGAAAATGGGGGGACTCAAGGAAAGCCTCAGACATTTGTCCCAAAATGGATCCAGAAACTTCTTTCTTTGTAGTAGTTTCATCATATTTGAATGCAACAAGAATGTTAACATTGAACTCTTCACAGGTTAAATTTATCTCACAACTTCGAGCCCAAATAAGTTTGGTTCCAACTCTGTGTGAATATCTAAAAACAAATTGACTGAGTTAAAAAAGAAGAAGAAAAATGTTTTACAATGATGACAATTACCAGAGGGCTTAGGAGAAAAATGTTTACCCTTCAAAAGCACAACAGACACGCACAGAATTGTTGTAATGATTTTAGTTATGCTAATAAAGTCACTGGATTTCTACTTTATGAAGGAGTTTCTCAAATTACTCAAAATCCTGCTTTGGATATTTTTGCTTTTAGAAATGCAGGAGGTACAAGTGGAGGATAATTAATACCTTCCTGCGGAGACAAAAACAGAATCCTCAAGAGAATCAAATGAAAAGCAAAAACAGGGAGCAATCGGTGCAAAGCGCACTGGAAAATCTGCCTGTTGGTGTGATGCCAGTTCATCCATGACTTATATCCACACCCTCTTTGAAACAGAAACTTTAAAAAAATCACTTTTTGTCACAGCCAGGAAAAGGAAGATTTGAAAACTACTGTCATCAGAGAAGGTAGTATCCCATTAGCACAATTTCTCCTACTGCCCGTTCTTGTCATTTTTCCACATGCAGAGACATCATGCAGAAAAGCACATTTACAAGCATCTGCATGTGGTATTACAGGAAAGGTTTGTGTTTCTATGTGTCATTCTTCACCAATACCCAGATAGCCTTAGGGACCCCTGAAACTGTACCAGAATTTCAAGGTGTCAAGTTAGTGCCCCAAAAAGGTTATCTCACAGTTAGGTTTTTGGACGTGCTAACTTCAGGGTCTAGAGGCCCCCTTGGAGCTGTGTCATTCCTGCAGGTGGATGAAGAGACAAACATAACAAGCTAGGAGACTCCCTGGAGTTCTTTCTGTCAAAAATCACTCAGACATGATGTTTATTTGTAGTAGCATTTTTGCCTGGACTAAGGGAAGATGGATGAACCAAAACCTAGATGGACTTGTCATTAATGGCCCAAATCAATCATTACAAAAGCCACTGCATTACCTCAAAAAGAGGACTAAACCAAAAGTATTATGAAAAAAATGACAGATAACAACTTTACTTTGCTGATGCTTCTATTAATGATAAATAATCTGTTGGTGTATTCTATTAGTGATAGGCAGATTATCGATTTATTTGTATTCGTGTAACAACACTGAATCAATTAACTTTACAGGAAAATTAGAGAAATTTAACCCTATAAAAAGGTAGTATACAAACAGATGTATTGTGTTTCATGTGGTAATGCAAGGGATCAACAAACCGGAAGTTTACACCAAATTTTCCATAACACTACTTTCAAAGCAGAGGATTAATACCTTTGTGAATTGTATTTAACACACAGATATTCAATTAGACCATGAATTTAAGGTAAAGTGGAACTATGAGACGTTCTTCAAGAGACCACATTTACAGTTCAGAACAGCCTCAACTCAGAATTGCCCTTCATTTATACTAGGAACTAAACAAAAGAAGCTTCATGAATGTAGAATTAGTGGGTGTCATCTCTGTGTTACTTGGTTTCCTAGACTTTGGGGCCCACTGGTAATTGGCATTAGCAAAGACCACAGCCGAAGCAGTGGCTTAAACATTGTTATGTGCACACTCCCCTCTCGTGCTAAATAAAAGAACTGTTCACAATTACACTGAATGCATGTAAAGAATGTAGGCCAAAGAAAGTGATGGATTATTTACCTTTGGGAAAACTTCAACATTCAGAGTATAAACATAATCCTTTCCCCTAGAATATGCCTACTTTCAACAATGCAGGTAAGCAAACAACAGGGCCTAATTGTTTTCTACACTTTTGACTCCAATATGTTACAACCCAAGATACTGAAGTAACTTGCAAATAAGATAGTAAAATGTCTATCACTGAACACTAGAGATTAAGAAATGTCTCATTTTACAAGAACAAACAAACAAAACAGAAGAAAATAAGAAACATGAATTAAAACTTTCCAGCTTTGTATTGATCCTTGTTAAGGGTGTAAAACCAGCCATCAGTGGGGGTTTCTGAGCATTGTAAAGGAGGTGGTCACAAGAAGCCAAGTGAATTCAATAAAAGGAATTCATGGTGTCCTCTCATTTCTTTTTCTTTTAGGGTTATAAGAGCAGTTTCTTTTCTTTGGGAAAAGCATCCCCATAAAAATCAAACGTTAATGCTAATTAAGTAAAGAAAACTAAAGGTGATGGTTCTTTGACAGGATATAGAAGTTTGGAATTAGTAAGAGTAAAAAGATAAATTTGATGATATTTGATGACATAAACAAGTTCACCATGTGCTCTAGACAAAAAAATAAAATAAAAAAAAAGAATGATCCTTGATTAGAGATAGTATTTGATACAGTGATATTTGTAAATTTGATTTTTACAAGTCTCAAAACATACTATTATCTAGAACATTAATTATAAATTTAATTTTTCATAGAATCAAAATTATTAGATCTAAAGTTTTTCTGAATTGGTTTCATTATACAACCAACAGTCTTCAAATTTAGAAAATGTTCCATCTTTATTTGCAGATAAGGCAAATGAGACCCATGCATTTTAAATGGAAATTAATAAATAAAAGGTGGAACTTAAAAGTCCAGATCACATACAGATCTACGTGCCACAATGTTAAATATCTAAACATTAGACTTTATTTCTATTTCCATTATGCTTTCTCATGCACTAACTTCAACTGTTTATCTGTCTGCCCCTTACTAAGCTACCTAACAAGGTAAAAATAATGCATAAATTGCAAATTTAAAATTTAGGTAAATATTGCAAATAATAATGATTGGAGGGGGGAAAAAAGGAAACATATTAGTATTTTTATATCAATTGCAGAGCCAAAGCTTTAAGATCTTTAAAAATCTGTATAAATTTTTGTGCAGTGAATATCTCAGATTTGATTTAAATTTCTGAAATGAAGAAATAATATATATAATATGCCCCTATCTCTATCTTTAGTCATTCTCTATTCACTTACTTTGATGTTTCTTCTCCTCAGCATTTATGATTTTCCAAAATTATACTATTTGTACATTTATTTATTTATTATCTGTTTTCCCATTTGAATACAATTTTGTCTGGTTTGTTCACATCTAACAACTATGCAGTATCTGAAGCATAGTAATATTTCAATAATCATTTGCTAAAAGAATCAATTAATTTAAAATATCAAAACAAAAATATATCAAAACATGCACATATAATATGTGATACATATATTTGTTAGGTGAACTGCATTAATTTAACATAGGTGCATATTTGCTAAAATCCTAACTAAATATTTTTTAGTATTTCTATTTTCTCTAAGAAGAATGAGCAAGTCAACCATTCTCTGACTTGCAAGCTCTCTCTGTTTTCTAGAACACCAATAGAGAACTTTACATCTCAAGGTGATAAAATGATGGCCTAGGTAATGTCTGAATATATTGACATTTCTCATGATAATCCTAGAAAAAGCATGCATATTGTTAATAAGTAAACTTGGAAGCAAATATTTATTTAAATATACATCCCAATCATCTTACTGAGGTCCATACGTTAAATTTTAGGACAGTGGGGCTAATTTAGAAATAAGAGGAACCTTAGCCTTTTAACATGACTAGACCTATAAAAGAAAGTACGATTTGGTGAGAAAATGGGGACAAATGTAGAGATTTGATGGAAAGAAAACAAATGTAAGTACAAAGACTAAATTGAAGTTCAATAGATTATTGATACAAGAGTAGAATTTAATTTAAAAAAATAAAATAAAACCTTAGTAACTTCTTCAGATACTTCCACAGAAGCAAAATGCTCACTTTAGTGTTTGTCTAGTCACTATATATATCATTATCATTTCCAATTGGGTCCACATTAAACATCAAGTCAAACTCATTTTCTGAAAACTAGTTCCAGATTATGGCAGATGTTTGGGGTTGCATATTTTAAAAATAAACTACAAAATACAATAGTAGCCATCTGGTTCAGAATTTTCTGTTTATTGTTTTCTATGGAGTAATGGGCAAAAAATAGAAACAAATAAAAGAAAACAGCTGTCACGGAAAACTTTGAAAGGCCAAAAAATTGTGCTCTTAAACTAGTATTGAAATTAACAGATTGGTCAATTTAAATAACCAGATTTGTTTTTAAAAAATGGTCTTGAATTTTTCAATTAAATTGTCCAGTTACATTGGCATCACTTTGTCTTAAGCCATTAATAGCTGAAGAACATTATAAAATCTTAACATTTATACAAACTGAATATGGCTTCCCACTGACATATATATAATGTACTGACATACATAATGAAGATTTTATTTAAACTTCCATTTAAAATGGCAGTGGGTTGGCAGCTCCATGGATTGACCTCTCACAACTTTACATTTCAAATGTGTTCATATTGACAGAAATGAAATTGCTGGAATTTTGAAGTAATTTCTACAAACAATAAGATTGATTTGACTGGATGGAGAAAAAAAATATTTTCCTATCCAAAAGAGCACAGGAAGAAAATATTTTCTCTTCCACTATATTTCTATGGATTTATAACTGAAAGGAATGTACCTTTGATTCCAGACTATTCCTACTTCCACTCCTGTCATATAAAACCTGCTCTTTAAAATTCATACAATTTTATTACACTCTCCACTCCATTCTTCTTACCGTCATCAAATGAAATGAAGGTCTTTGTCATCTGGCCCAGTTTTCCCTTCATGTTAAATCCTCTCATCTGCCTGAAAAACTTTGCCATTCCAACAAACCCAGCCCTTCAGTTTCCTGGCCTACTGGTTCCATGTAACCTTCTCTTCCACTTCCAACTAGGATACCCGCAACCAGACTGGTACCCAGTCCTTGCCACAATCCACAATTGCTTCATCTTCAAAAATATTCAATCAAGTATCCTGCTTTCTCTCCACAACTGCTTCTCCTTCCACCTCTCCAGTTCAACCTCTTCCCTCAAGCAGTGCTTTGGCTTCGTTAGACTACCAGCCCATTAACGTATCTACCACAGCTCTTCCAATACATAAGTAATCTCCTTTCTTCACTTTCCTATCATCCAAGTATAGCACTCCTTGCAAATTCCAATCATCAGGAACACCTGACTCCAAAACCTAAGATCTAGATTCCAAAAGTCAAACCAAATAACACACCTAACAAAAAAGTTTTATGGAAAGAGAAGAAAAAATGAAAGGCAAATCTTGCCCCTACTCAGCTCTATATTCTGCCCCTCCTTGTGGAGCATCTTCAAGATCCATCCCCACATATGTTTTTTATTTGTTTTTGTTCTGATTCCTCTGATAAATATGAGCCATAGCTTGCAGTGCATCTCCTGAAGAGGTAGCAATTCCCTAGAAAGACCATGCTGACGCCGGGCTCTACTGGCTTAGAGGCAAAAAAAAAAAAGTGTAAGTGGTGAAAGATCCTGAGGAGAATAAACATCTTTTTTAAGAAATCTATTTCAGATAAGGTCTTTGCATCCATGCAGTGGGACATTGCTGTCCTCTAGCAAGAGGGAGATGAGCTAGCCTCCCTCCTGGGGGATTCATGGGAATCTGTGGGGTTTTAGTTCTCAAGAGCATCTACCCAAATATCTCCATTCCATGTGTTTGTCTTTAAGGAGACATAGACATAGGAGACTAGCTGGGCCTATGAATTCAATCTCTTATAACTCTGCCAGTCTCATAATCAAACTTCAGGCCTAATTTTCAGTACAGGTGGCTCTCTTTAAATGCTGCTTGTTATAAGAAACATTGTCCCCCCACCTCATATCTTTTAAGTGCTAAAGCTATCACATAAGCCAGTGCCTCCCCTTTCTTCTGTATTCCATCCTTGTTCCCTAACTGCTACAAACAATGTGAAAATTCATTCACATAGTAAGGTGTCCAAAGTGAATATATCAACACATTCTATATGTAAAAAAATAACCAATCAGAAGATCTAATGGGAAAAATATTGCATTTACAATACCAATAAAAGATTTTTTTAATACTTAGTAAATAAATTACTATTAAGTTCAGCTACATGCAACACAAAGCCCAAATAAATAGTGGCTTAGATACACAAGTGGTTATTGTTTCATGTGAGAAGTCCAGTGGTCAGTGGTCCAAGACTAGAAGAACTGTTCCACAGATCCCTAAGAGTCCTGGGCTTCTTCCTGGTTTCTGCTCTAGCCAGAATGTCCCATTCTCACCACAAGAAAGGGAAAAGAGAACATACCTTCTCCCTTGAACACTCCTCAAAGTTGCATATACCACTTCCACTTATATCCCTTTGTCCCAAACGATGGCTCAATGGCTAGGCTTACCTGCAATGCGGGCTGTGAAATGAAGCCTTTATTCTGGGCAGACATGTTCTAGCTGAAATTCAGGGCTTTCACTGCAGAGAAAGAAGGGGAGGAATAATATTAGGGGACACCTAGGAATGTTTAAGAAAAAAATATAAGATCTACAAAGAAGGATAGTCATATTGCCTGAGAGATACAAAAGATCTGAACAAATGAAAAGGCACACCATGTTCTTGGGTAAACAACAAGAAAATTACCTTGATAATCCACAAATACGTTGTAATAGCCATGAATTTTAGTGCCTCAAATACTATAACAAAAACATGTATAAAACAAGATTGTTAAATAGATGAGTAAATAACAGAAACACAGTTATAGTAACAACCTTTGGCAGAAAAAATAAATAAAAATAAGGTCATAATTATTTTTAACAATAGAATAAATAATATCCAGATGTCAGTTAAGGTCATCTTTCTGTCAAAAATAAAATTTGTAAACACCCCCATTACACATCAGGCAAATGTTCAATAGCCCCCCCAACACTTCTGCGAATTCCCACGTCTTTCCTTCTCAAAAGTCCCTCTAGCCTTAGTCTTGCCCTCTGAACCGCATTAGATTCTTGCCTTCTGTTTCATTCTACCTTAACCACTGTGCATTGGCCCAGACATGGGACACAGATCCTTTTCTTCATTGATCTAACAACAGTTCACAAAGGCCATTTTTGTGTGTAGTCAACTTAAGTTAAAGCTTGGGGCAGTCAAGTAGGTAGAATTACAGCTCTGATAAGTAAACTACTTACATATACTAGGCAACCTGTTCCTAAAAGTCATTAGTGTTTGGCTATCCCACCACTGTGAATTTCACCAATATTTCTAGTAAATCTAGCTTCTTGCCTTGTTACATATCTCTGCTTCCCCCAGGAAAACTGTCCTAACGCTTCCCTATTGCTCTGTTTTTAGGTCTACTTCATTTTGCCTCATCTCAGAAAAGAATTATTTCTCTCTCTCTCTCTCTTTCTCCCCCAGAGATAGCTCCAACAAATAGCTGGGTAGAACATATCAGAAGGGTTACAATATCACCATAATTTCCATCAGACTCCATAGAGTCATACCTAATAAACAGTGATGCACAGCAGCCAGCTTGTACTGGCTCACAGACACAATTATGTGGACTTCTTTCCTGCTCCTGATTCAGTGACTGAGTCCATAAGTAGGTTTAAATCCACATGGTGAAAGTATTTACACCTTGGAAGTTGGCAAACACTACAAATATCAGTGTTTTTGTTTTGGCTTAGGGAGGGGATTTGGGTATTTTTTTGTGTGTGGTTTTCTGTTGTTGGTGGTTTTTTTTTTTTTTTTTTGGATTTTTGTTTGTTTGCTTATTTGCAGGACAAGTTTATTAGCACCACACAGCATATACTCTAGAAAGCTCTGTGTTTAATCTGTAAATAAAGATTCAAGTTTTTTGACTCCCTCCCACAAGAACCGGCTTAACCCTCCAGGGCAGAAATAAGAGCAGGGCAAGGACACTAAGCAACAAGATGATTCCTTTGCTTGGATTCCACACAGACCACAGGAATATGATGTTCTGTCTTATTCTAGTCCATGATTTTCTCCATGCAACAATATTGAGTAGAACTGTTCAGGCAATGTGAGTATGCAACTGTATAATTTATTAATTTAATTTGTTAAGTACACTAACCTTATTAGAGTTCAAACTTGAGGACAAAAATAAGCTATTATACCATATTCTAAAGAGGTTCAGGGCATCAATATCTCTCCCAAGATCTAATGAAAAGTAGAAGAATCAGCCTACTACTGTCATCCAGGCCCCATCCCCACCAGACCCCACCCCAACCACCTGTATAAAGAGTTGACTGGAGGGAGAGAAGGAAGGGTTGTTGAAGTCAGTGGGCTTGTAGTGTATGCAGTATTTAGGAAAATGTACTTCCCCAGCCCTCAAGCCAAGATGGCAGGAGGCGATTTTCTCAGAGATTGTTAAATAGAATTTTTTTAGTTCCTCCAGAATGAGACAGGTGGCCTTGCACTGGGGGAATGGCTATCTGCTCAGACTTGATGACTTGTCCCTATGAATTAAAGAGAGATGATGACAGTAAAGCAGCCATGACAGCATTTGCTGTTCCAAGAGGACCAGGGGACACCAGAAAAGGAACTCATCTTGAGATCTTTTTGTGAATACCTCATCCAACAAGGCTACCCTCCAGACTAAGGGACTCCAGCATGCGGAGGCTATAGTATATACCACAGTGGATGGGAACTGAGTAGGAGAAATTAGAAGTGTTTGCACCAGAGAAGATGCCCCATGCTCAAGAAATCAGCCACAGGAAGATCTCACAGGATGGTGCAAAGAACTCGCACATGCCCATCCATGAGAGATCAATTCTTTCAATGCCTTTCATATAGAAAGCCTCACCACCATTTACTTGCACAGTAATTTAGCTTTCCAAAAGTCCAAAGATTATATGCTCTGATAAGCAAATGACCCAACAGTTTGAGTTAAATATAGAAGAATTAATAGAAGCCTTGAAAGTTCAATCTTTCCTTTCTCCTCCCATTACAATCTCTTTCCCAATAAAACATATACATCATTCTTGGCTTCTCTCAGAAAGTAAAAGCTGTTACAATGGTTTTGTTTTAAATAAAATTCCCCTTCCCAATAATTAGTCATACTGGAGTATGCAAATGTAGAGACAAGAAACCAAATTAACTCTATAAACATACCTGAGGCTGAGGAATTGTACCAATACTCTCTCTCTCTCTCTCTCTCTCTATATATATATATATTTTTTTTTAAATATTTGAATTTGTGTCTCTAGGCCAGGTATGTGCTCTCCCTGCCAACCTCATTGGCCCACTTCCTAATGAATTATATTTGGCTGTTCAGCACATTCATATCACTTACCTGATTTCTAAAGGTGTTTGAATTTACCTGAAACAAATGTTGAATATATAGATGCATGTATGAATGTTTCCCACTAAGAGTGAATATGCCTTCTTTTCAAGCATCCATAAAAAATTTGCGAATATTGTTTCAAGAATGGGCAAACAAATCAACAGAATATTAGAGACTATCTTAAAACCAATAAAATAAAAAAGATCATAATAGATGGAAAAGAAGCATTGTAAACTAATGTATATAGATGAATTACCCAAAGTTTTTGGGGAAATAATACTTTTGAGGAACACATTAAGTTGGATCACAATTTTAAACTATCATCCATTAAAATAAATTTTATTTAAAAATAAAAGCAGAAAACAGATGGGAATAATGACTAACTGATCTCAGAATGGATAAACGCTTTCTAAATTTAGGAACAAATAGATCGTTAGGATATGTTGGTTAAATTTATCTACCTAAAATTTGAGCTCTCTGAAGAGCAAAACCTCACAAGATTGTAAGACAATCCAAACTGGGAAAATTGTTTATATCAACAATGACACATTTAATAATACTTACTATATTAAAATAATGACAACAGTAACAATATATGAAAACTCACTCAAACTCATAAAAAGGACACCAAAACTTTTATTGAAAATGGACAAATAATATGAATATAAAAATTACATAAGGTGGCATATAAATGACTAATAAAATATGAAATAAATATTCAAGCTATTAAGAGAAATACCAATTAAAACAGAAAGAACCATTTTTTATGTTGTCTGAGTTGTCCTGTTTTAAAGATAATGCTGCCAAGAGTATGGTGAGAAGGATCTCACACATATATCTACCAAGAAGGATAAACTGGTATAAATTCTTGGGAAGATAATTCAACAACATGAACAAAGATTAATAAATGTATTGCTGTTTAACCTAAAGGAAATAGTTACAGATGAGAATAAAGATTTATATTGAAGGAAGTTCATGACAGGTTATACATAAAAGCAAATATTGGAAACAACACAATTTCCAATAATAGAATAATTAAATAATTTTTAATAATTTAAATAACATGGTAAATGTTTTAAATATAAGTATGAAAGTACATATGTCAGCTTATAAAAATTCTAAAGCTTAAAAAAACACAAAGGAAACAAAATATTCATATTATATTTAGATAATATAATTATAAAGTTTTATTTTCTTCTAAAAACTGTTCAGTATTTTCTGAATTTGGCAATATATGTATATTACAAACATTTTATAAAGTGTTGCTTAAGCACTGAGTATGTTTTTTCAATAGTTTCAAAATCTCTAAAGAAAATACAGCTTTATGTCACAGTGGGTTTGGTACTACTGTCACACCAGAGTTCAAATCCAAAGCACCTACTACAAATCAAGAGTTAGAGACAGATAGAGGGACAAGGAATTTTCTTGCCCTTAAAAAGTGTCCAGTCTAATGAAGAAACAGACAAGAAAGTCAACTACTAGAACACAATATGCAAAGTGCTGTAACTGAGGCATTCACAGCAGTCTGTTGCAAGGTCAGTTGAAAAACAGTGAATTCAGCCTAGAGGAGGGTGTTGGAGAAACCTCCACAAAGAAGGTGACCTTTGATCTGAAGCATTCTTCTTCCTCACTCTTTTCTTCTTACAGTATATTAAAGATCAAGGAGATACAGTAAAGATAGAGAGCCTTCAAATTTGCCAACAAGGTCACGTTATGAGGGGTTCTTAAAATCAGCTGGTGAAAGGGTTATTTATTTTGACTATCTTAAATCTGAAAAATCTAAGGCCTCTTCCTACTAGAGGAGGAAAATATCCCCCTGATGGAAAAAGAAATTGGGGATATTGAGGACTTTGCTGCATCTCGGAAGTGGGACTGGGATCCCACACGGAGCAGGGTGTGGCAAAGAGAGATACTCTTCTTCGAGAAAGGACAGGTTGCTCAGCTGCAAGCTATGGAGTGGGTGACTGACAGCCTCCAGCCATTAACTATATCAGGGTCTGTCTCAGCCTTGCAGCTGAAGTCATTCTTATCTGAGGACAGGGGAAGACAATCTAGCCAATGACTGAACAAGAGAGTGATATAGGAAGCTGGCTATTTTGATCCAATGTGGGACCCTCTAAAGGGCAATTGTTGCTCCAGACTTCTCTGTTGAGCTACATCAGGTCAGCATCACAGTCTGATGGCTCCTTTCTGCCTCCTTCCTCCTTTCCTTCCCCTTTGGCACTTCTACTGAGTCTCCATATCTGCTTCCCAGAGAATCTAACGGTCACAAGGAAGGTGAGTCAAAAAGGCCCAGGGAAGTGTGGGTAAAGAAGAGAAAAGGAACAGGACCGGAAGGAAAAAGAAATTTGGCCTCCGTGAGTCTAACTGGGCCAAGAGCAATGTAATTTTCTTTCTGGTAATGTCCTTTAGGTTGTTGTAGATATTAAAAAGTATACAAGGAGCACCGTGAGATGACAACATGTGCACCAATTAGGAGGAATTAGAACATTGGGAACTATTGCCAGTTGGTTGGCTTGGATGAATAAAAAAGAAAAAATGTACATTGAGACATGGCAAGAATTAAAACTGGAAAGTTGGGAGCTAGACCATGGAGAATGCTGCACTTTATGTCAAATAAATGAACATCTTTCCTTTCAACTTTCTTAAATATGTTCTTTTTGGACTTCCATTATTTTTGTAGTCGTATGAGAAGACAATGGAATTATAACATGAACCCAAAGTGAAATTTATTGATATTATCATGCTTAGAGTGAATGTTGGAAATAAAATCAAATATCAGAGGGGCACCTGGGTGGCCCAGTCAGTTAAGTGACTGACTCTTGATTTTGTCTCAGGTCATGATCTCAGGGTCGTGGGATTGAGCCCACGATGGGGTCTGTGCTCGGCCAGGAGTCTGCTAGAGATTCTCTCTCTTCCTCTGTTCCTCCCCCCACTTGCATGTACTCTCTCTCTCTCTCTCCTCCCTCAAATTAAAAAAAGAGAAAAAAAAATCAAGTGTGGCTGGATGGCTCAGTCAGTTAAGCATTTGTTTTTAGCTCAGGTAATGATTCCAGCCATGGTCCTGGGATCAAGCTCCGCATCAGGCTTCCTGATCGGTGGGGAGCCTGCTTCTCCCTCTCCCCCACTTGTGCTCTCTAACGTGCGCTCTCTCTTACTTTCTCTCTCAAATAAATAAATAAAATCTTTAAAAAAATCAAATATCAGAGAAGTATGAACCTTGCCAGGACTTCTAAATATCTACTTACCCTTACATCTGTCATAATATTTCAGAGGCACACAATTAGACTATTAACTCCAGTGATCACAAAAGAAGGTGGCAATTTGAGCACATATAAGATTTAGCTAAGATATGTATTGAAAGGT
The DNA here is from genome assembly GCF_004348235.1 of Phoca vitulina. NCBI lineage: Eukaryota > Metazoa > Chordata > Mammalia > Carnivora > Phocidae > Phoca > Phoca vitulina. The sequence continues at coordinate 86,532,208 of NW_022589706.1, forward strand.
TTTTATCACCAGTGTACTTTCAGATAATAACAGTTTCTCTGTGATATGGTCTTTTCCAGATCAAAGTTTCCAAATATCTTTACAAAACTACATGTAAATACCTATCCAGAGAGCTGTTCTTTTCTGTGACATAGTTTGCCTTTCAGACATGTTACAATCACTTAATCATGACTCACAACCACTTTTATGGACAGCTACATCAAATTGATTGTGGTTTACAAGGCCTAGGAACTAGGCTAGTTCCTCATGGCGTTTACTTCACTGTTATCTATCACACAATGACAAAATAATAAGTACATAAATTCATTTTGTTTCAAGTGTTACAAAGAACAGAAGAGCTAAAACAGTCCACACGGTATTCTCCTAAGTGGGTATTTTCCAGTGACCCTCATTGATTGACACTGCTCAATAAAACATTCTTAATACAAATGTGTGTGTCCATGGTAAGGACTCAAATGGGCTTAAGCTGAGAATCACTTGAAAGCAGGGGTTTTGTCTTACGTTATTCTCTGTATCTATAGTGCCTAGAGTCCCATAGATAACAATTTCTGACTTTTGTTTTAGTTTTGAAAATCAGAAATAACTTCTCTGAAACTAGAATAGCATGCATTGTTCCAATGACTATGCTCATGGAAATGGAACTAGAAAGGGGAAAAAAAAAAATAGAAATGGAACTGAAAAAGAAAAAAAAAATCCAGGAGCTTAGTAAGTTACAATTTTTAATAAAGTTCATTATGATTAAATGGCCCCAAAAAATGCATCCACAGTGGCTTTCTCTCATCCAGTCATACATGTTTAGCCTCTGCAAAGCCTGGTAGGCCATTGGCCCGGCATGAACTTCATGAATTGTAGATGGCTAGCATTTGTAAATACACTGCACTGCCCCAGAAGTAATTTCTCTGATGCTAATGAAAGTTTTGCAGCTGTGTATGTTTATTAACAAATAGGTTTAAAATGTCAGCCATGATTTATTTTCTACCAAAGTCATTTTATAGCATGTTTTCTGCTTCTATCAGGATTATCATCAGTTCAATCAATAGAAATGACAAAATAAATAAAAGAAAAACTATAGATAAACTTAAACAAAATTACCAAAGACAATAAAAGGTAAAAATGTAAATGTCACTTGAGTTGCCTTCCTTTTCTGTTTCTCCATCCACTCTTCTCCTTTATCCAAGAATTTTTATGAATTATACTGAACAGATCATTGCACTAATGCCCTGACTCAAGCTCGTTGTACAGATTTCTTAAGGGTTTTATCTGAGAGCTTAGCTAGAGATGCAAAATTTGAAATAACAATAATATTTTTAGAAGGATAAATATAGAACTTAATCACCTTAGTAACTGTTCAATATTTATTTTCATACTCTAATTAACCACATGACAGTTTACTATAAATATGCATGCTACTATTGACCGAAATGCATAATAAAAATCTATAGACAGTCTCCAACTTACAATGATTTGACTTGTAATTTTCTGACTTTGGGATGGTATGAAAGCTATGTGCATACAGTAGAAACCATACTTCGAATATTGAATTTTGATCTTTTCCCAAGCTAATGATTCACAATACGATACTTTCAAGTGATACTAAGCAGAAACAGCAAGCCAGAGCTCCCAATCAGCCACGTGATCATGAGGGTAAACAACTGATATACTTAAAATCATTCTGCACCATACAACCATTCTGCTTTTCACTTTAGTATCCAATGAGATATTCAACACTTTATTATAAAATAGGCTTTGTGATAGATGATTTTGTCCAACTGTAGGCAAATGTAAGTATTCTGAGCATGTTTAAAGTAGTCTAGGCTCAGCTGTAATGTTTAGTAGGTTAAGTGTATTAAATGCATTTTCAGGTCATGATATTTTCAACTTCAATGGGTTTATCAGGATATAACCCCATTGTATGTCAGGAAGATATGTAATTATATTTGAAGCAGAGGTTAACAAGCAAAACTTTATTTGAGAAATCTTCTTGTTAAATTCATCAAAGTTTAATGAAAATTGTGAAATTAACTAGTTAATTTTGCCTCTGACATTTTTCCCAATTCAAGAAAGAATCATCTCCATCTATCCCTAGCTCCCTTTAAAACAAATTATTATGTTTTTCTACTACTAAAATAATATATGTCAACATTTAACATGAGAAGGTGCTCTGTATCTCTATGTTATCACTTAATTATATTAACTATATTGATGCATTTATACAACTCCTTCCCCAGAATATAAATTCTTCTAACCAGAAATAGAAACTTTGAGACTCTGGAGCCTTAAACAGTGAACAGCACGTATTAGAGGCACAACATGCTTTCTATTAAACAAATAATAATTAAAAAAACAAAAACACAAGTTCACTACTAGAGTTATTTACTTATTTTCTTGGCATTTCTTCTCAATTTTTAAATTATATTCTTTCTGGATTATTTTTCTAAGTTGGAAAATAATTCTAAAAATTTTTGATAAGAAAACAAAACATTCAGGGGCGTCTGGGTGGCTCAGTCATTAAACACCTGCCTTCGGCTCAGGTCATGATCCCAGGGTCCTGGGTTCAAGCCCCACATCGGGCTCCCTGCTCTGCGGGAAGCCTGCTTCTCCCTCTCCCATCCCCTGCTTGTGTTCCCTCTCTCGCTGTGTCTCTGTCAAATAAATAAATAAAATCTTAAAAAAAAAAAAAAATATATATATATATATAAAGAAAATGAAACATTCAGAAAGCCCTCAAGAATCAAATAAGTAAATCTCATTGGGTAGAAATGAAGACACTATAAAAGGAAGATATTTCAGAAAGCCAGAGAACTTACTGTCATTGCTAAAACTGTGACACTCTCTACTCCACTTCCTTATAATGTTACCTCTTGACTGTTAAGAAAGTGAGATCTTTACTATAAGAGGAAAGAGATAAAATAGGTAATTAAAGAAGGCAAAGAAGAGCCATGCAATATTAAATGAGAATTGGTAATATTAGTATGAGCTCAAGATTTTTTATATGCGTTTTCTAACTCTATTCACTGGATGGATATAGGAACAATAACATCTCTATAACAATGAGCACATTTTATGACCAGATCTTGTATTCTAAACACCATTCTCTACTGAAAGAAAATAGAGAAATTTGGAGAAATGCTTATTGCAGCAATAAGTTGGGAATAATACAAAGTTAACCTAAGAAATCATGTTGCACTAGAAAGAAATAAAAGTGCTCAAAGACTAGTGAGGTTGTATTAGTTATCCATCACTATAAAATAAATTATTCTCAAACTTAGGACCTAAAACAATAAATATTTATTATCTCAGAGTTCTGTGATTCTAAAATAGGAGGACAGCTTAGCTGGGTCTTCTGGCTTAAAGTCTCTAAAAAGGCTGCGATGAAGTTGTCAGCCAGGCTGCAGTCCTCCCAGGCTCATATGAGAGAAGATACACTTTTAAACTCGTTCATGTGGCTGTTGACAATTGACAATATGTGTTTTCTCATTACCTGTTATATTGAAAGCTCAAGTTTCTTGCTGGCTGTTGATCAGAAGGCATTCTCAATTTCTAGCCATGTGGGCGTCCTCATGGGGAAGCTGACAATATTGTGTCTGGCTTCCATTAGCATGAGCAAATAAGAAAGGAAGAGATGAATAGCAAGACAGAAACCATGGGCTTTTCATAACCTAATCTCAGACATGACATACCATCACTTTTGCCCTCTCCTGTCTGCTAGAAGTGAATCACTAGATCCAACCCACATTCAAGGGGAAGGATTATATAAGGGCATGAATATTGAGGGAGCAGGGATCACTGGGAGACGTTCTAGTGGCTACTGATCACACGGATCATATGTGCAAAGAAACAAACTTGAATGAGCTCCAATTAAATTGGCTATTTAGGACAATTTGGTCATCAATAAAAATAAATATGATAATTGATTAAGATGCAATGAATTTAAAAAAAACAGTCTATAGCTATTAGAAAAGGTAGACGAGAAAAAATAATTTTTTAAAAGATTTTATTTTATTTAATTTAGAGAGAGAGAGAGAGAGAAAGAGTGAGTGGGGGAGGGGCAGAGGGAGAGAGACTCTGAAGCAGACTATGCACTGAGCATGGAGCCCGACAGGGGCTTGATCCCATGACCATAAAATCATGACCTCGAGATCACGACCTGAGCCAAAATGGAGAGTCAGATGTTTAACCAACTGAGTCACCCAGGCACGCCCAAAAAAGAACTTTGAAGTGACACGAAATATAGTATTTGAACTCAGATTGTCATTTTAAATAGGAAATTTAGACTTCTTTTTTGAAAACTCACACATTATCTTCAATAATTCTATCTTTCACCCAGTTTCTATGGAAAGTTTAAACATATATTTGATCCAATAAAAATTTTGGTCTATCTCTTAAAAAAAAAGGAAAAAAGAAAAGGAAAGAAAAGAAGGAAAAGGTGGGAAGTAGAGAGGAAGAACAGTCTTATTTATAAAAGAATGCCAGCTGATAATAGAAGAAATTAGAGATTTAGAAAATCATCATCTTGCAACCCCTCAATGTAATAAATGATTCAGGTAAGGATTATTAAAAAGAGCTAAAGGCATTGCATGAAATGTAGTTGTATAACAGGATAGTTACATAATGTCAAAATATCATCTAATATATTAAATATTAATTAAAAAGATCAAAAAGTATGTTTTTTTTCAATACTTATTCTGGTGGTCTGCACCTTAGCCAATCACTAATAGTGAGACAATTTTATTATATGCCTTCTGATAAAATTTAATACAAAATATGGATCATCACCTATGAAATATTCTTGCCATAAAGTTTTGAACTTAATCTAGTGAAGCTTTTAGACCACAAATTCAACTTACAGTAAATACAGGGGATAGAGGGACAAATTAAATGATACTATGAGCAAGCAGACAGACAAATCTAGAATGTATGACATCTACAAGAAAATTACCCTGAGTTCAAAAGTCACTGTCATGGGGTAAAAATAAAAGAGAGGAGTCTTGTTTCAGACAAGACTAAAGAGAGATAAAAACCAAATGTAATGTATGAACACTGACTAGATTGTGCATAGGAAAAAATATATTGCTTAAGTCTCTGGGGGATGCCATCCATGGAGGTCACAGACAGATAGTACTAGGTTATACAATAGGGTTTATTGAGTGAAAGGTTTAAAACAGAAACATTAGCAGAGAACCCAGGCAGGATAACCAGCATTGTGGATAATTTTGTGGGATCCCCTACTCTGATCTTGCACCCTGGGGATTGTAGGAGAAACTGTAGGACCCAACTACTAGGAATCTGACTGTGACAGAGAAGTGGGGAGGGGATTGCAACAACCAGCAGTGGATCTTGGCAGGCCAAGTTCACACTTGCAGTGCCCACATAGTAATCCCAATCAGCAGCTTTGCTCATCTGCAAAACCAAGTTGGGGTTACTCTGACCAGGAAATTCACTGGGTTACAGATCTGCCTGAACAGATACTCAAGTGGGTTTTGCCAGCTCTAGGGTCCAGTTTGCCTGCAGTCAGGCAAGGTGTTGAGTCACAGCCTCACACGCTGTGGCTAGTGCTGTACAACCCCCTCTGACTAGAAGGGGTACTGACAACTCCTGAAAGCTATGAGCCCAGTGATGCTCAAGCTGAGAGGCAGGTGAGCAGAGCTGATTATCCTCAAAGCAAAGTCAGTACTGGGCAGGGAGCCTTCCCATACTATGCACAGGCAGGGGAATTAATTCATAGCCAAGGCTGAGGGTAGCTCCTGGCCCCTCCCAACCAGAGAGTTTGTTTGGGAAATTGACAGTAGCCTGAAGAGGCCCTCCAGCTCCTACACAGAAAAGGGTGTTGAGACATTGTCCCACCCCCTGTGGAGGGTGTCTTCCAGCTCCATCTAAACAGAAGGGCTAGTGAAAATGCCTGAAAGCTATGCAGCTCAGCAGTACTCAAGCAAAAAGGATAGACAGACCTAATAGTTTGCAGAGCAAAGCCAGTGGCCATCCCCCAGTGAACTGTACAGGCCCTGGGCCCTGTCCTACTCTTCTTTCAGGGCAGGGAAGATAATTCATAGCCCCATCTATTACTGAATATGGTACCTGGTCTCAACCATCTAGTAAGGCTGCCCAAAGAATTGAGGCAACCACAGAGCTCATCCTATAGCCTCACTTGGTAGGAAACAAAGCCAGTAATCCCATCTAGCAGCCAGTGACACACATTCCATCCCTGTTTTCAGAGCTTGAACAGTTGCCTCGCCCAAAAATAGACCATAATAGGAGGCCCTACTTTCCAAGGACATTACCAGCAGACACACTCAAAAACCCAAACTGAGCAGACTGATGAAGAACTGTCTCTGTCAAAGCAACTTGTAAAGTCTAGAAAAAAAGCCCCATTACTCAAATGTACAGATAGCAATGTAAGAAATTAAGGAAAATTAGGTAAACATGAAGCCACCAAAGGAAACTAATCAAGTTCCAATAACTGACCCTAAAGAAATGGACATCTAATAAACTGTCAGAGAATTCAGAAAAATCCTCTTAAGGAAGTATAGCAAACTACAAGAAAACACAGATAACTGAACAAAATTTTTTTAAAAATGCATAAAAAATGAAAAGTTGACAAAACAATAGCAACTATCAAAAAACAAAAACAAACAAACAAAAAATAAAACATAAATCTTAGAGTTGAAAAATGCAAAAACTGAACAGAAGAATTCAATAGTTTCAAAAGCAGGCCAGACCATGCAGAAGAAAGAATCAGTGACCCAGAGGATAGAATATTGGAAATTACACAGTCAGAGGAGCAAAAAGGAAAAAAAAAAAAAGAATGAAAACATATGAAGAATACCTATGGGAATTATAAAACACAATGAAAAGAAACAACATATGCATTATGGAAATTCTAGAGAAAAAAAAAAGAGAGAGAGGAAGGGACAGAAAGTATATTTAAAGCAATAATGGCTGAAATCTTCCCAAACCTGAAGAGAGATGAGCATCCAGATCCAGAAAGCCCAAATGATTCCAAATAACTTGAACCCAAATAGGGCTACACTGAGACACATTATAATTAAATTGTCAAAAGTCAAAGACAAAACATTTTAAAAGCAGTAAGATAAGAGAGAAGTTACATACAAGGGAATCCCTGCACAACTACAGATAGATTTCTCAACAGAAACTTTTCAGGCCAGAAGAGAAAGGAATGACATATTCAAAATATTGAAAGAAAATAGCTGTCAATCAAGAATTTTATACCTGGCAAAGTGGTCCTTCAGAAACAAAGGAGGGATAATAAAGACTTTCCCAAACAAACAAAAGCTGAGAACGTTCATTACCACTAGACCTGCCTTACAAGAAATGTTAAAGGGAGTTCTTTAAGTTGAAGTAAAATAATGCTAATTAACATCATCAAAACAGGGGTGCCTGGGTGATTCAGTCAGTTAAGCATCCAACTCTTGATTTTGGCTCATGTCATGATCCCGGGGTCCTGGAATCGAGTCCCACATAGGGCTCTTTGCTCAGCAGGGAGCCTGTTTCCCCCTCTGCCTGCTGTTCCCCCTTTCTTGTGCTCTCTCTTTCCCTCTCTCTGACAAATAAATAAATAAAATCTTTAAAAAAATGTAAATTGTAACAGCAATAACCTAAAATGTGAGAGGAAGAAGTAAAAGTGTAAAATGATAATTCTATTGAAGTTAGGTTGTTATCATTTTAAAATAGAGTGTTACAAGTGTTTAAGTTTTTTTTTTTTTTTTCAGTTTGAAGATCACAGTTTATCTTTCTATAATTAAATTAGGAGAAAAAAATGAAGAACCCACTGGTATCAGGAAGGAGCAAGAGTCTTCTAGGGTCTGGCATTTGATGAGATAGATAGTCACCTACTGTGCATTTCCATTGTTTTTCCATGGCAGAACATACAGTAGAGACTTGGGAATGCACATGCCTGAAGCCAGGTTACTCTTATTTCCACAACTCTGTTGCTTGCAGGGCTATTGTTGACAGAGTAGTTGGCTGTGCCCCAGACCAATGGGGTGCTAGTCTGTTGCCACAGATCTTTATCTCAGTCTTCATCACAAGGAGGGCACTGCCATGTGCTCTCAGCCAGAGTCTCTTGTCCAAGGTTCCTGGTTTGGTTGACAACATCCTGCTCAATACAACTTTCATCACCACAGCTTGAGATATAATGACTGATTTTGGCCCAAGGAACCTGATGGCAAGCATTAAAGGGACAAGTAGCCAATTTGTAACATCAAGATGATTCTTTCTGTACTTGATAAGGTGATAAGGAAACCTGCAGACCCTGATCTGGTGTTTTTTATTATGGGGGCATTGTAATAGCCTTTAGGGTCCAGGGAATTGATATAAGTTTCTTTGATGTTGGAAATGAAGGAGCTGAATCCAAGTGTTCAGTGGAGACATGCTCTCCCCACAGTCACCTTCTCCCCACATCTGCACCCCAGCAATGCTCACGTCCAGCCTAAGATATTTTATATAAGCCTCGTGATAACCACAAGAAAAATCTTTTGATAATTACTCAAAAGACCATGATAAAGAAGTCAAAGCACACTGATATCAAAATATATTAAAACACATAAAAAAGACAGCAGTATAAGAAGCAAGGAACAATGGATCTACAAAACAAGCAGAAAACAATGAAAAAGGGCAATAGTAAATCTTACCTATCGATAATTACTTTAAATGTAAACAGATCAAATTATCAATTCAAAAGATATAGAATAGCTGAAAGAATAAAAAAAAGCAAGATCTAACAATATTCTGCCTATAAGAGACTCACTTTAGCCGTAAAGACACATAAACTGAAAATGAAGGAATAGAAAAAGAAATTTCAAGCAAATAGTAACCAACAAAATGCAGGAGTAAACTGTATGTGTATCAAACAAAATAGACTTTAAACTAAAAATGGTATAAACAGAAAAGGAAGGTGATTATATAATGATAAAGGGATCAATACATCAAGAAGATATAATATTTACAAATATTTATGTGCCCAACATCAGAGCACCTAAATATATAAAGCAAAAACTAAAAGAGCCTAAAGGAGAGATAAATAATGATATAATAATAGTTGGATACTTTAATACCCCACACTCAACAATTATCAAGAGATAATCAACAAGCAAACAACAGATTTGAACAATACCTTAGACCAAATGGACCTAATGGACACATATAGAACATGTTATCTAACAACAGCATAATACACATTTTTTTCAAGCATATATGGAACATTTTCTAGGATAGACCATATGTTAGGCCACAAAACAAATCTTAGATAATTGAAGAAGATTGAAATCATGCCAAGTATCTTCTCTGACCACAATGGCATGAAACTAAAAATCAATGAGAGGAGGAAAACTGGAAAATGTACAAACTCATGAGAATTAAACAACGTTCTCCTGTGCAACCAATGGATCAAAGAAGAAATAAAAAAAGTTTCTTGAAACAAACAAATATGGAAACACAACTTGCCACAATTTATGGGATGCAGTAAAAGCAGTTCTAAGGAAGAAGTTTATAATAATAAACCTCTAAACAACCTAGTGATGCCTTAAGAAGCCAGGAAAAGAACAAAGTGAACCCAAATTTAACAGAAGAAAGGAAATAATAAATATTAGGAAAGAATTAAATGAAACAGAGAACAGAAAAACAATAGAAATGATTGACCAAATAAAGAGTTTGTTCTTTGAGAAGGTAAAGAACCCTTAGCTAGACTAACCAAGTAAAACAAAACAAAACAAAACAAAAACAAAGGACCCAAATCAACAAAATTATAAATAAAAAGATCAAAATATGCCAACAATCTGGACAGCCTAGAAGAAATGGAAAAATTCTTAGAAACATACTACTTACCATGACTAAATCAGGAAGAAATAGAAAATGTGAATATATATTTCTTCCTATTAAGGAGGTTGAATCAATAATCAAAAATCTCCCAATTAAGAAAAACCAGGACCAAATGGCTTCCCTGGTAAATTTTACAAGTTAAAGAACAATAAACATCAATCCTTCTCAAACCCCTCCAAAAAATAAAAGAGAAAGAACACTTCTAAACTCATTTTACAAGAACTGCATTATTCTGATACCAAAACCAGAAAAGGACACTACTAAAAAAACAAAAACAAAAACAACAGTAACACCAACAACAAAAATATAAACCTGCAGACCATTTGTTATTCCTGATGCATAAAGATGAAAAAATTCTTAATGAAATATGAACAAATCAAATTCAGCGGGAAATTAAAAGGATCATTCACCATGACCAAGTGGGATTTATCCTTGTGATGCAAAGATGGTTCAACATATGCAAACCCATCAATGTGATATTAATAGGATGAAGAAAATAATCATATGATTACATCAAAAGACTCAGAAAAAGCATTCAATGAAATTCAACATCCATTCATGATAAAAACTCCTAAAAAACTGGGCATAGAAGGAACATATCTCAACATAATAAAGGCTATATATGATAAGCTGACAGCATCATACTCAATAGTGAAAGAATAAAAACTTTTCTTTTATGATCAAGGATAAGACAAGGGTTCCCACACTTAGCACTCCTGTTCAACATAGCACTGGAAGTCCTAGCTAGAGCAGTCAGGCAAGTAAAAGAAATAAGAGGTATCAGAATTATAAAGGAAAGTAAAATTGCCTGCATTTGAAGATGACATGATTTTATATACAGAAAATCCTAAAGTCTCAACTCAAAAACTTTTAGATCTGTGAGGGGTGGGAAGGATGGGGTGGCTGGGTGATAGATATTGGGGAGGGTATGTACTATGGTGAGCGCTGTGAATTGTGTAAGACTGCTGAATCACAGACCTGTACCTCTGAAACAAATAATACATTATATGTTTTAAAAAAAAAGAAGAAGAAGATAGCAGGAAGGGAAAAATGAGGGGGGGGGGCAATCGGAGGGGGAGACGAGCCATGAGAGACTATGGACTCTGAGAAACAACCTGAGGGTTCTAGAGGGGAGGGGGTTGGGAGAATGGGTTAGCCTGGTGATGGGTATTAAAGAGGGCATGTACTGAATGGAGCACTGGGTGTTACACGCAAACAACGAATCATGGAACACTACATCAAAAATTAATGATGTAATGTATGGTGATTAACATAACATAATAAAATTTTTTAAAAAAGAGAAAAAAACTTTTAGATCTAATCAATGAATTCAGTAAATCTGCAAGATACAAAATTAACACAAAAATCACTGGCATTTCTATACACTAACATTGAAATTTCTGAAAAAGAAATGAAATCAATCCCATCTACAACAGCATCAGAAAGGATAAAATACTGGGGCACCTGGGTGGCTCAGTTGTTAAGCGTCTGCCTTCAGCTCAGGTCATGATCCCAGAGTCCTGGGATCAAGCTCCATGTTGAGCTCCCTTCTCTGCGGGAAGGCTGCTTCTCCCTCTCCCACTCCCCCTGCTTGTGTTCCCTCTCTGGCTGTCTCTCTCTCTGTCAAATAAATAAAAGCATTTAAAAAAAGGATAAAATACTTAGGAATAAATTTAAATGAGGAGGTAAAAGATCTCTATGCTGAAAACTATAAGACACTGATGTAAGAAACTGAAGAAGATGCAAATAAATGAAAAGGTGCCCCATGTTCATGAATTGAAAGAATTAATGTTGTTAAAATGTGAATATTTCCAAAAGCCATCTATAGATTCAATGCAATCTCTATCAAGATTCCAATGGCATTTAACTGGATATTCACATGTAAAAGAATGAAGCTGGACCCATACATTACATCACTCACAAAAAAATAACTTGAAATGGATAAAAGGTCTTAAATATAAGACCTGAAACCATTAAACTCCTAGAAGAAACTGCTAGAAGAAAACAGGAACAAAGCTCCCTGGCATGGGTCTTGGTAATAATTTTTTGTATAAAATACCAAAAGCACAAGCAATAAAAAATAAACAAGTGGGATTGCATCAAACTAAAAACTTCTGCACAGCAAAAAATACTATCAAAAAAGTGAAAAGACAATCTACAAAATAAGAAACATTATTTGCAAACCATGTATCTGGTAAGGGTTAATATCCAAAAAATACAATGAACTCATACCAACTCAATACCAAAAAAACAAAACAAAACCATAAAAACAATTTAAAGTATGGGCAAAGGACTCAAAGAAATATTTCTCCAAATAAAATATATGTAAGGCCAGCAGTTATGAAAAGATGCTCAACATCACTAGTCACCAGAGAAACACAAATTAAAACCACAGTGGCTATTAGAATGGTCATCACCAAAAAGACAAGAGATAACAAATGCTGATGTGGATGTGGAGAAAAGGGAACCCTCCGGCACTGCTGGTGGGATTGTAAATTGGTACGGCTACTATGGAAGACAGTATGGAGGATCCTCAAAAAGATTAAATATTAGAACTCCATATGATCCAGCAATTTCATTTTGGGAATATATCCAAAGGTATCAAAAACACTAACTTGAAAAGGTATTATTTACAATAGCCAAGACATGAAAACAACCAATCAAAGTGTTTATCAATGAATGAATGGATAAAAAAGTTGTGGTATATATATTCAATGGGATATTATCCAGCCATAAGAGATGAGGACATCCTACCGTTTGTGACAACACAAACGGAACTTGAAGGTATTAGGGTAAGTGAAATAAGTTAGAGAAAGACAAATAACTGTATGATATCACTTCTATGTGGAATCTAAAAAACAAAAACAAAAGACAGAAAAAAAAACCTGAATTCATAGAAAAAGAGATCAGACTTGTGGTTACCAAAGGCAGGGAGTAGAGGGAGGGAGAATCAGAGAAAGATGATCAAAATGCACAAGCCTGCAGTTGCAAGATAAATAAGTACTGGGATGTAATGTACTACATAATGACTATAGCTAATATCACTGTATAATATATAGGAAAGTTGTTAACAGAGTAAATCATCAGAAGGAGATGAATCATCATCTAAGAATTATCATAAGGAGAAATTTTTCCTTTATTCTTCTCTTCTTTCTTTTCTTTATATTGTATCTGTATAAGAAAATGGATGTTAGCTGAACCCATTGTGATAATCATTTCACAATACCTGCAAATCAATCATCATGTTGTATACATTAAACTTATATGGTGATGTATGTCAGTTATTTCTCAAGAAAACTGGGGCAAAAGGGAAAAATTTTTCTTAAGAGAATAGATGTTGGTATCACAGAGACCTGTTTTGACTATGTCTTTGACATTAACTGTTCAAAGCTGTATATATTATTTAACATCTGCACTTGAGTTTCCTAATCTGTAAAACATATAGCATTTTTATTGTGTTTGGGAATAGTAAATGAACATATGTATCTAAAATGTTTGGTACAGAGCAAACCTTCAACAAATGCTCATTTTCTACAAAACAACTCCCCCAAGCTAATCTGCCAATACTGTATCTTTCTTTACAAAAACAGTCTCTTAATAATGGTGGTGAAAATTAATTTTCCAATCACATCTATAACTAAATTTTCTTCCAAAATAGTCTGGCTACAAACATGGGTATGACTCTTCTTTTTAATCATGAAAAAACAAAGAACTTGATTGAGGTGATCATTTAGGTCACAAAATTCTAATATTGTTTAATTTTAATATTTTTTCCTAAAGAAGAATCTGTCTTTTCAAATATAATGAGCATTAATATATGGTTCACATAAATCTGGCACAGCATTAATCTGTTTAAAATTTTAGGATTTTTTTGTTATTATTCTTCAAAGAGATAACTGATTAGATTGCAATTAAATGGAAACAGGAACAAGATTATGAAACTCACTAAAATGCATGGTGAGAAAATGAAGAGACTACTAACACAGTCTAATCAAATGAGGGATCCTCCTCACAGATAAGCCAAGCAAAGGGGTGTCAGAGGCACTGTTCCCTCTGTTTGCAACACATTAATTAAGGTTTGAAGTCACTGGGTTTACAACCTTCTTAAATCCTACATCTAAGATTTCTCAATATGCATTTGACCCCATTCCTCCAAAAAAAGATTTAAAATAAGTCCCAGCTCCTGAGGTGAAATGCCATTCTTTATTTAATTTCATTACTCTTTGTCAGTTTTGGTTGTTTTTTGTTTGTTTGTTTGTTTTGTTTTGTTTGTTTTGTTTTTGTATGGCTGTGTTTGAACAGTATACTGATACCTCTGCTACTCATCTTTCTGTGCCCCATGGTATGGAGAGTGTCTTGACATTATGATTTAAGATTATTTTTCGATATTGTTAAAAAATAGATTTCCATTTAGAGACACTTGAGAGATGCAAAACAAAAAGAATGAAATAAAAAATACACCCTTAAACGCTCTTTGTCTGATCTTTCTAGACAATCTGGGAGCTGTAATACCTCAACATGGCCTTCTAACCTAAACAAGACAAGTCTATTTGGAGTTCCAACCACCTCACAGCTACCAACCTGAGAAGTGCATGCATAAAGGAAGATAGGAAAGCGGTGCTTTGCAAGCATGCATTTTTCCTTCAAGATACATTCCCTTTTTCATTAGTTTCCACATCCTCTAGAGAAAAAATGGGAGAAAGTCAAACACAATATTTGATTCAAGTTTAAACCCATAAATTTGTCAGTTTGAATTGCTGCTTTCTTTCCAAAGGCATTTAAAACAATTTACTTTTCATATTGGCCACAAGCTAAATATGATCTCAGCTTCCTTAAAAAGGGACTCTGTCAAGGCTGGGAGAATGTGGGTATGTGGCTCCCCCCAGCGGCCACTGGGAATGTCAGCACAGTTCAGAGAGACGGAGAAAGTGATGCTTTGAATTACCGGTGGCCAAAGCCCACTGTCCAATCTTCTTCACCACCTGGTAACAGCTGGTGTGTATGTAAAGATGACATGAAAAACGGATGGAGCTCAAATCCAGGAGGACTTCCCTTGTATAGAAAATCAATTTAAAGTAACAAAAGTACCAAGATAAAATTTCCAAGAACTTCTGAATCTTAAATAACACAGCTAAACTTTAGGGAGAAGAGATGGCCAAGGAGAAGATAGGAGCAAGGCTTTATTCCACATAGCATTTCATTTAATAGTTTAACAGTTTCAGATTTAGAAAAGTAGAAAGAAAAACTATAACACCAGGGGACAAACTAATACCAGAATATTCCCAAGCTGACAAGTGGGTGGAGTGAAAACTGACACAATAAAAAAAATTTTAACGTACTGAATGTATTCCAGCTGAGAGCCCACAATATCAGCAACTCCCAGAGGTCCCAGGCAGACACTCAGAGATTCACTGCATCAGAATTTCTGGGCCTTGGCCCAGGTTTCAACCATATCCCACATACAACATTGCCTTGACTCTCTTGAGGGTTCAACCTTCAGAGCAGCCTCTAAATTCAAAGCACAGCTTCTGAGAAGGGAAAATGCTTTGGAATAGAGATGGGAAGATATATCTGCCTTTCACATTTATAAGCCTCCATATTCGGCAGCGCCGGTGAGCCCACAAGCACTGCACACAGACAATTCACAACCACGGTGACTGCTCAGATAAGAACTGGGAGGGAGGTTAGGCTAACCCCTCCTACCAACAAGCCTGACTCACCGATTCTGAGAGCTCATCCCACCTCTTAAATGTGTCTCCTTCGCTAATTCATGCATAGAACCCCTCCTTACCTTTGTCCCTTTTCTGGTTTGCTTTCTTCTTCTATTTTTTTACCTCTACCTGGCCTCTCTCCTTAACACAGCCACCTCTACCTCCAAATACTGTTCTTTTCTGGATCCACAGCCTGACTACTCTCTCTTGACTTTTATTTCCCTTAATCTTCATCTAATGAACTTTCGTCAGCCTCCCGTTATTACTAACATGTGAAGCAATCTGTTAAGGGATAAATTACTGAAGAGTTTCTGCTACAGTGCATTACAGAGTCATAGAGCTTAGAGCCCCAAAGGGTCTCAAAATACAACGTGGCAGAGCCTTCAGCTTACAGGCTGTTAAGGTGCCTCTTTGAATTTTTCAGATACTGAAATTGAGGCTTAAAGCAAGTAAGTGTCTTGCCCACTGATAATTACCTGGAATTTGCAGCTTCGTAAGACATAATATTTCCCATTATAAATACCACCTCTTACACATAACAACATGGAAAAAGTTGTGAGAAAAGGGTTAGGTTTTTTTGTACTCGTTGAGCATTGTCACTTGAATAAAAAGCCACCTGACAACACTTACACTTGAATCCCAGTATTAGAAACAACCCACTTTTTAATTATAACGATTTTGTCTTTTACACTCTTCCTTTTTTTTTCTTCACTTCAATATGAATAATTAGCCCTTTTTTAGATAAATGAGTCTTCTCTGGTTATTGCGTATGAACACAAATATGTTCTCATTTTAAGGTATATTGTTTTCACCCGCCAGGTGTCATTAAAAATTGCATCTGCAAAAAGCCTACCTCGTGGTTTTTTATGTTTTGTTTTGCCCATGAAGGTTAATTGCAGTTCTGCTACCATAGCTTCCTCACTGCTGTGGAGTTAACCATGGGTTTGCTGTGCTGGGAAAGGTTTAGCAAAGGTCTGGAATGCAAAACAATGGTAACAATAAATACCAATTAGACCCAAGTCCTCTGCTCCCGCTGCCTGCACAGGTTGAAGGGGCAGACCCAGCTTTTGACTTCAGTGAGACTGGACTCTCCTAAAGCCACTGAAGAGGCTGGAGACCTGTTTCCAAGACAACTTTTAGATCACAGGTTTTCCTGCCTGATTAATATGATAACGTGGAGGTGCAAGTGAGTAGCATCTCAGCCCTCTACTTTCTCAAAATAGCTTCTCGCCAGGGCTTGCAATTGTACCCGGCCTTAATTAACCAGTTAGGAGTATAAGTGACATGTGCATCTGTCATCTGAAGTTTATTTTGTCACAGGCTAAAAATATGAGAAACTGAAATGGGGACTTGGTTGTAGGACAAAGAACATCTAAAGCAAAGTAAAAACATATACTTTCCAATTTTGACAGACTTACGCATTTCTCACCTGTCTTGTATATTTCCCTTTTTTTTAATTATTTGTTTTCTAAAATAGAATAAAAAATATAGGTAGAGTTATCTAAGAACATAAATATGGAGAGATATATAAGCTATTCTATCACATCAGGAAGATGGGATTCCCTTTAAAACACTCCGTTATTTAAATTAAACCGAAAATTGCTAGTAATTTAACAAAATCATTGAAATAGTGACACAAATACTAGCTACAGTGACCTCTAGTGTTCTAATGGCTAAACAATCAACAGTTATAATAGGTGCTTGCCCCATTCGTTGTGATTAACAAACATCAAATCAAATTAGTAATTTCTGAAAATAAAAGAGATCTCACCAGTAAGTCTTACTTTACTGGTTACCATCTCCTTGAAAAGAATATAACAATAAAATTTGGGGCACTTGGGTGGCTCAGTCGGTTAAGCGTCTGCCTTCAGTTCAGGTCATGATCCCAGAGTCCTGGGATCGAGCCCCGTATCGGGCTCCCTGCTCAGTGGGAATCCTGTTTCTCCTTCTCCGTCTCTCAGCTCATGCTCGCTCTCGTCCTCTCACTCATTCTCTCTCTCAAATAAATAAATCTTTTTTTAAAAAAGAATATAACAGGGGCGCCTGGGTGGCTCAGTCATTAAGCGTCTGCCTTTGGCTCAGGTCATGATCCCAGGGTCCTGGGATCAAGCCCCACATCGGTCTCCCTGCTCACTGGGAAGCCTGCTTCTCCCTCTCCCGCTCCTCCTGCTTGTGTTCCCTCTCTCGCTGTGTCTCTCTCTGTCAAATAAATAAATAAAATCTTAAAAAAAAAAGAATATAACAATAAAATTAAATAATTTGTAATTAACATCTAGCCATCCTAATGATATCTTTCTCATTGTTGTCTTTAACTTTCCAAGCATTGTTCACATGAATACATATCAATATATTTAACATTATGTATTTTGTCCCATTTAGTGTGGCTATCAATTTTGTGTAATTTCAGAAAATATTTTAGTTTCTTGACTCTCAACTTGGAAATCAGAAGTTAGAAACAGAGACATCAAAGGATTTCTCACTGGAAAAGTGTGAAGTACTGACATTATACTAAGTGCTTTCAGTGGCTTTAGCTCCATCTTCTAAAACACAGGTCCTACTAGCCAACAAAGGAGATCACTAAACTTAAAAATTAGGTAATAGAATTTAGAGAACAAATACCTAAGCTACAGAATGCCTGGAATTCTGTTGTTCAGATTCTAGTCACCTGCAAGAGTGACAAATCTATCTACCGCAGTTTGCCCCAAGATGAACCTGGTATGCAAAACAGGAATTGTTTAACTAGGAGATATACTAGTATGTTAGTTCTGATAACCTGGTAAAAATCTTGCAGCTATGATTTTTCAGAAAAAAATAAGTTTTATCCACTCAGGTCCTACAAACTGATGAGCAAGTGTTCAAAATAAGGAAATAAGCGATTTACATTTCTCTTCTAATGAATCCTATCCTCCACAAAGAAACAGTGACTGAAAATGTCCTCATTTGTGTCTTTCATTTGATCTGATGGCAGGATGGTCCTCTCTTCTCATCTATCCAGTAAAGCAGGAGGCATAGTGATCTCAGAATAAGATGGTTAAGTGATAATGATGTGGGGCTAAGCTCTTGGAAACTCTGGAAAGGCCGTACCTCATCTTTTTTTAAGAGGATACTGAAATCATTAGCTCATATTTCATGAAATATTGCATTTTTCATCCTTTCATCCTTGTCATTTATGCTACTGTTATGAATGGAGACATAGACAAGAGAAATGAAAGATTAGGAGTAATTAACTTTAAACTAGGACTGCTTTTCATTCATAATACTTGCAACTATGATTCTCACTTAGCTGTTAAGTCACTGAACCAAGTTTGATTTTTATTATTTAGGTATATTGGGACTTAAAAAAAAGAGAGGGGAGAAATATGTATGTGGATAGATGGGGGAGCTTTTGAAAGGTACATAAACTGAAGATGAGTTCAACACTCTCTAAGAAAAAAACATAGAAATTGAGGCATTAAATCAAAAGAAAAATTAAAGTCAAAAGTTGAAGAAAGACTAGCTTTCTTCTTTTCCCCTTTAAGGTTGACAGGTGAAGATCAGAATAATGCAAGAACGAAGCAAAAAAAAAAATGAGGGTTATGGGGACAGTACAGTTATCAGTGATTCCCCAAAAAGCTAACTATGACCTATATAGCCCAGAAAAGTAGATCACTGAACTCATGATGATATCAGAGACTCCAGAAACTGGATCAAAGACATTTCCTTTATATTTAGCAACTCAAGTGTAAGTAAGAGCATTCGAAATATTGTGATTTCGGGGTCTCTCGGAATTGTCTGTTTCTATATTATCTATTAACTTGATGCTTGTTATATTAAACCTCTTTTTTAAAGATTTATTTATTTATTTTAGAGAGAAAGAGAGAGCGCATGTGTAGGGGGAGAGGCAGAGGGAGAGAGAGAGAGAGAATTCTCAAGCAGACTCCCCACTGAACACAGAGCCGATGTGTGGCTCAATGCAGGGCTCCATCCCAGGAACCTGTGATCATGACCTGAACTGAAATCAAGACTTGGCCACTTAACCAACTGAGCCACTGAGGTGCCCCTATATTAAACCTCTTTTTAAATAAACTTGTAACAAGAATTCAAAAAATAGAAAGGTAAAAAAAAGTCTGGTCACTTATACTTCAAGACAAATCTGTGCCAAGAAGATGGTATTTCTTAACTAAGAGACCTTAAAGTCTTCATGGGTCTGGTAAAAGAGTAACAAGTTTACACAATTTTACCTTTTTTTTCCCAAAAGATGAGAAATCCTTAAGTTGTTTTAAGTTAATTTTTAAATTAATTCTATAACCTTGAGATTCCATTTATTGTATAGTCATTTTAGCTGATATTACAAAATATACCCTGAAAATAACAAAGCATTGATGAAAGAAATTAAGCACACAAATAGAAACATATCTCATGTTCATGATTTGGAAGAGTTTAGATTGTTTAAGTGTCCATACTACTCAAAGTAATCTATAGATTCAATGCAGTCCATATCAGAATTCCAGTAGCACTTTTTTTTACAGAAATAGAAATTTAAAAAAAAATTCCGCAATTTATATGGAACCACAGAAGACAACAAAGAGCTAAATCAATCCTGAGCAAGAAGAACAAAGCTGGAGGCATTACACTTCCTGATTTCAAAATATATTATACAGCCACAGTAATCAAAACAGTGTAGTACTGGCATAAAGACAGACTGATAGACAAAGAGCCCAGAAATAGGGGCGCCTGGGTGGCTCAGTCATTAAGCGTCTGCCTTCGGCTCAGGTCATGATCCCAGGGTCCTGGGATCGAGTCCCACATCGGGCTCCCTGCTCGGCAGGAAGCCTGCTTCTCCCTCTCCCACTCCCCCTGCTTGTGTTCCTGCTCTCGCTATCTCTCTCTCTGTCAAATAAATAAATAAAATCTTAAAAAAAAAAAAAAAAAGAGCCCAGAAATAAATTCATGCACATACCATTGACTGATCTTGGATAAGAGTGCCAAGAATCAGCAATGGGGAAAGAACAGTGTTTTCAACAAATGATGTTGGGAAACTGGATAGCCATATGCAAAAGAATGAAATTGGACCCTTACCTAACACCAAATACCCACATGGATGCACAAAACTCAAAATGGATTAAAGACTTCAATATTAGACTTGAACACTTCAGTATAAGACTAGCAGAAAACATAAAAGAAAAGCTTCATGACATTGGTCTTCGCAATGATTTCATGGATATAATAACAAAAATGCAAAATGGTGCAGCTGCTGTGGAATAAATTAATAAATAATTTAAAAAATAAAAATAAAACTACCATATGATCCAGCCATTCCAATTCTGGGTATTTACCCAAACAAATTGAAATCAGGATGTCAAAGAGATATTAACACTCCCATGTTCGTTGTAGTACTATCCACAATAGCCAAGATGTGGAAACAACCTAAATGTCTATCAGAAGATAAATGGATAAAGAAAATGTAGTACATACATGCAATAGACTACTATTCCATCGTTTAAAAAAAAAAAGGAAATTCTGTAATATGTAACAATTTAAATGAACCTTAAAGACATCATGCTAAGTAAAATAAACCATCTACAGAAAGACAAATACTGCATGATTCCACTTACATAAAGTATCTACAATAGTCAAATTCACTGACTCAAAGAGTGGAATGATGGTTGCCAGGGCTGATGGAGCAGAAAATGGAGTTACTAATCAATAGGCATAAAGTTTCAGTTAAGCAAGGTAAATACAGATCTGCTATACAACATTGTACCAATAGTCAACTATAATGTGTTATACACTTAAAGATTTGTTAAGAGGATAAAGCTCATAACTAATTAAGTTTTTACTATAATAAAATAATTTTTAAAAAATTATTCTTGAAAACATTAGAAAATATAAAGAATGTGCTAAATCCCTATCTATAAAAAATATTAGTCAAATTATAATAATAAAAACACTTTAAATATTTTGCAATAACATTATTCTTATAATCAGATGTGAATGATATTACTGAAGAATATAAATGATTTGTTCAAGGTGTTTCATCAGTCATTTTTCTATTTATATGGAAAATTGGAGAACTCACTAATATTTGTATGGATATATAATATCAGGGCTTCTGTGCTCCAGTTATGTTCCTCAAAAAGTTGAAAATAGAGCTACCCTACAACCCAGCAATTGCACTACTGGGTATTTCCCCTAAAGATTAAACAAATCCTTCTCAAAATATCTATTCCTCCTGAAATATACTCTCTTTTAAATGAGGCTAATAATACCCACTTCACTGGGATATTTTGATCATTAAACATGACAACAGTCACACAGTACTTGAATAATTCCTAACACAAAATAGGCATATAAGGAATAATATTGATTCCACTTTTCAAAGACAACCTGCTTTGACTACAATACTGCCTAGTTTATGGTACATATGACATCTTTTTTAAACTGCCCCAAATTCCTACAGTTTCTTAATTAAGGTTTTTCTTTGGGGGGGGGTTCTCTTTTACCATTGAGTTTTATTTAATTTTTAGTCAACTTTATTGAGGTATGATTTACATACAAAAAAAGGTCCCCATTTTAAGTGTATATTTTGATGAGTTTGGGCAAACATGCACACCCATGGAGCCACCACTGCAGTCAAGATACGAACACTAAGTAGGAGTGGAATTGTGGATCCTACAGTAACTATATATTTAACTTTCTATGAAATTGTCAAACTAATTTCCAAATGATTATATCATTTATTCACCAGCAATGTATGAGAGTTCTGTGTGCTTTTCATCCTTGCTAACACTTCGTATTGTCAGTCTTTTTATTTAGCCATTCTAATAGGTATAGAGTGGTATCTCATTATGGTTTTATTTTTGTATTTTCCTGTTGACTATTCATGTTGAGCATCTTTTCGTGTGTTTATTGGTCCTTCATATATCTTCTTCTTTTTTGAAGTGTCTGTTCAAATCTTTTGCCAACCTTTTAAACCCTTAATTAAGGTTTTTAAATGATCTGATTCCTTCTGAATCTCTAGGACAAAACCCAAGAAAGCATCTTCCTTTATGGTGGTTCCAGTGTAAAAAGCTCCTGAGTCAAATTTAACTAAGATTAAATATCTGAGGTGACTGATGGAACAGTGGGGTAAAGAACAAGAGCACAAAGAAAATATTGAGAACTGAATCCAAGAAAAGTTTTAGGCAGAAAACAAGAGAAAAAATAACATAGTTGGTGGTCAGGAGCATCAGGAAAGAATTAGGCTTTAAAAATGGGCTAAGGAGAAATTTCAGAACAAGACTGAACAGTGAGTGTAAGGCAAAGTTCTTTTATGAGATACTGAGTGTTTTTGTGGAGTCAGGCATAGAAACATAAAGTTAAAGAAGATGGGACAAACATGAAATTATCACCTTCATAATCTTCTGTCTTGTTGTTGTTTTAGGTTTAGTACTTTTAATATGCCAAGTTGATACTGACTCTTTGTTCTAAGAAATCAGCCTCTAGTTAATAGAGCAAGAGATGGAGCTCAGGAGATATGACATTTTTGCTGTGATATGTTTGTAATTAATAGCTGTAATCTTGCCAAAATGCTTCATCTTTCTGCATCTCAATTTCCCCCAACCATTATATATAGACAGACACCTTGAATTACAGAAGGCATATCCTTAATCTTTTGTACAAGTAAGAGCAAGCAAACAACAAAACAATTTGTGCTAATACCATTGAGCCCCAGAAATCTTCACAGAAACTCGAATGAATGCTAAAGATTCTTCATAGTGGTGTTGGATGTGTTGCCTTACCACAGAGACTGTGCAAAACAGTTTCTTTATAAAAATTTAATAATATGTATGAAGTGAAAGATGCAATCTTCAAGAATCCCATCCAAACATGCCTGCCTTTGGCACTGCCACATCAGGAAAACAGACGTGTGATCACAATGCGCTAGCTTCCTGATTCCTTTTCTTTTTTTCTACATCTTTGGATCCCATTCCTGTTATCCTTCCTTAGTCAAAAAAAAAAAAAAATCACAATGATTTAGGGAAGGTGGAGGAGATATCCTTAGAGCTTATTTGCACGTGTCTCTCAGCTGCCTTGAAGAAATACATCAACATTCATCTCTGAAGAAAGGGTTTTCATAGGGTCTCTTTTTCAACAAGTGCATGTGGAATGCCCACTTGGGATACTGCTGCAGCAAGCAAGACTTGTCTTGGTTTTCTATCACAGTATTTTCCTTTTAGGGCAAACATGCTAGTACCATTGGCTGGCAGAAGAGTGAAGAGAGAGCAAGATCTCTATAATGTATCTCTCTTGATATTTTCACTTATATTGTGCCTGCAGCAAATTTTTGTACCATAGATATTTCATTACAGATTAGAGAAAAAGGAAAGAGCTAAATTACTCTTATTTCTATATGAAGTAGACAACAAAAATATGTGTCTTAAAACTTAAGGTTAAAAAATCATTTGCTTAGCTGGTGCAGCCACTCTGGAAAACAGTATGGAGGTTCCTCAAAAAGTTGAAAATAGAGCTACCCTACGACCCAGCAATTGCACTACTGGGTATTTACCCTAAAGATACAAATGTAGTGATCCGAAGGAGCACATGCACCCCGATGTTTATAGCAGCAATGTCCACAATAGCCAAACTATGGAAGAGCCTAGATGTCCATCAATAGATGAATGGATGAAGAAGATGTGGTATAGTTATATGCAAACAATGAATCATGGAACACTACATCAAAAACTAATGATGTAATGTATGGTGATTAACATAACATAATAATTTTTAAAAATCACACAAAAAAAGAAGATGTGGTATATATATACAATGGAATATTATGCAGCCATCAAGAAAATGATATCTTGCCATTTGCAATGATGTGGATGGAACTAGAGGGTATTATGCCAAGCGAAATAAGTCAATCAGAGAAAGACAAGTATCATATGATCTCACTGATATGAGGAATTTGAGAAACAAGACAGAGGATCATAGGGAAAGGGAGGGAAAAATGAAACAAGATGAAACCAGAGAGGGAGACAAATCACAAGAGACTCTTAATCTCAGGAAACAAACTGAGGGTTGCTGGAGTGGAGGGGGGTTGGAGAGATGGGGTGGCTGGGTGATGGACATTGGGGAGGGTATGTGCTATGGTGAGCACTGTGAATTGTGTAAGACTGATGAGTCACAGACCTGTATCCCTGAAACAAATAATATATGTTAATAAAAAAAATTTTTTTAAATCATTTGCTTGTTCAATAAAAAAATAAACTGAAATAAAAGTGAATAAGATGTAATGATAACATTAAAAATTAAAAAACATAAAGGAATTAATTTTTGCTACAGCTAAGTCTTCAAATTTAATCAACTTCACCCTATAGAAAAAGGATAAAGGCAATTTAGAAAAGAGGAATCATGGGCATATCATAGGCATTTAGAAAAGAGTAAACCCAGAAAGTTAACAAGAAAATGAAGAGATGCTCAAGCTCATTATTAATCAGAGAAATGCAAATTAAAACCACAGTGAAATTTCAGTCTATACCCTATGGACTACCATTATATTTTTTTAATTTTATTATTATTATATTTATATATTATATAATTATATATTTTATAATTATTTTTAATTATAAAGTTATATATTTTATAATTTTTTTTTAATTATAAAGCAATAGAAAGCCACATGTTGTTGAGAATGTGGTGATATCTGAATAGTGGACACTGTTGATGAAAGCTGTCAGCCATCTTGAAGAAGAGTGCACTGGCAGTATTCAATTGAGTTATGTATTTACCTGGGTATGTAGCCCACTGAAATTTCAACAGATCTATAAATGTAAAAATATGACAATGTTCATTATAGTGTTACTGGTGGTGACAGGAAGCGAAGTCTACTTGGATATCCTTCCTTGGGTAAGTGTTGGAATAGATACAGTATGGTGAACATTACAAAGTACTATGCAATAGTTAAAAGGAACACACCAGATAGAGTGCTGGTGGGGGTGGAGGAGATGGGGGGGGTAGGGAATATACAAAGAAAAATACCATGTATGCAAATTTTTTAAAAATGTACACATTAACAGTATATATTTTAAAAGAATCTGTATGTTCAAAAGGATAGATGCTAAATATATTAAAATGATTGCTCATAAGGAACAGGTATGTAAATGGGAAATGAAAATATCAATCAATCAATCAATCGGGGGGCGGGGAATTTATAGGAACAACACTGGTAGATCTCTTAAGACAAAAAAAAAAAAAAGATAAAAAAAGAGAGACAGAGAAATAGAGACAAAGTGCCCTTATTAGGAAAGTACCAAAATAATTAAGTACTGCCTCATTTTTGTCTCTGTACTCTTTTCCGTGAAAGTAATAGTCTTCTAGAACACAGATAAACTAGAAATATCTTTTGTAGGAAGAAAAGCAAGCTTTCTCTGAAGTATGAACATAGAGAATGGAAGAGTTTGGAACATATTACTCCTCGGAATCTTCTTGCCACACTTGTGATGACAAACAGACAGGAATAGAAGCCATGGTGATAGCTGAATTAAGCCACTTTTAAAAAGGGCCCATATATGACTGTTTCCAAACAAACTTACAAGGAGTAAGGCTAGCCTAGAGCACATAGTAAACACAATACATTTATATTAATCCTAGTAAAGGATAGCACTTCCAATATCTTAACAACATGCCAATTCTCTTGATCTATCATTAGAAATATATTTTGAAAACTATGAAGACTTACTCTTACCTGTTTCTTTTATTTTATTCTTTTTTATTTTTTTAATTTAATTTTATTTTATTATGTTATGTTAGTCACTATACAGTACATCATTAGTTTTTGATGTAGTGTTCCATGATTCATTGTTTGTAACACCCAGTGCTCCATGCAATACGTGCCCTCCTTAATACCCATCACCGGGCTAACCCACCCCCCCCACCCCCTCAGTTTGTTTCTCGGAGTCCATAATCTCTCATGGTTTGTCTCCCCTTTGATTCCACCCCCTTCATTTTTCCCTTCCTTCTCCTAATATCCTCCATGCTATTCCTTATGTTCCCTAAATAAGTGAAACCATATGATAATTGACTTTCTCTGCTTGACTTATTTCACTTAGCATAATCTCCTCCAGTCCCATCCATGTCGATGTAAAAGTTGGGTATTCATCCTTTCTGATGGCTGAGTAATATTCCATTGTATATATGGACCACATCTTCTTTATCCATTCGTCTGTTGAAGGGCAACTTGGCTCTTTCTACAGTTTGGCTATTGTGGACATTGCTGCTATGAACATTGGGGTGCATATGGCCCTTCTTTTCACTACATCTGTGTCTTTGGGGTAAATA
This sequence comes from Phoca vitulina, assembly GCF_004348235.1. Lineage (NCBI taxonomy): Eukaryota > Metazoa > Chordata > Mammalia > Carnivora > Phocidae > Phoca > Phoca vitulina. Next base: position 86,559,051 of record NW_022589706.1, read on the forward strand.
CCCAGTAGTGCAATTGCTGGGTCATAGGGTAGCTCTATTTTTAATTTTTTGAGGCATCTCTGCACTGTTTTCCAAAGTGGCTGTACTAACTTGCATTCCCACCAACAGTGTAAGAGGGTTCCCCTTTCTCCACAACCTCTCCAACATTTGTTGTTTCTTGCCTTGTCAATTTTGGCCATTCTAAGTGGTGTAAGGTGATATCTCAATGTGGTTTTGATTTGAATTTCCCTGAGGGCTAATGATGATGAACATTTTTTCATGTGTCTGTTAGCCACTTGTATGTCTTCTTTGGAGAAGTGTCTGTTCATGTCTTCTGTCCATGTTTTGACTTGATTATTTGTTTTTTGGGTGTTGAGTTTGAGAAGTTCTTTATAGATCTTGGATACCAGCCCTTTATCTGTAGTGTCATTTGCAAATATCTTCTCCCATTCTGTGGGTTGCCTCTTTGTTTTGTTGACAGTTCCCTTTGCTGTGCAGAAGCTTTTTATCTTGATGAAGTCCCAAAAGTTCATTTTTGCTTTTGTTTCCCTTGCCTTTGGAGATGTATCTTGAAAGAAGTTGCTGTGGCCAATGTCGAAGAGGTTACTGCCTATGTTCTCCTCCAGGATTTTGATGGATTCCTGTCTCACACTGAGGTCTTTCATCCATTTTGAGTTTATCTTTGTGTATGGTGTTAGAGAATGGTCAAGTTTCATTCTTCTGCATGTGGCTGTCCAATTTTCCCAGCACTATTTATTGAAGAGACTGTCTTTTTTATAAAAAGTAGAAACAATCTCTGGAAATCTTCAAGAAAAATAATACTAATTAAACTTCACCTTAGAGAGTATATAGATGAACTTGGGTTTGGGGGGAGAATTGAAATGCTTCAAAATTTCTGCCCTCTATAAAGAATGACCTATCTTTTTATTTAAGAACAGCCTGAGGAATTTCAGTTGTCTAACCAAGACAGAAAGTATGAAAGCAGCATGCCAGCACCTACATTTTAAGGGGTGTTAATAGCTGCTGTGGGGGAAATTGGCATTTAATGAGTAAGTAGTTTGATAAACTACGAGTTAAATTATCATGTTTCATAAACCACAAGACTTGTTGAAGCCTATACTATGCCAATGTGCCCTGAGAATATTCCAGATGTATAGGGCCCAGCATTTCCTGATCTCATCTAACTGTGGACACTGTTCATTACCGAGAACTTAGGGAGATTAGTGTTCTTTGATAACATACTTCAAGAAATGCTACTCTATTTGTTTCAGGGGTACAGGTCTGTGGTTCATCAGTCTTACACAGTTCACAGCACTCACCATAGCACATACCTTCCCCAATGTCCATTACCCAGCCACCCCATCCCTCCCACCCCCCACCACTCCAGCAACCCTCCGTTTGTTTCCTGAGATTAAGAATTCCTCATATCAGTGAGATCATATGATACATGTCTTTCTCTGATTGACTTATTTCGCTCAGCATAATACCCTCCAGTTCCATACACGTCATTGCAAATGGCAAGATTTCATTCCGTTTGATGGCTGCATAATATTCCATTGTATATATATACCACATCTTCTTTATCCATTCATCTGTCAGTGGACATCTTGGCCCTTTCCATAGTTTAGCTATTGTGGACATTGCTGCTATAAACATCAGGGTGCACGTACCCCTTCAGTACGGGTACCCAGTAGTGCAATTGCTGAGTCGTATGGCAGATACATTATATGTTAAAAAAAAAAAAAGAAGAAGAAGATAGTAGGAAGGGTAAAATGAAGGAGGGGATATCGGAGGGGGAGATGAACCATGAGAGACTATGGACTCTGAGAAACAAACTGAGGGTTCCAGAGGGGAAGGGGGGGTGGGAGGATGGGATAGCCTGGTGATGGGTATTGAAGAGGGCACGTATTGAATGGAACACTGGGTGTTACACACAAACAATGAATCATGGAACACTACATCAAAAACTAATGATATAATGTATGGTGATTAACATAATAAAATTTTTAAAAAATGCTACTCTAGGTCAGGTGTGATCATATCCAGTTGATATTTAAAATCATCTAGATTAGATAGATAGATAGAAAGATACATAGATACATAGATAGACAGATAAATAGACAGACATAAATATAGATTGCAGGTACCATCCATACAGACAGACTCAGAATTTCTGATGGAAATTAGGAAATGGCATAGGGATCCCAGAAATCTGTGTTTTTAATAAACCTCAGGTAATTTTGTTAATGAACTTAAGTACCATGCACAGATAAAGACTCAGGTACACAGGGTATTCCAAAAGTCTTTGTAAAGTTCTAAGCTTTAATAATCTCAGAAGTATAACACCACACACATGCACACACACACACACAAAAACTGTTCAAAATGTTATTTAAATTTGTTACATGTTGATATGTTTCTTAAAATTTAACATAACCACTGTCTTGTACTATACATTGTTGTAGCCAATTTTCAAACTTTGTAAACACACACACACATTACAGGGACTGTATTTGTAGTCCTGGCCTTAATATCATTCAAAGAATGAGGTGTTAAAACATACACAAAAGTTTTGATGTGACCCCATAAGAATCTAAGGGAGAAAGATCAGGTTACTGGACAGGGAAAAAGACTTTCTCTGCCAGAATCTATGGCATGAAAAAAGTTAAAATTAAAAATTTACTTTTTATTATTATTTATGTGCACTATTACTTCAACGTGTTATTGTATCTGAATATAGTAATATTAGATGTTTATGATGAATATTGTGAAGAATAAGAGTGCCCGAGTTGCTTTCTAAATTATCAAAGTAAATTTACATTCGATGCAATTGTGATGCACATCATACTCTTAACAAAAGTGGTAATCTGTGAACTAATTCATTATAATTTCTATGTTAACAAGATATTCAATTAACAAAAATATCTAATCCCCATTCATTGTGGGTAAGTGGGAAATTATAATTTTAATTTAAATAACCTTCCAGGAAGAAATATGTACAGAGAGTTATTTAAAGAAAACTCTTTAAATATGGTAATAAAATAATTTTAAATAATTAAACTTTCAAATTATGCTTTTTGTAAGTTTGTAACATTTATATTTCTCATGTTATATTGCATTTTAATTTTTAATTTTAACTTTGGGACTTTGTATGAATCATATGTATAAAACTCATATAAAAGGCAATATGGATACACAGTTTAAAGTCACTATTCATTCATTCAGTGAGACATCATTATTCAAACAAATGTTTATTGAGCAACAACTCTATGGCTGGTACCATTTGAAACAGAGTTTATTAACTAAAGAAACAGATAAAGTCCATGTCCTTATGCTGTTTATATTCTACTTAGGAGAGCCACATAATAAACAGATAAATAGGTAAAACATACTATATGCTAGATACTGATGAGTAACGTGGAGAACACTAAAGCAGGGGAGAGGAATAGAAAATTTCAAAGGGAGGAGGAGGGAAAAGTTCCTGTCTTATGTAAGGTAATTAAGGAAGGCTTTCTTGTTAAGTGACATTGGAACAGAGGCATGAGGGAAGAGAGGAAGCACATTACATTATTAGCAAGGAAGGACAGTTCAAAACAGAGGAAATAGTAAGTGCAAAGGTCCATAGGGAGTGTGCTTGGCAGAAGGAAGGAACTCCAAGGAGCCAACATTGCTAGAACACAATAAGGGATGGAGAGACGTGCTGGGGACCCACCAGAGGGTTTTGAGCAGTGGCATGACCTGATTTACAGTTTAAAGGGAGAGACTATTGCAATAATCTCAGCACAAGATGGTGGTAACATGGACTAGTATGGTAATGGTGGCAGTGGTCAGACGTGATGGAACTAGATATGTAGTAGACTGGATTTGGGCTATGAAAGAAAAAAAACTAGAAAATGTTTGGGGCCTGAACAACTGAAGAAACAGAGTTGTCATTTACAGAAACAGGAAAAATCACTACAGGATTAGATGTAGGGGAGTGGAGGTAAGAATTCAGGAGTTCAGTTTAAATTTGAAATACTTAAGAAACTTTGAGAGGTAAGAATTCAGGAGTTCAGTTTAAATTTGAAATACTTAAGAAACTTTGACATTGATTTGTAGCATATGCAGCTGAATATCAAGTTTTCAGTTTAGAGTAGAGGGCACAGATAGAGATATAAGATTGGGCATTGTCAGCAAAACTAGAATCATAAGAGATTACCTAGGGAGTTAGCGTATATAAAAAAGGGTAGACCATCAGAGGCATTCCAGTGTTAGAGTCTGGGAAAGGAGGTGAAACCCTCCAAGATGTTTGGAGTGTTTCCAGCAGCCAGTATGACAGATGGGAACTAAGAGGTAGAGACACTCATATTCTCCATGTATATTGGTTTCATAATGCCTTCCTCTAATACCTGACTGAGATACCAAGATTAATTATAAAATAATGACGTGATTCAAATTTTTCCAAAATCCAAAGGAATATATAAAAATACAATTATATCATTGTCTCTATCTGATGGACAAGGAGGTAAATGAAAAATAAACAAGTTAACATTAATGACTTTTTTTAAAAATCCGGATTGTTCATAAACTCAGTCTTGGTTTCTGTCAGCCTTATCTCTTATACTTTCTATGTCTGAAGAACAATAGTATTTGATGTTCATCATGAGTACCCTGTGGTACAAGAGAACCCAAGAGGGATAAATTATCAAAGCAAATTTACATTCACTATAATTGCAACATGCATTATGCTTTTATGAAAAGCAGCAATCTGTGAACCATATAATTGTAACTTACATTAATAAGCTATTCATTTAACAAAAATGCCCACTCTTCAATCATTATAGGTAAGTCATAAATTACTATTCTCATTTAAATAAACTTACAGACAGTAATATATGTATAGAGGTAGTTGAGTAAAACTGTTTAGTAACAGAAATTGTAGAGATGATTTTTTAAAAAGACCTCCCTACATCTTTACAGTACACATGCATGATTGCCTTCTTATATTATCACTGACTAGTAATGAGTGGAATGTATCAGAGATACATAAAGATTAAAACATATTTCAACCCAAAGTGTATGGATTAAGTATCTACCTACAAGGAGGGACTTGGAGAGCATCAAAATCTGTAGAGGATGCAAGTATAATAGAAAGAGGAGGAATTTAGAAAGACCTGGGTTTAATGGAGACTTATAAGGTGTGCTACCACAGCAGGTGGGTTTATCAGAGGCCTTACATGTAAAAGTAAGGTCAGCCTTTCTATCTGAGCTGTTGTAGGATTATATGAGACCACTCATTCATGTATTCATTGATAACTATGTTTAAATAGTGTTAGACCCTGGTGGCAGTAAGAGGATGAGATAGAGTCATGTGAGAGAGTGATTTTCTGTGTGTGTGTAGATATGGTTGACTAGACAACGAAGCCCAAGGTATGTGAGCTGAAATAATACATGAGAAAGTAGTTGGCATGTATTAGGTACTCAGCGCATTTGTATTTTATCTTCACAAATGTCCCAATTTTGTCACCAAATATTTTTCACAAATAGCTACACATGGTGATAAAAAATCTCATCCAATTTTGTCATGCAGACCTGGTTTCAAAAAAGCCTCATTAAAATTCAGATGAGAAAATACTGTGAAGGGGAAAGTGAAGGAAGGAACCAACAGTTTCAAGAAGCACTATTACTTTTAATACTCAAAAGAATCTACTGAGGTTGATACTGTTAATATTCCCATTTTAGAATTGAGGAAGAAGAAGCCCAAAGAAGTTAATGAATTCCCTAAGGTCACGTAGCTAGTAATGAAGGTGAAGTTTGGGCATGGATCTGTCTAACTCCAAAGTCTTTTCTTTGCCAACAGTATCACCAGACATGGAGTTACCATGCAGAAATGATGTTTAAAATTAGGGTCCTTAACCACATGAGATTCTCCTAATGCCCTCCATTCAAAAAGATTGGATTGGTCACCACACAAGAAAATTTCACACATCCGAAGACTTGCTGCTTACTCACGAAAGAAATTTGATAGAGGATTTCTCAAATGTAACAAGAACCTTAAATACTTATATAAGATTACCAATAAGAAGACTGTGAAGTGGAAACTTTTCTAAACTGTCAATAATAAAAAATTTGAGGGGCGCCTGGGTGGCTCAGTTGTTAAGCATCTGCCTTCAGCTCCGGTCATGATCCCAGAGTCCTGGGATCAAGCCCCGCGTCAGGCTCTCTGCTCCGCAGGAAGCCGCTTTTACCTCTCCCACTCCCCCTGCTTGTGTTCCCTCTCTTGCTGTGTCTCTCTCTGTCAAATAAATGAATAAAATCTTTAAAAATAATAATAATAATAGAAAATTTGATCCATTATACCAAAGACAAAATCATCTTTCCATTTTCTCTATAGAAATTGATATTACAGTATTGCTGTAGCATATGAAGAAGTAAAAAATATGCTGCTGAATGTGGAAGGAAAAGATTCTTGTATGGTGGTCAAGTAAAATAACTGTTATTTTTCTAGCTTTTGTGGTGTTTGCAATATTTGTCACCTTTTGAAATATTAAAATTTGTTAGACTTTTGCCCATTTTAAATAAACGTTTCCCTTTATACCCAATTTTGTATTATTTTTGCAAAAGAATTCCCCCTAGGTTGTATAAACTTCCAGCCCTACAAAACCTGGACCTATTACATCCACAGTTTCCTGACAAAGAATAGGTCCACAGTGAAACAGCCCAGGGAATGGCCAGGTATGTGGCAAAGGGAAAGATGTTCTCATTCTCAGAGATTGCAAACCTGAGAGGAGCTAGGAAATGAACAATTTCCATAAGCCAGAGAAGAGCAGGAGGAAAAAAAAGCCACCTTGGGAAGAAACAGCTACCAGGGGGAAACGGGTCAGTAACCAAATGCAAAAAAACTATACTGCACAGACTTTTTCTATGATACAGTGTCTATTCCGTGGTCTTCACTGTTTTGGCCATGTTCCAGAAACCTTAAGTACCTCATGTTTAGCTAAAATACTCCATTTATATACTTTTCAAGAAACTGGTTTAGACTAACTTGAGTATTTAATTCGGGGCTGATCACAGAGAATCTAAGAATATGAAAGAATCTTAAGAATGCTAGAGACCTGGCTTCATTTGACAAAGAAGGAACTTGACTTTCTCAAGACCACAGAGATCGTTGGAAACAAAGTTTCAATCAATCAATCAAGTTATCAAATATAACTGAGTATCTCTTCTGTCTTTGATAGAATGAGAAAAAATAGGAAGAACCAGTCTCATATGCTTAACATTTATGGTTAAAATATAGCATTTAGGGCCACTAATAATATACACCAACACTAGATATATATTTGTATTTTATATTGTATATATAGGATGTATAGTGTATAGTCAATTATTTCAGAGCAATGAAGTGAAAATGTTATAAAATCATAAGTGAGAAAATTTTACTAAATATCAATATAAGAATATTTTATCGTGCATGAGAGAATTCTACAGTATTGATATACTCAGTAATTGTTAATATTAGTATTAACAGGAAAAGTAAAAAATATTTTTATTACTGCCTATAAAAAATGCACAAAATTCAAAAATGATAGAGTTGAACAATCTATTACTTGTTCATATTTTCTAGTTTTATAATTTAAAATGTTATACTTCTTTTTAAAATCAAATTATTTTTAAGTAAATGTCAACTAGATTATATATATATATATATATATATATATATATATGAGTCCTCAGAAATATGAGATAAATAAAATATGGATCTTGGCAGTGAGGAAGTCAAAGGCAACAAGATTACTTTGTAAATTGCCTCTGTCCTTAAAACAACCCAAATTAGTTTTGTCTTTAGCTGGACTCATGAGAGCAATGTTTCATCAAGTTAATCCCTCAAAAACCAAACTTCAAAACTCTAAAGAGATTTGTTCTTTCCTAATCTAAATTAAAACACTGAAAGGGACAGATTAAAACACAAAAGAGGTCATGGAAATTTCAAAATTATTCCATTCCTCACCACCTTCTGTCCCTTACCCCCATCCCGCTCCACTCCCCCCAAAAAGCTTAAAAATGAGTCCAGAGTACATTAGCCTTCTAGTAATATCACAGCTGTCTAAAAGCTGGGGGGAAACTCAGAGCAGGATTACGGTTTCTTCCCTTTTTGTTGTTATGTTTCATGCTGTTCACTTGGGGGTTTTTGAAAACCGACGAAAGAATAGGCAGCTGGATGGACAGACAGACAATTGCTTGAAGCCAGATTATTAGTAGCTTAAGTAGTAATCTTTTAAGTGTATTGCCAAACATACCGCAAAGAGGTCTGAACTAGCTCTTGACTGAAAAAAGCTGAGGAGATGTGGTAACAGCACACCTCAAACTGTTTTTCTGACTGCCTGAGACTTTAAAATGTTACTTTCATCTCACTAAAAGGTGCATAAAGTAGAGTAAGTTTTGGAGCTCTCCTTTACTGAATGTGTCCCTATTGTTTTGTTCAACTGTCACTTGCATTACTTGAATTTTTTGGTAATAATGGAAAAATATTACTGCCACAATTCAAGTTGTGTCAACATAAAAAATAGAATAATCCACTGGAATTAGGGGAAAAAAACTATCTCAGCTCTATTTTTCCTTGCTTTACAAACCATAGGACAAACAAACTTGTGACTGTATAAACTATTCCAATTAGGCATATTAGCCCATGCCATTAAGATTTCAGGGCAAGAAACCTTCAACAAAATAAATTTCAGTTCAAAACTGGACTAATAAAAATTTCCACATGAACATCAAAACATTAGTAGAACAAAACAAAAACCTTTGCCAAAATCTCATTTGGGACATAGACATGATGATTATTTGTATTGGTATAAAAATAGAAACAGCAACTGAAAATAGATGATTTAGATGTTTGAAAGCATAAAAAATGCTCATGTATGTTTCTTTTGACAGATAAGGTGAAATACACAAAATTATTTACATAATGCACTCTCTTATCTTTATTCATTTCATTGCATTTTTTTTCTGCATTTAGGGGGCTGAGTGAGGAGAACATTGCAAAAAATGAAACTTGAAAGTACTTAATATATATTTTTTGTAAAAAATTCAAACACAAATACATGCTTTAAAAAATAATGGTCCCCCTCTGCCCTACCCCATTCCCTAAATGTTGACATATAGACTTTTTATTTTCTATGCTTATACAATATATATGCAATTAGATAATGCATATGTAATTAAACACATATATAGCCTTTCAAGTATTTTTAAACTAACTCAAGAAATTATAAGAAAGCCACAACACCAGAGAGACTAAATATTTTTTGGTTCAAAATAAATACACTTTTGTTAGCTCCAATGCAAGCTATGAAAACTGTATACAAGTATACAATCTACATTCTTCCAGGCAATTTTTGTAGAAATGAGATTAGAACGCCTTGCCAAGTAAAAACAATCATAGTAAAAACCATGGAAACCACTAAACCAGAAAATCTTAAAATAAGAGAATCAAGGAAGATAAAGTATATAAATATCCTTATCCATTAAAAACTCAAATAAGCTAATATTGTAAATTTCCAGAAACAATGCCAGAAATACCTCTATTTTCAGTTTGTCACATAAGTGCGTTATCAGTGCCGGCATACATTTTCCTGATTCCTTTCTTTTATTTCTTGTTGTAAAAATGTCTCTCCTTTAAGATCTTAGCAACACTTTAATGTGAAACAAGGTCCTTGAATATTGATGCTTTGTGAACAATAAAGTGTTTTGTCTAATGTTACAAGTGCTAAACTATTTGTGGTCTTGTCTCTATTTATACCTAAAACCTGAGTGTGACACAAATTAACAATTGTCATATTATTTGTTATGTATCATCGATGAGGCAACCGCAGTAGCTGGGTTTCCCAGTGTCTTTGAGTGATTCAGATTGGATTTATATCGTATCGGTAGCTAAGTGAGAATTGCTGGAACTCGTCGTCATCTTGTGGTTGTATGTGGTTGAATGATTCACTGAGATCCTAAATCTCTTACAGCCAGTAGTGTGCTGGTAAATGGTTAACAACCAGCTTTCTGGGGTGGGGAGAAAGCCAGCCCTGATTTGTAGCATTTGCAATTTCCATGGAGTAAATACTCCTACCACGGCCAATTTCCAGATAACTAGAGTCCCTCACTTCAGAGTTAGGAAGAGCTACACACAACCAGCTCTTAAGAGCCTCCTCCAACACACCACACGACCTCACAGCAATCTTGAAAAATATAATTTTGGAATTCAGTGACATCCCTTTTCATTCCAAATAGCCACGCTCACGATTACCAGGAAAATTAATGGCACCCAGTCATCACTCTTCCTTTCCCTTTTCCCATCACATCTATTCCGTCTCTGAAAAAGAGTCTAATTCTCTGCTGAGCTTTTGATATTAAACCTCTTCCCTTGAACCCATGAGAGTAGTAAAGACTCAAATCCTCCCTCTCCACTTTGCACATCTTAACAATACCATGGTCTAAAAAAATAAAATAAAAAGGAAAGGAAAAGACAACTTCCATGGTTATTCTTTAGGTCCGGAGAAGTAACTGCTTTTATTTCCTAGCACCCGAAATAAAGTCAAAAGGAAGGTGAAGAACTGTAACTCTCCCCTAAGTTACATTTCAACAATGCAAGGTTGTGCTGATTCCAGGGCCTCCTACCGAAGCTCTTTCCCACCTCCTTACGTCTAGGGTCACCACGAATGGCTCCACATGGGAAGTGCATACCCAAGTGCCTGGAACAGGGACGGGATGGACATGTGTTTGCTGAATAAGTAAATGAATATTTATCTCCTCTCTCTGTTTTGTGATACCTTTTTTTGGACAGTGCCTTAGAAGAAAATATCCATAATACAGCTGCACCTCCATAACGTATCCTCAGTTATTTTACAATATATATCATACAAAGGCTATTGATGGAAGGGAATACTATAGAAGCATTTCTGAATTTGGCAGTGGAAGAATTAAATAGCTAACCTGCAGGTATGGGAAAATGCTATATTCTTAAAATTGTCCAAAATCAAAATCATTGCCATCTGTACTGTCACAATTGCTCCAAACTTCCTGGCCCAGCTTTACTGAGGATAACCTGCCTACACTACAGGAGGCCAGGTGAGTATCTGAAAAATGGTAATAAATGAAAGCACCTGGCTCAGAATCGAACCCTACAAATACTTTCTTAAAATAAGTTTCTGCCCTCCCAATACTTCCCTTTCCTTTTTTCTCTTCACTGACACTATAATCACATGTTACCACTGAAATAATCTCTATCAGAAACCTTGCTCCAAGTGGGAAGCTAGGCAACAATCAGCTTCATATTTTCATGTGTTTTGATTAATACAGATCTGTTCTTCCTTGAGCTGATGTGGACAATAAGGATATTATTGAGGAGGGGGATATTTCATAATTCCGTATGCTTTATTAAAAATGCACAAAAATGGGGTGCCTAGGTGGTTCAGTCGGTTAAGCGTCTACCTTCAGCTCAGGGCACGATCCCAGGGTGCTGGGATTGAGTCCCATGTCAGACTCCCTGCTCAGCGGGGAATCTGCTTCTCCCTCTCCCTCTGCCCCTCGCCACCTCCTCCCCGCTCATGCTCTTTTGCTCTCTCTCTCTCAAACAAATAAACTCTTTTTAAAAAATGCACAAAAGTATTCCAAATTGTATTCTTTTATTTTGTAAGCAGCATTATAATTATTTTCTACCACTTTCTTGGGAAATATTATGATTTCATGTACAAGTTAGTGGTGTCTGATTAGCTAATCTGACCTCTGGCTCAGAGATTTATATGATAAATACATGCTAAAGAATACATGCTAAAGAAATTTTGCTGAATTAATGAATAAAGAATGAATAGATGGATTTATAAGATCAAATCACTATTCTGGAATCTAAACACATTTTGATGCCCAATCTATTTGAAAATGTTCCCTTAGAACGTATCTAACTGCCATCTTGGAAATTGACTATATATATATATTTTTAAAGATTTTATTTTATTTTATTTTATTTTTTATTTATGGGAGGGGGAAGGAAAAAGACAAGCAGACTCTGTGCTGAGCTGGGAGCCTGACACAGGGCTCAGTCTCACGACCCTGAGAGCATGACCTGTGCCGAAACCAAGAGTCAGACATTTAACCTACTGAGCCACCCAGGCGCCCTGGAAATTGACTACCTGTGACATAATTTCATTCAACTCTGCATCTTACTAAGGATCAAAAAATATAATGCTGTTTTTCAACCGCCAGACCAAATCTTCATGAACTTTGTGGTTATAGAAGTTGCTACAGTAGACTCAAATTTTGTCTTCCCCGATGAGCTTTCCCAAGTAAATTTTAAAAGCTGTGGTTAAATCTGTTTTTACCACTGTGCCTTATTTTAATTCAGTAACTTCCTTCAGAATTAAAAGTTTCAAACATATTAGAGAATGCAGCAGCTCCTCTTGTTCCTACAACTGTAAGTTTGCCAAAACCCAAAATAGCCTGTAGAGGTCCTTCCAAACCTACAACTGCAAACAAAAACATCTCATCTTTATTAAGAAGCAATGGAATCCTTAACAATTTACAAGGATAGAGAAAACTACAGCCCTCCCAGATAACGGCTGTAGTTCAAAAATCTTCCTTTCTATTGGTTCCAGGAATTAGTTTCTCAATTTAAAAAAGACAAATGCCACTAAAGTCAATTTACTTTTCAAGTGTTTGGTCATATATGAATCTACAGTAGCTCCTTCAAGATTCCTTCCTTCCTTCCTTTCCTCACTAGACACTTACTGACCAGCTGTCATAGCCAGCAATTAAAAGTCAAAATCTAGGATAGATAAAATTCTATTTATTAATTTGAAATAACATTTTGTTGTGTTCAAAAATAATACTAACCACAAAAACCTGCATTCTTCAGTAGCAAACACTTATTCAGTATGCAGCATGGAGTTTTTTGGTTTTGTCTTCAATTTTAGATATACTTTAACAGTACTGGTGCTCACAGGAAACTGGTTTGTTTGCAATTCAACCTGCTTGCAAAATCCTTGGTGGAGCTTAAGTCATTTTACTCAACCAGTGTCAGCTATTCCTGATGACGAGAGGGCCAGCACGGTGGGGCAAGCTTACAGTCAGATTAATAAGAAGTTTAATCCTCCACTTCCCCCATATTAATATAATGCAGCAGTTTCTCTTTCCACAGGGTACAGTTAATAATCATTTCTCATTTAAGCAGCTGAGACTCAACACTACCATCAGGCCCTTTTTCTGCAACAGCTGAGTCATCCCTTTCCATTTGGTGTCAATTAGGCTAATTAGCGGTTAGCAGCCCAGACTGCCCTTCAATCATTTGGAAATAGCTCTCCCCACAAGTGTCAGGCACTTGCTGTCAGGTTTTCTCACATACTGATGATACATTTTCTTGGCTGCTCAGACAGAAGCTGCAGGCTAAAAAGACAGAATTTGATTGGCCACGATGCTTGCGTGCCCACCGTCACAAAACTGAGCTTTTGTTGGCTGCCCACCAGCTCTGTGGTTTCTTGTCGGCCACAGCGGTGGGGGCACAATTTATCGGCCAATGCTACAAACTGAATCCTGTACCTTTTCATCTCACCAGCTAGGTGGTCGGGGTGTGCTTCCCCCGGAGGGCATATGTACCTGTTAAAACACTTATTTCTCTTGGCTCTGGTTCTAAACCCAGGCAAAGGGGATTAGAAACCTGGCTTTTAATTGTGCTTGCCTTTTTCTTTCGCGAATGGCAATCATTCTGTAGCACCTTTTGTGATATGAAAATGAACACTGGATTAAAGCATATTTTTGATTCCTCACCAACCATTCTAGTCAGTCAGGCACCTTGCTTAAGCCGGTGGGTGTGCTTATGGGGCAGCTCAGCTTTGGCAGCAGGCAAACGTTGAGCAGTTTCAAAGCAAACCTGGTTTCTGCTCCTAAGGAAGACACCGGGAACCCGTTAACAGAGATAAGTCAGAGAATTATTTAGCATTGTTCCTTTAGTTATCAAATAAACCCTTGAAAGTTTTGACAGATTGATTTCCTTCATGAGATTTTAATAGTCATAATACATCCACAAAGAGCCTACATAAGTTGTACAAAAACATAAGTTAGGTTGTTCTACAAATTAAATCTTCGTTTGAAAAATATCTTTTCAAAATTAAGGTTGTGTTATGACTTTTTAAAAATGTGATATATACTGACACAGCTTTTAGTATGCCTCATAATATTAAAATTTTTTAATTTAAGTAATCCCATATATATGTCCTATCCTAATAGTTTAGATGTTTAAGAAAAGTCACCTTATTCTATTAAATTAGTTACGTTATCCACCTTTTGATTCTAAGAAATCGAATTCTAGTAATAAGATTATATATGAATATACTTTTGAATATGGTAACTCAAAGAAGATTTCCAAGAGTCAATATAAAATTAGAGAATATGTCAGCTAAATATTTATAATGACATAATAAAATATCTAAGTAATGAAACTTATGTCAGAATTTATGTAAAAAATCTTCAAGATACATCACTGGCATGAGAAGTATATAGATAGTTCAAGTTTCTCTGTGATGCAAGTTAAATATAAACTATACTTTCACTTTATAAATGATACATTTTTATTTTATACATGCTTATGCTCTATATAATATGTAAAATGTATTTATATATCATATACTGTCCAGTTACATATGAAGTTTTTAAATATACATTTACATTTACACTACATGAACAAATTTTTTAAAAAAAGAATTTAAAGCACTCAGATATTTAAAAATGTGGCATCAATTATAGCCATAGGGAAATGTGACCAGCAAACCTGATCAATGAAAAGATCCATTTGGCTAAACATTGACTCAGCAAATTAAATAATAATAATCTGAATCATGATATAATTTTGAAACATTTTTAAAAATGTATTTAGGGTAATTGTCATTTTTAAATTAATCATCTGAAAACATAAATATTGCATGATTTTTGATACATTAGCCCTAAAAATACTTTAAAATATTCAAGTATTAGTGGTCTGTAAATTGAACTCATATAAAATAGGTATAGGCAGAATAGGTTTAGAATTGAATAGGTAGCGCCAGTTGGAAATATCTTTGTATATATAGCAAATTATGAATCAGAAACTTAATAGTTTTCTTTTCATTTGCCTACTTATTGACTACTGGTAAGACTCAATTTTAGATTTTTTTTCCTTAAATATAAAACAATGCTTTGATGAAATTTTTCTTAAGCAGTAAGAATTATATAAAAATCATAGAGCCTGCAGTATCTGGAACAAATTTTTGAAATGCATTATATATAGAAAGCAAATTTACTTCTAAAACATGGAAATTAAGGAGAAAAAATAATTCCTAGTACTATGCTTTACTAACAAATTTTAAAGCTGCAACATTTTCTCTTTCACAGTGTTTCAATAGCAGGCAATAAATGCTCCCAAACTGAGGACTTCACCAACAAAAACAATCCAAAACGGTATAATATTGAAAAACATAGTCTCTTTTTGATACTTGAAAGATAATCTTTTCCACATTCTCTTTTAATTACTTATTAAGAAAATAAGTTTTATACCAATAATATTACAATGTACCATCATAAACATCACTGTGAAAAATGACAGTCTTAAATGCATACTATCCAAATAGTTTTCAAAATATAAACCAATGAGAGCAAACAATGAAATAACATCAGAATCTGAGAGAAGAGATAAAATAGGAAAGTTACAATTTACAAATAAGACCAAGAATTTCAGTCACAGAAAGAGTAATGCTTAAGTAAATATAATTACTTAATATTATACTTAATAATATTAAGTATATATAATAAGGAATATGAATTTTTTGGATTAAAAACAAAATCAACCTAGTTCCTTTTTTCAACCATCCATTTATTTCTTCTGTATGAAAAGGTGTAACCTGTACTGTCCAATATGGTAGCCTGGGGCCACATGTGGCTACTAAGCATTTCAAAATGTAGCTAGCCCAAAATGAGATGTGCTTTAAGTGCAAGATACATACTGGATTTCAGAGACATTTTGTATTGATTACATGTTGAAATGATAGTATGTTAGATAGACTGTGTTAAATAATATATAAGTAGGGGTGCCTGGGTGACTCAGTCAGTTAAGTGTCCGAGTCTTGATTTTGGCTCAGGGCATGATCTCAGGGTTGTAAGATTGAGCCCCATGTCAGGCTCTGTTCTGGGTATGGAGCCTGCTCAAGATTCTCTCTCTCCCTCTCCTTCTGCTCCTCCCCCATACTCTCTCTCTCTCTCTAAATATATATATATATATAATATATATATATAAATATATAAAATATATATATAAATATATATAAAATATATATATATAAATATATATATATAATTTGTTACTTGTTTCTTTTTACTTTTTTTAATATAGCCACCAGAATATGCAAAATTATATTTCTTGTATTATATTTCTAATGGGAAGCACTTCTACAGACTGAATATACATGGCACTAAATAATCAGTGACTTCGATCAAAATTTTGATATGATTTCTTTGTTCTGACGTGCCTAAGAGATACTGTAAGCAAACTAGTTTACCTATTTTGACCAACATGACCAAAATTAGCCAAAAGAAAAAGAAAAGTAAGCCCAAATGCAGGAAAAAATAAATAAAAATAAAGCTTGGAAAGTTTTATAAAAATAGATAATGATGCCAAGTGAAATAAGTCAGAGAGACGCAAATACCATATTTCACTTATATTATCCTATTTTCTACTGATCAAATCACTCAAATAGCCAGGTCAATCAGATTCATCCAGCTAGGGAATACTTCTCATTCCTGTTACCCTCCCATATATATTGGTCATGTATTATTCTAAGCAATTGCTAGAATATGAAATTCAAAAGCGTAAGAGTGATAATGTACAGTAGGCTTCTCCATACAAAAGATCTCTACAAAACTTAGAATTTTAATATAAATTAATTATTTTAAAATGTAATATATGCATTCCATCAACAGTAGAATAGCTATCTTACTGGTATGCTTGAGTATAATTCCATCAAAATAGATATTCGAAAGCTGAGGATTTTAATCAATCAACCAGCTGTCTTGTTGTATAATCATAGTCAACAGAGTGGCCATATCCAAAGAATAGACTGAAACTGACTTTGATATTAAATAACATAAGAAGAGAAATGGCAGCTAGAACTGAAAAAGCTCACAGCTACATCAGAAATGAAACAAAGTTACACTGCCTGTACTAGGCTTCCATTTTACAGCCTGCCTCCTCTTACACTCTGTTTCCAGTAGATTTGTCACTTAAAGTTCTGTTCACATGGAATTTGATGAAATCCCCAGCAGACCACAAGATTGGTAAACCTGTTCTAACTGCTCTTACAATATCATGGAACAGAGCTTGAATTACCAATCCACCAGAGAATGCTAATGCAATTATGAATGTTTACTTACACCATGTGTTTCTCACTGAGCCTCCCCCGCTGTGTCAGGATAAACCAAAGGGAGCTAATGTTTTATAGATGGTAAGACTCTGTTTGTTTTCAGTAGGGCTAAGTCTCCCAAAGCACTCAGACACACTAATTAAAGTAAACTGCAGAGGCCCATAATAAAATATATGTGTTTGGAGACTGTGAGATGAACCCTACTGGCTTATTAAAAGTCAAAAGAAAAATATACATTATTTATGACTTCAAAGGGACACATTGTGAGCTCCAGTTTATTTAAAGGATTAACAAAGCAGTGGTTATTGGTGACCATCTGAACGGTTCTTCTTTCACAGTTCATTAGTTCTGTCATATATGTGAGAAGTCATCATTTGGGTTCAAATCAAATATTATTAATCAAATAAATTACAGAGGGTGCACCATCATTATTAAATGGAATCTTTGTGAAAATAGCTGCTAATAAATCTGGTACTTACTTTTCAACAGTTGCCTAGTTGCAACAATGTGATTTAGGTTTTCAAAATGTGTTATAAGTATTAAATAATCCATTCTTCATAAATTTGGCCATCCCAGAAATAGGAAGCAGAGGAATGAGCTTCCTAGGTCTATTTTTTGTAATGCTAAATTTAAAAGCTTCTCTGTGCCTTCACAATTCTGAAACTATGGTGCTTTTATGCTTTTCTTTTTCCTTAAAAAGACGCTCTATAGATCTATCCTATACCATTTCAGAAACTATCACATGATGAATCTGTGAACAAAATTAAACAAAAAGACTATCATTAAAAGAACCTACATCTTCTTTAAAATTCATAGTCTTTTGAGCAGTGGCAAGCAATGTGGGTGTAACTTGACCATGTATGTGTAAACTCTTACAGGTGCCTTTAGTTTTATCTCTTTGGCCAAAACTATGCTCTGCTCTTTGGCCCATCTTGACTATCTCGGCTTCACAGAATCAAGGTGTGCTTATTTCAGCATTGGATTGAAAGTATTTACAAGTACAATAAAGGTCCTTCATTTTCAAATTAAATTCTAGTTGAAAAGGTATAGAATAGCTACATTTCTTTAGCACTTACTGTGAGGTAGTTTTGTTATTGCTGCCATTTTATAGATAAGAACATTGAGATTTAGAGAGACATGGGGTTTTGGCATCATACTACTAGTAAGCAGTAAAGCCTTGATTTTTTTTAAAGATTTTATTTATTTATTTGAGAGAGAGAAAGTGAGCGAGAGAAGGAGCCCGGGGAGGGGCAGAGAGAGAGGGAGAAGCAGACTCCCGCTGAGCAAGGAGCCCAAAGTGGGGCTTGATCCCAAGACTCCCATGACCTCAGCTGAAGGCAGCTTAACCAACTGAGCCACCCAGGTGCCCCAGTAAAGCCTTGATTTTGATACTAGCACAGACCTATTTGAATCTAGAGTTGAAAGCTTAACCAATCTGGTTGGTTTCCTATCTCTAGTAATAGGAAACCAGTCATCAGTCTGAAGGTGAGATTTCTAGGCCTGTGATTAGTGCGATCAATGGATGATTGTACTCAAAAATATTAAGTTGAAAATAATCATAGTAGCTCAAATTATTTCCTTAAAGTATTTCTATTCCCTCTAATAACAACAGCAACAAAAATAATAACAAATTATCTTAGAAACCAGGGACCTGACACAATGGAATGAATCTCTGGTCATAGCATTCCTTAAAATTTTCACTATTTTCACATTGTGTGGCCCTTAATTCTATCTTCTTAAGAACATTGTTGTTGGAATTTATATGAACTTATATCCATTAAATATCCCTGTTCGGATCCAAAATTTTGCCATTATTAATATTTGTTTCTGCTCCCCCCAAAACTACAGCTTTCAGGTGGGATAAATTGTGCCTGATTCATGCTCAAAGCCCACTACACTATTCTGGTGTGCATTCAACAAATGTTTATTGAACTGACTCATACTATTTTGTAGCATCCATAACTAGTTTCACAGCCTATATATAAATATATATATATATATAGACAGTATTCAGTAAATATATTTTAGAAAAATGATGATCTCTTTATGAAATGAAGATGGACATCTTACTCAAAATATAACAATAAAAACAATTACTTTAAGATTGAAACTCTTAAAACACAGGGTGGCCAAAATAAATCTCTTAGACTCCAAATTAAATGCATGGTTTTTATTAACACACTTAATCCAATATATCTTCTTTTTAACTTTGAAAACAGTGGAATAGAGGAAAATGTCCAATTATTCTTGGGTCTAGGACAATCTCAGAGACCATTTTTAATTTATAACCCCAAATCTAAAAGTTCAAGCATTTCTTTTATTCTATAAATATTTATTCAGAAATGAGTTTATATTGTCAGAGAATTATAAATCTACTTCTTTTTCAAGTTTACAATTTTGTATAGGAGCTGAGATTCAAACAGTGAAAAGGTAAGTGAAAGTGAAGTAAGACTTTTTCCTTCATATAATTTACTCCAATTTACATAATTATGATTAATAACTGTCTTGCCCATGAGACAGTAAGGTTCATTAGGACAGTGATCATATCCATTTTTCCTCTTATATTATCCCCAGTACTAAAGACAGTGACCAGAACACATGCACATTTTAAAAAATATACTAAATGTTTATTATTAAGTTGTAAGTATATTAAGCCTTACAGGATTACAGAGAGGAAAAGATTGCTTCCAGTTTGTGTAATTATAGAAGACTATCTAAAGGAAATAGCTCTCCAGTTCCCTAGAAAATAAGATAGAATTTCAGGAGGTGGAGTTAAAAATGTGTGCTTGAGTGCTGGGGAGAAGGGGATAGGGTTGGAGAAGAAAAGATAGCATAAGTAAAGATGGGGAGGATAAAATATAAACATATTCAATTATAGCAAACAAGCGGGCTGAAATGTGGGGTTTGGAAGAAGAATTTTGCAGAGAATAAGGAAAAAGGAAGCTAATATCAGATCAAAATTCAGAAAGCTTTGAAATTCAGACTTGATTTAGAGAATTTTTGAACAGGGAATGAAGTAGCATTTTATGAACCTAAATCTGGCAATGGACTATAGAATAGTTATTGCATTAAAACCATGGTAGCAAGAAAGCCAGTTAAAAGACAATTGCAAAAATCTAAGTAAGATATAAATAAGACTATGAAAATGTATCCCCTCAACAATTTCTGCAAGATGTTTGCTTTAATTCAGCAAATTGTTTAATTTGGGGCCTAAAGTGGCTTTACAGATCATATTGTCCAAAGCCTATATTTTATAATTTGGGAAACTGAAGGCCAAAGAGACTCAATGACCTGCCCAAAATTACAAAGCCAAGAGTGGATATGGATCTCCTCACTTCCAGTCCAATTGTTCTTTCCATTATAAATGTGTATCTCCCTCAAGGTGACTCTTTAAATTAAAAGGAATTAACAAAGCAACAAATGCAGAATTAGGACCTTTATTGCTATTTCACTAACCGAATAGTAACCTTATTTAATAGATCTTCCTTGCACACAGACATCCTACTGAAGCATTGTAATAAATGTAATAAAAGGGGAGATTAGGGCAAACATCAGTGCGAAGACATTAATTAGAGGAGGACCTCACCAATTCTCAGTTGACTAATCCTCAAACCCTGTAATTCTCATAAGAAAACTGGCAATCTTGCTTTACTTCTTATCAAAGAGAGTTTCCAGCCAAAGAGAGTGGCAGGCTCAAGTAATCAGAATCTCATTAATTTTATTAAATATACTAGAAAGTCCCATAATAAATAATTAAGCCCTATTAAACAGATATTTGATAGTATGTTTTATCCCTTCTTATTTATAGACATAAATAAAATGACAGTGCTTACAATGAAAATCATAAAACATAATTGTTGTTATTGATGATAATAATACCTTGTGTTTGTTTTAGAGATTTTAAAGCTTTCAAGCATGACTGTTGCATCATAATTGGCATACAAAGCATTTATGCCCTAATCTATATAAATAAAATTTTCATCTGCTAGCTATTACAACATCACTTGAAAATGGTTAGACAGATTTTCATCAAATTTGGCGTGCATGTTTGCGATGACCTGACTTAGGAAAGCAATAATAGTTTAATATGTCCAATGGGGAGGGCCCTGGCAAGGTGCTCTCAAAGGGAGAAGTCATCATTACCCAGAAACTGCCAACAGTATCTGAAGTATACTAGGCAATGTCAACTGTAATACATAAATGTAGTATCTTACTAGAGTACAAGCTAAGGCATTTTTCTCTCTACTATTGAAAATGTTAAAGGCTTTTGAAATTATTTTTTCTTCTCCCTATATCACTCAGTTCTGCTCATGTGGATAAATGTTTTTCACTGTAATTTTCTTTGTTTTGACTATTTGTAGATTACAAATGCAACACAGAATTCATCATTTTCCGTTGAATCACAATACTTTGCATATAGCCATTAAATCATTGACATGGTAGGCAGAATAGCCCCCCAAAGATGTCCATGTCCTAATTCCTGAAACCTGTGAATATGCTAACTTGCATGGCAGGAGGAATTTTGCAAATGTAATTAAAATTATGGACCTTAAAATAGAGAGATTATCATGGATTTTCCAAACGGACCCAATCTAATCACATGAGCTATTATAAGCAGATAACTTTCTCTGACTGTGTTAAGGAGATGCTGCAGAGGAAATCAGAGAGGTTTGAGAGAAAAAGTCAGATGGATTTGAAACATAATAGGGAATCAGCTCCCCACTGTTAAAGGGGGCTTCACGGAAGACATAAGAAAGAATGCAGGCAAGTCCCTAAGA
The DNA here is from genome assembly GCF_004348235.1 of Phoca vitulina. Lineage (NCBI taxonomy): Eukaryota > Metazoa > Chordata > Mammalia > Carnivora > Phocidae > Phoca > Phoca vitulina. Next base: position 86,581,213 of record NW_022589706.1, read on the forward strand.
GCAAAGACTGGCCCCAGCTGACAGCTAACAAAAGAAATGGGGACCTCAGTCCTACAAACCCAAGGAACTAAATTCAGCCAATAGCCTGAATGAGCTTGGAGGTAGATTCTTCCCCAGAGCCTCCAGTAAGGGTATGCAGGCCAGCCAAAACCTTGATTTCACCCTTCTGAAACCTTACACAAAGAATCCAGTCAAGGCCGTGAGGACTTCTGACCTACATAAATTGAGAAATAATTCATTTGTGTTGTTTAAAGCTGCTAAGTATGTGGTGATTTGTTACAGCATCAATGAAAAACATATGCCTATGCATGCTGGTTGATTTAATTAATTAAGAACATGCCATATGCAAAGTACTGTTAGAGTAAATGCTTCCTTATCTTGCATGACATACAATCTGGTTAAAAAGGTAAGATACATAGATTTCCCATATTTTCTTTTTTGTTGTAATTTGGATATTTTCTATTGACCTGTATTATATATAGTTCATTAATCTTGTCTTCTGGTATGACCACTCCATGGCTAAACCCAATGCATTGTATTCTTAATTTCAGATGTGTTTTTCAGTCTTATTGTTTCCAATTTGTTTCCTTTTCACAATTTATAATTTTTTTAAAGATTTTATTTATTTATTTGACAGAGAGAGAGAGAGAGCACAAGCAGGGAGAGCAGCAGAGGCTCCATCGCCAGCATGGAGCCCAACACGGGTCTTGAACTCACAACCCTGAGATCAAGACCTGAGCTGTGATCAAGAGTCAGATGCTTAACTGACTGAGCCACCCAGAGACCCCTCACAAATTATATTTTTACTTTGAAATTCTCCTTATTTTCATCTTAGTTGCCTACCTTTTCTTTTTACCCGAACATATGTATAGTAAATTCTTGTCTACCAACTTGAATATCTGGCTCCAGCTATGGTCTCCTTTTAGTATTAACTTATTATCTTTAAGTTATTGGTCATGGACCTGTCTTTTCACATGCCTAGTAATTTTTTAATTAATTCTGGGAATTATATATTAAAAAATGAGGATGTATGTCATGATGCTGTCTTCCATCTTTTGAGATTCAGCCTTTCCTTAGCGAGGCAAATACAGTGGGAGGCAGAGTAGAAAGCTAATCATCTACTCCAATCAGGGACTGAGATGGGTTGTCTCTGGTCTTCAATACACTTCTAATTCACTTCTATTCATAGAGCATGACCTTTCAGGACTTTCAGTTGAGAACATGTTTTTGTCCCCTTGACACTAAGAGTTTGCTGTAATTTCTGCACTGCCTTTTCAAAGTCTAGGTTTCAGGAGTCTTGATTCTTTACCCTTCCATCTTACATAGCTTTAAATTTTGCAGAACATTTTGAAAGGGGAGACCAGCTATATATTTTAGAACTTTCTAGTCTCCAATCTTGTTGTTCTAGTCCTATGTAACTGGCACTGGGTGTGAGCATTTGAGCCTAAAGCTTCTGCAAGTCATCTTGCTATAATGAAAAAAGTCTGCCTGAAAATGGAACCAATAGAAAGGAAATGTAGAAATATAAAAATGTAGAAAGACTGAGAATGATGACATTGAATACTTAGACTCAGTGAAGCTTGAAACTAGTATTAACCATCATCTTTTCAATTATGTGAGTCAATAAATCTCATTTTTACCAGTTGGAATTCAACTTTCAAACACTTGAAACTGAAATAATCCTGACAGGTATAATCACTAAATTGGCATTGACCATATACCAGTTTTCAGTCCATTTTGTCTTTTGTTGCTGTTGTTATTTTCCCCAAGTGAAAGTCTCTATTACCTTTTTTCTCTTCCACAAGTTTGTGTTAAAACATATTTGTATATAACTGGTCAGTCTCAACAGAAATATATTTATATGAGTCTTACAGACCTCTGAAGGAAAAGTAAATCTATCCAAAAGGAAAGAAAATAAGCAAGCATGGTCCAGAAACAGAATTTCAGAGTTGTAAGAAAGGAGTAATTCTGGGTAATTGACTAGACTATTTCAGGAGCTCATGTAGGACACCATTTGGTGATTTTCAGCAATAGCCAATGGTGGAAGATCTGATGTTGGTCAGAACTTATTAGGCAGGAGCGGCTACCAATGAAAGAAAGATGACTATTAATAAAAATGACCTCATTTTGGACCCCAGCCTAGGATACTGGAGGAATCCTAGTTTACTACATGCTACTACTGGATTACTAACAGCCTGTTGCACCAGGAAGATGTATCTTGCAGCATCTTCAGAACCTGATATTATCTTGCACATAACAGATTTATGAATGTTTTTGGAAAGATGTCCATGTAGAGAGAAAAAGCATTAGATTGGGAATGGGAAGATAAAAATTCTATTCTGAGGTTCACCAAATACATCTTTAGGACTCTGGCCAAGCGACATAACTTCTATTAAGTCTCCATTTTCAATAATATCCACTGTGAGTAGTTGGGTTGCAAGAAAGATCAAATGAAAATGAGCATGACAAAGCACTGTCTTTGTAAACTGTAAAATGCTTCACAAATATAAAGGGTTAATAATATTATTAATGCTGATAATGTTCAAACCTGCACGTTTATGTTGTGTAATTTGTAATTTAAAAAGTCAAAAAGTTGATTAAAACTGCAGGTGCATCCAAAGGTTAAAAACCTTATTTATATGATTTTTAAGAACACATAAGGTATGAATGAATAGTACTTATTTGGTCATATGTTCCTTTATGGAGTCTACTATGAACTTACCAACTCTCCCTATGAACTTACTGATTTTCCCTATTTTCATCTATTTTGCCTACCTTTTTCTTCTCTTTACCTTCCTAGCACATGGATGTATTCACTAACTCAGAAGCTCCCCAAAGCCCATCATTTAGAGATTTTTGTGGAGGTTTCATTATGTAGGCATAATTGATTAAATCATTGACCATTGGTGATTGAACTCAATCTCCAGCCCCTTTCCTCTCCCCAGAGGTTAGACAGTAGAGCTGAAAGTTCTAACTTTCTCATCACCTGATTGGTTTTTCTGGTGACCAGACTCCATCATGAAAATATCTAGCCCCCACCGCATTAGTCATCTCAGTAGCAAATGACAGTAAATTCCAAGGGTTTTAGGAGCTCTGTGCCAGGAACCTGGGAATAAGACCATATATTTATTTTTTTAATTTTATCACATTAAGAAATGCACATCACTTCTGATATGTGCACTTTGCAGTTATCCCTTACTTAACAATAATTCATTTAGCACAGAAATTATAATACATCCTAAAAAGAAAATCCCAAAGTACTATATGACCTTGTCCTTACTAATAGTCTAGCTAAAATTTTAGCACCTATACCCATGGCTAAACTGCATTTATCAGCTACTATCTGAAGCAGATTAGTACTGAGAGACTTAATGAAATAAACTATGTGCTGATTTTTTAAATGTATTAATTAGAAGACCAGATTAAGGACAATATAATCAACATAGGTACAGATGTGTTTATTTGCTGATCATTTCTCAATGTTACCAAATATTCAACAACTGAACTGTATGGATATATAATTTTTATCCATCACATTGATACAAGTTAAATTTAGTATTAGTAAATGTATGGGGAAATAAATATTCCCATATACTTTAATGTGGTAGGGTAAAATAGTAAAGAATTTTGGGACTCGATTTGCCAGTATCCATCAAAATTTAAAATGCAAATATACTTTAATCCAGTAATTCCTTCTAGGTATATATTCTAGAGATATATTTACACATGTGCAAAAAAGGCTCTCATAATAATATTGTTTTCAGGGGCACCTGGGTGGCTCAGTCATTAAGCGTCTGCCTTCGGCTCAGGTCATGATCCCAGAATCCTGGGATCGAGCCCCGCATCGGGCTCCCTGCTCTGCAGGAAGCCTGCTTCTCCCTCTCCCGCTCCCCCTGCTTGTGTTCCCTCTCTCGCTGTGTCTCTCTCTGTCAAATAAATAAAATCTTTAAAAAAAAAAATATTGTTTTCATTAATTGCAGTAGTGAATGTATGAAAACACTCGAAGCATCCACCAATAAGGGAATGGTTTAAATAAATGCTGGTACCCATTTGGTATATACTTATCAGTTGAAAAGAACATGATAGATATTTCCTTGTCAATATCTAAAAGACATACAGCCAAATGAAAATTCAAGCTGCAAATATTGTTTAGAATATGATCCTCATAGATGTTAACAAGAAAAGAGATAAATCCACATGAGTATGTGCAGAAATGGATTTTATAAATGTCTGTATATATTACATATATATGTATTATATACACATATAGTTCTTAAAAATGATTATCTCTTAGAAGAGTATTACTCTGAGGGGCAAATAAGACTCACTATTGTGTTGAAGTCTTTTTTGTTAAATTTGTATAATGAAACTGTATTCATACGTTCCTTATGTGAGACATAACATACCTCTGACAAAGTAATCCTCAGATCCGTTCAACCTCTTCACATTTAGGCAGTGCCCCTTGAAGTCCTGTGAACATAACTTTCCAGGTGACAGTATGACCTGTCTGGACTCTGCCCATGCAAATGCATCAACAAATCCTGGGGCACCAACAAATTTAAGACACCTGATATCCTGATATCCTGTCCATAGCCTCTGAGACCACCCCACCACCCTCAACCTGCACAGTTAAATTGTTTATTATTTGGATTTGGCACTCACATCCACAATATCTCTTCTCCTACCCACTTCTCTGTCCATTTTCATCCTACCTATATATTCATCCATCTCTGCTTGTCCTATGGAGTTAAATTTGTACTATTTGTGTAGCATTAGGCAAGTTACTTAAATTCTATAAAGTCTAGTTCTTTCAACTGTGACATTATGAAGATAATATCTGCCTTCCAAGATTATTGTTAGGGTACTGCATGTGAAGCATAGTTCTGGGCTCCTATTTACAGCATAATAAATAATAGCTACTATTATTATCTTCATTTCTCTGATAAGGCAATTTCTTCTCTGGTTCAGGCAACCTGTGATCTGTCATTCCAAATTTCTTAAGCACAGCATACCTACTTCATGCCTACTCTTTAGGAACTCTGCTGACCCCAACTTCTATCAATGGGAAATAATGACAGATACTTTTTACAGGGACCTCATTACTCAGTCATAGCTGCTCAAATTCTGTAGCAGCAGTATCATTATATATAGTGTGTTCCAGAATCTAAAAGATCAAAAAATATTTCCTTATAATCAAAATAACACTGGATCATGAGCATGTCTTGTTTTTATCCTGAGTACCAGGAGAGAGACATGAAGAAAAGTGAGCAGAAAGGTAAACAAAATCTTTCTTACAAGCATAAAAGAAGAAATGATAGTAAGATAAAGAGTGAATAAATATTAAGAGCTACTAAGATGAATCAAGCTTTCACTCTGGATCACTTCATATGAAGGCATATAAAATTCTTTTTGAGAGATTATTTACCTAAAACCACATTATATGTATGGTTACCGCAGTCCATGACATTTTTGGTGACATACAGAAACACATTTAAATTTGATTCTATAAAGCATGTAATTTAAACATTGGCACAATGCTCTGAGTGGGTCCATAAAATCCATGCTGCAAGATCTAATATATAGGTAAAATCATGTCATAATGGAATTTAATTAATCAGGCAATTTTACCCCAAACCATGCTATGCTTACTATAATATTAAAGTGCTACTATCCAGCAAAGTGCTGTTTCTCATGGCTTTTTGTTATTTTCATTGTAAATAAACTCAAGAGCACAACCACATATAAATCAGTACATTTTAATGCTTTATTTAAAAATCCATGCTTAAAGTACTGTTGACTTTGTTACTGCCACTGTAAAAAATTTTTATAACTATGTAAGTGGCCACATACTTAACAAGAGAGGCATGGTTCATAAATACTTTAAAGCCTTACCAACAACACGGAACCAAACATGAATTCTATGGGCTAAGTGTAGGGGTTTCCAGTCAAAACAGATGCCATCCTTCATAATGCCTGCTCTCTATGCCAGTATTTTTTATAATGCTCTTGTGAGAGCTCTTATTAATCAAAGACATCTTCATCTAAAGCTTTCTTCTAGAAAACATATCCTATACAATAAATTAAATGTGAAACTCTTTAAACTGCTTTGGATTTTATTCATCTTAAATAAATTTTGCATAAAAATCTAAATCAGAAGTATTTTACCCAGGTAAACACATAGAAATAAAATGGTCTTTCTCTCATTTTATGTCTTCATATTTCCCCATACCCCTCCTAGGTATAATAACCTATTTCTGAGGTAATACGTATAATTCTGTGACAAATCCACTTCAGCCTTGGTAATGCCCTTCGTTTTGACTTCAAAACATTCACTGGCTCTCATGGATTTGTACTATTTAACACCCAGATAAAGGTAAGCTGCCTTTTTTAATAACGATGGATTACATTTTCTCGTTACATGTTCTTATTCAATTGGATTTTTTCAATTTAAGCACATCTATTCTAGGGAAAAATGTAATGTCAGTCTAAGAATAATTGTAGTTATTAGAAAAGTAAACATGATGAAACACAAAGTAACATAAACTGAAATTATCTGATTAAATTGCTATGAAAAAGTAATATTTCCATGGAAAAAATGAAGTATTTATGTGTTCTACATGTTACCTCTCCTTTTTTTGTTTTAGAACACCATTATAACTTACATCTTCTCATAAATCAATATATATGGAGGATGTGGGGATATTTTAAATAGAAATGGAAGTTGGGAGCATATGCAATTAGAGATACTATGGCATTATATGTTTAGTTCCTGATCTGACTGTTCCTAGGCTCACAAACGTCTTACTTCTTTTATAGATGTTCTTCCTCAATACCAATTCCAGATTAAGCCTCAAGGTTTTCAAATGTACTAGTCCTTACATTCTAATAATCTGGCTATGTCCCTTAAACTTATTTTGATTGTATAGAGTTCATGTAAACGTAATTAAAAACTGCTTTATTGAGACCTTTGAATTTGAAACTATTAAAAATGTGTTCTCATATCACTGATAGATGAATATTTTAAGTTGCTTATTTAAAATAATTAATTTTCTTAAAACTGGAATAAATCTGTACCTACAGCAATAGTAAAATTATCTCTGTTTTCAGCATCTATATGACATACATAATACTAATCATTTCACCTAAGTTTTATATAAACCTCACAAGTATTCTGCAGGATAGGTATGCTGACCCATTTTCCAAGGGGAGACTGAGGAAACTAAGACTCTCAGATGTGAAGTATCTTTTTTTTTTTTTTAAAGATTTTATTTATTCATTTATTTGAGAGAGTGAGAGAGAGAGAGCACATGAGAGGGGGGAAGGTCAGAGGGAGAAGCAGACTCCCTGCCGAGCAGGGAGCCCGATGCGGGACTCGATCCCGGGACTCCAGGATCATGACCTGAGCCAAAGGCAGTCGCTTAACCAACTGAGCCACCCAGGCGCCCTCAGATGTGAAGTATCTTACCTCAAACTGCTCAACCAGCTAGATGTTTCAGTAGTATTTGAGCCATGGTCAACCCAATTCTAAAGCATATCATCAGTCTAGTACACCACTTAGCTTCTCACATTCCTGGTATCCAATTCTGAGACATAAACCCTAGCATTATCCCTGCTCACCACCTAGCACAGTGTCTGACATCTAGTGGGTACTTAGTAAATATTCACTGAATGAATGCATGAATGAATGAATGAATGAATGAATACATAAAATATTAGTCTTGGTAGAGTATAGAATATGAAATGTACCAATTTATCATAGTTTCTTAAAGACAACATGCAAAATTGTGAAAGTATATATCATTGGTATAATTTCATTAAAATTTCATTTACAGCAGCACCTTTCTATAGAAAGAACTGATACATTACCCACACTTTAAAGTATCAGAATATATTATCTTTCATATTTATTATAATCTGAGAAATTAGGAATATCAATGTCTTCCACTGTTTTCACTCAAGTTCAAATTTAATTATGACTTATTAATGAAACATTCTCTTTTTTGATGTGTCAGAATTAAAACAATGCATTTTATCTTCATTCATTTTTCAGAAATACCAATGTTTAAATCTGATATTTGGGTTTTAAATCATGTTTTTCTGGCCAAAACTCCTTTAAAGAGCAGACTGAAATATTCATTATTTCCTGTTTGGGGGCAGATCCTACAGCAATGAACCTCAAAGTCCAACAGAATGCAAGAGTAAGAGCTCAGAAGAGACAAAGCAAGATAGAAAAAGAGGAGAGAGGGAGAAGAAGGTCAGGGATAGGGATGAGGGAGGTGAGAGAGAGAGAGAGAGGTTGGTATTTGTCTTACTGCCTCATGACAACCATATAGAATGACATAATCCTGTTTTTGTAGAACTATTTTGTTAAAATAATAAAAATATTGTATTCATCTTCTTTAAAACATTTCATAACAGTACACCAAAAGAAAGATATGGAGACCCTCCTGTTTCATTTCCTGTCTTCATAGAATGTTGTGTTACTAAAATATTTTTATTAGAGCAGAACCTGAAGCAATATAAAATGTTTGCTTGAGGATTTATTTTAGTCCCTTTAAGCTGAACTTCTGTAATGAAATCTATTTACAGACATTCCACAGTGCCCTTTGGTTACTAGCTTATGCAAATGAAGTGTGACCCTGGGAATAAACCTCTTGCCCCCACATCATCCTCCCTGGCTTCAAAGGTCTCTAGGCAATCACTTTTTTAAGTGAAGAGATTTTTAAGCTGAATTGAAATAGAAAGACAGGGAACATAACTTGATGTCCAATACTCATACAACCCAACCATTTACTATCTACTATTTTCACATAAATATTTAGACACTAATTTATAAATCCATTTGGGATAAATGTATTAGTGTGTAATGATTTTTTTCAGCCTCTTCTTTTACTTTGAATCCTAGAAACTAGAGACCAATATCAATCAATAGTCATTTAGTCTAACTTCATTTCTTACTTGTTACTTAAACTAAGGGTCACTAGATTGGGACAGAATTGGTTTAGTGATAATAAAACCTTCTCTGCTGATTATACTTTCACTGAAAATACATTTGTGCTGAGAATCAGAATAATCAAAGTGATCAGAAAGATTTATATGATTCTATGAGGACGATAACTACATGTATGTTTAATATGTTACTTGAATATGTTAGTATTAAGATTAGACTATATTGGATTAGAAGCAATTAAGAAGGAAAATAATGGGTCTAATTTTTAGAGAAGAGTAATGAAACTAGATAATTGATTGTATCTTCAGATGTATTAATGAGAAGATCTATCCAAACTTTTTGAATGACAATCTCATAACAAACTCTAATTTTAGGGAGTTCCTTTCTACTGGACAATATCATGAAAAAAAAAGTAATTTTAATGTGAGATAAATTGTTTAAAGGCATGATGGCCAGTGGGTTCAAATCAGCTCTTGGAAGGCTTCAGGGATCTCAAGGTCAAGGTATCACCTCAGGATACTGCCAAAATTTTGAAATAAATCAAGAGGACTCTGGAATTTGTAGGCCAAAGGTCTTCTCTGCAACAATTCAAAAGATGGCAAACCACAGATGGACTAACTATATAACCTGGCCAAATTGCATGGTGAAGACATTGGAAATTCCGTGTGTGTGTGTATACTTTAATTCCCTAATAGTCTGCCAAATCTTTATCATTTTTAATGACATATAGAGCTTTATTAAAATTAAATGTTACCATTTAAACTGTTTTAATATTCTTCTTTTTGTAAAAAATCATCTAATTTATGTCATGGGATATCATTTTAAGTCTTTTTATGTTGAATAGTCAGTATTTTGCATAGGTGACTACTGAGGTGTTGCAATATATAAATCTCTGTAAAATCCTTACTTTCAAGGGGGTAGTATGTCAACACCACAGCCATCTGCCTGGAAAGAATCTGAATGGGATCCAGAATGGGACTAACAGTCCTGAATGCCTTGCCAGAAACAAATGACTGAAAGGCAGGGGGCTAATAAATGACATCCCCAAAACAGGTGCCAGAAGTGGATGCTAAAACTCAGGAGGTCACAGTGAGTGATGAGTCAAAATAAGTTTGTTGCACTTGCAAATACTATTGATATTGAAGAGGAAACATACATGGAGACTAGAAAAAGGGAGAATGGTGTAAGAGAACTAAGAATCAATAATTTAAAAGAAAACAGAGCATAGCAAACCAGAATCATAACTAAAATGAACTAACAAATTATAATGCTAGAGAAACTAAAAGCCCAATAGAAAAAAACAAAAAAACAAAACCAGGAGCCTCAACCTATAAAAAGTAGGAAACCAGTGGAAACATTCCAATTAAAAAAAAAAAAAAAAAAACCACTCCTGAAAAAAATATTTAAAAATATATAATTCCAACTTAATATTCATATAGACCAGATTCTTTTCAGAAGCATTTCCCCCAAACAGATACTTAACTGTTAAGCTTTTAAGCCTCAAGGACTAAGAAAGATTTGAGAATAATTTCAATTGTGAACATTGGTCTTCAGACTAAAAAGGAGGTGGGAGGATGCTCAAAGATTAAGAGCTACTCCTATAGGGGCAGCAAAGTAAAGAACAGAATAAGAAATGGCAATATCCTTTGGAAAGATGATAGAAAATCCAAGTTCCATAAAATGGTCATGGTGTCTAACTTTTTAAGGTCCTGGCCATCATCACAGAAAAAACATCTCATTTCTCACATAATTTCAGAAGTGCCTGCTCTAAACCAGACTTAGAAGTCAAGTAGCAAGACAGGATCCACAGCAGCAAAGCCTTAGAATGTGTTGGCCTTACCAACTGTGCATACTGCTCATCACCACATTATTCACCAGAAAATAATAACCTCAGCTAGTTTTCTTCAATGGGTTAAAAATCTGAAAGAACAAAGTTAGAGGAAACAGTAAATTCACAGAAATGTATCATCAATGCAGATGGCTGAAATATAATGGCAGTAAACAGAGGAGGGTATTTGAGAAAAGGGTTTATCTCTTTTGACCAAACTATGTATAGAGAGGCCAGTATGTCTGGGCATTTCAGCCCAATCCCTCTTAGCAAGCCAAGTGTATTCTGATAATTTAGGTCAAGAGGCATCACTTCAAAGACCACACGATACCTAACGTTTGCTTCTCTACAAATACATAGATTCAAAATATGGCTGCCCTCTGGATAGCTGAATCCTGGCTAGTTTGGATATGATATAGGATGCAAATATAAAATGAGGCACCTGAGGTCCAAGGAGATTGATATAAAATATAGCTTGTGCTTTTTGACTATTAGTGAAATATGCCCCATTCTTTTATAAGTAGAGCTATTACTAAGAAGATGGTAGATCATTTTTATAGGAAGTCCAGGACCATGGTGGCTCTAATCAGAGTCCAATAGGAGTAAAGAGCAATGAGTCCCAAAGTGAAGGGGAAGTCTAGGTGTTAGCTCAATTTGAACAAAAACTGAAAGCATTCCTAAGAGTGATATGTTGGACACTATGTGTGATTGATATAGGAAGATTTTTCAGACTCAGTCACCCTGGCCCAGTAGTTGTGCTATAGTGACAGTGACAGATATATAAGCATATATATAGGGACTCATCATTTCAGAGTAGACAGGCATCCAGCAGAAAGTATAAAGCCTGACATGGCAAATATTTGGCCAAGGGAGTCAAAGGCATTAGTGAACTGAAAGAATTTTCATGTTCCCTCTATGCCTAGTACTGGAAGTAAAACTAGCCTCCCCCTTAGCCTTAATGATTTTCAGGACTTTGGGGGCAGTTAAGAAGAAGGTGTACTTAAAGGGCAGGTAAGTACTTGATTGATTAAAATATATCTTGGGTTTGTGGAACAGGACATACTACTTAAAAAAGTCTCAGACACCTGGGTGACTCAGTCAGTTAAGGGTCCAACTTTTGATTTTGGCCCAGGTCATGATTTCAGGGTTGTGAGATTGGGCCCACTGCTTAAGATTCTCTCTCTCCCTCTCCATCTGCCCCTCTCCCCACCTTTCTCACTCTCTCTCCCTCTCAAAAAATAATAATAATAATAATAATAATATCAGTCTCTCTTCCACTCTTTTATCATATTCATCAGAAAATTGTATGCTCATTCTCACATCTTTCTGTTTCCAAGGTTGTGTTATATTCTATTATGTGAAGTATCTTTACTTAATTGTACTCATTTTTTATTATTTCCACACATACTCAAATATCCACTTTCTAATAAGAAACTATTGGTACAAACTTTCATTAACAGTCATCTTACCTGTTTACTATGGTATCTAACTTCAGTTGGTAGATTATTTTTGTTTGGTTACATTTAATTTCAGTTTCCAACCAATAACATCTTTCAAAATCTTGTTTAACCTTCCCACAAAATTAAATTACTTTTACTCTAGCTTGAAACCAGTTGCATTTTCAGAGGATATTAAAACAAAACGGAAATCATATTCGGTTAAGCTATCTCCTTTTTTGGAACAAACTTGTGTTAAAAATTAACTTTAGAAGATATATTTATTTTTTATATTAAGACATTGAGTTGTACTTTGATGTCATTGAAAAAAGGAATTTGCATGTACTTTTATTTCCATCAATTGTCATTTCATTATTAAAATTTTCATCTGTTTTAGTCAGCTTAGGATAAGGCATGCTACAGTAACAAATGATCCCAAGTTATATGGATTAAACAATAAGTTTATTTCTTGCTCACATTTATCCCTATCCTGGATGAGCTGCCTCTCTGCTTAATGTCCTCTTCATTTTGGATGCAAGTCTGAATAAGCAGCCCTTTGTGGAACATGAAGATCTTGTGGCAGAGGGAAAAGAAAGATGAGAATGAAGCAATGGCCTTGAACACTTCAGCATGGAAGTGGCATATATCACTTGTACCCTTACTTATTTCATTGTAACTTATTTCATTGTTGAAATAAATAATTTGGCTAAGCTTGACATAGTCAAGGCCCCTAGTGGAAATGAGCCAAGTAATGAAGGGTCCAGCAGAGAAAAGTACCAAATATTTTGACAATCAAATCATCTACCACAAATTTCTTATCTACTATTCAGTGGTTGGTAATTAAATAGGAGCAAAATAGAAGAAAGATTTTTGAATTTTGTAGATTCCATAAAAACAAATGTAAAGATTAGAAATCTATATCAAGACTATTTTCAATTCTAAGCTTCTTTAATTTTACAGTAACACCATGCCATCCATTTTTTACATTAATATTAGAAGCTGTACCTATTAAATGCATTCAGTTCTTTAGAAAAATATCATCTACATTATGGTTATTATTCACATGGTTACTAATACATTTAATGTAATTCTTTTTAAATGAAAATCATGGTTTAGTAAATAATTTTTATTTTTGAAAAATAAAGAATAATATGATCTGCACTACTTTTCATCTTTTAGATTTTACTATTTTTATCTGTTTTTATCTATATTTCTTCCCACTCATTTGACTTTAATTGTTACATTAAAATGTATAAGAAGCATGGAGTTTATATATGGGGGAGAGAGAAAGAGAGAAATTATTTAATTTACAAGTGGTATTCAGGAAAGATTATTTAAAATGTTCCTATAGACCCTGGAGAAAGAAGCTCCAAGACTTTATTTGACATAGCACAGTATCTCCCTATAACATGATTAGAAAATCACCATATTATAACCCATCCACCAAAAAGACAATTTTTCAAAGACTATGGCTCATCTGTAACAAAAATTTATCATGCCTATAAGGGTCTAAATATCCATTGTTCTAAAAACAATTAAGTACATGATCATTAGATATTACAACTAAATATTACATATATTAGATTTATGCCACATACATACCATTATACACAATTCTTTAACATAAAGTAATCTGAGTAAGAAAAAAAAGAATTATAGAAAAGGAAACCAATCACAATTCAAGAAACATAATTTAAAGCAGGTCTCCTCAAAAATAAAATAAAGAACAGTAACCACATTACATTCAAAAAGTCCATAATGTTTTAAGTATATTTTATTTATCTTTCCAGTTCTTTGCTAATAGTACTGGTCATCTCCAAAGCAATTATTTTTCATTAGTATGTATGTTGATAAACATATACATACCACATCCATTCTTGGTAAAAACCCTCAACAAAATAGGGCTAGAGGGAATACACCTCAATATCATAAAGGCCATATACAAAAGACCGTATGGCTAATATCATCCTCAATGGGGAAAAACTGAGAGAGCTTTTCCTCTATGGTCAGGAACAAGACAGGGATGTCCACTGTCATCATTGTTATTTAACACAGTACTGAAAGTCCTAGCCTCAGCAATCAGACAACAAAAAGAAATAAAAGGCATCCAAATCAGCAAAGAAGTCAAACTTTCACTCTTTACAGATGACATGATACTCTATGTAGAAAACCTGAAAGACTCCACCAAAAAATGACTACATATGATACATGAATTCAGCAAAGTTGCAGGATATAAAATCAATGTACAGAAATCTGTTGCCTTTTTATACACTAATAATGAAGCAGCAGAAAGAGAAATCAAGGAACTGATCCCATTTACAATTGCACCAGAAACTATAAGATACCTAGGAATAAACCTAACCAAAGAGGTAAAAGATTTGTACTCTGAAACTATAGAATACTTATGAAAGTAATTGAAGATGACACAAAGAAATGGAATAACATTCCATGCTCATGGATTGGAAGAACAATATTGTTAAAATGTCTTTACTACCCTAAGCAATCTACATATTTAATGTAATCCTTATCAAAATACCACCAGCATTTTTCACAGAGCTAGAACAAACAATCCTAAAATTTTATGGAACAACAAAAGACCCTGCATAGACAAAGCAATCTTGAAAAAGAAAACCAAAGCTGAAGGCATCAGCAATTCTAGACTTCAAGTTATATTACCAAGCTGTAGTCATCAAGACAGTATGGTGCTGGCACAAATGTAGACACATAGATCAATGGAACAAAATAGAAAACCCAGAAATTGTCCCACAACTATATGGTCAACTCATCTTGGAAAAGCAGGAAAGAATATCCAATGGAAAAAAGACAGTCTCTTCAAAAAGTGGTGCGGGGAAAACTGAAAAGCAACATGCAGAAGAATGAAACTGGACCATTTTCTTACACCATACACAAAAATAAATTCAAAATGGATGAAAGATCTAAATGTAAGATAGGAAACCATCAAAATCCTATAGGAGAACAACCTCTTTGACCTTGGCTGTAGCAACTTCTTACTAGACGTGTTTCTGGAGGCAAGGGAAACAAAAGCAAAAATGAACTACTGGGACTTCATCAAGACAAAAAAACTTCTGCTCAACAATGTAAAGAATCAGCAAAACTAAAAGGCAGCCTATGGGTGGGAGAAGATATTTGCAAATGACATATCAAATAAAGCGTTAGTATCCAAAATCTATAAAGAACTTATCAAACTCAACACCCAAAGAACAAATGATCCAATTAAGAAATGGGCAGAAGACAAGAGTAAACATTTTTCCAAAGAAGACATCCATATGGCCAACAGATACATGAAAAGATGTTCAACATCACTCATCATCAGGGAAATAAAAATCAAAACCATGATGAGATATCACCTCACACCTATCAGAATGGCTAAAATTAACAACACAGGAAACAACTGATGTTGGCAAGGATGTGGAGAAAGGGGAACCCTCTTACACTGTTGGTTGGAATGCAAACTGGTGCAGCCACTCTAGAAAACAGTATGGAGGCTCCTCAAAAATTTAAAAATAGAACCACCTTAAGACCCAGCAATTGCACTACTAGTATACAAAATATACAAAGTATACAAAAATACTGATTCGAAGGGACACATGCACTCCAATGCTTATAGCAGCATTATCAACAATAGCCAAATTATAGAAAAAGCCCAAATGTCCATCAACTGATGAATAGATAAAGAAGAGGTGGTGTGTGTGTGTGTGTGTATGTGTGTGTGTGTGTAATGGAATGTGTGAATATTATTCAGTAATCAAAAAGAATGAAATCACCATTTGCAATGATGTGGATGGGGCTAGAGTGTATTATACTAAGTGAAATAAGTTAGAGAAAGACTAATATTATATGATTTCACTCATATGTGGAATTTAAGAAACAAAACATATGAACATAGGGCAAGGGAAGGAAAAAAAAAAGAGAGGCAAACCAGAAAAGAGACTCTTAACTATAGAGAACAAACTGAGCTTTACTGGAGGGGAGGTGGGCAAGGGATGGGCTAAAAGGGTGATGGGTATTAAGGAGAGGACTTGTGTTGAGCACTGGGTGTTACATGTAAATGATGAGTCACTAAATTCTACTCCTGCAACCAATATTACACTATATGTTAACTAATTAGAATTTAAATAAAAATTTGAAACAAAAAAAACCCACATACATTACAATTAATCTACAAAAATTTACTATTTCTAAGTAATAGGGCATGTTTTAGTCACTTAATTAAATAATATTTTAAAGTAATATTCCCAGTCCTCCTGCATCCGTCTGTAAACTCCAACATATCAATCAAGACCTTCAAGGGTCAAAGTTTCCCAATATCCAAACTCTAGGATTACCTCAGGATTTAACACCAGGTTGAGTTAAATGCAAGTTACATCAATCTCTTCTGTCTTTGAGCATGACCAGAAAGAAATCTTTTAATTTTGATACAAGAGCAACAAGCAAGAATAAAACAATTCCTACATCCTTCTCAATCAACAGACAAATCAACCAACCAAACTTAGGTGAAGAATTATGTGTGACCTAATAGTGTATATTCCATGACTTCGCCATCACTATTACCCAACAATTATTGAACATTATCATGTGTTTAGTGCTGATGATACAATGACAAGCAGAGGAGAAGCTCATGGGAATCTTCCCAAAGGAGTTTGAATTTCAAAGAATGAATTTTAAAGAATGGATGTGATTTTGCCAGATGCGCAATGGAGACTAACAAGAACAAAGAAAGATGGAAAAAGAGAGAAGGTATTCCAGGCAGAAGGAATATCATAGGCAAAATCATGGAGGCACAAAACAACATAGTAAATTATTGAAGCTCCAATTAGTATCATACAGATAGATGCATATTGCTAGGGAACAGGCTATAGATGAGATCATCAAAGGGCATGGGCAGGAACCACTTCATGGAGGACTTCATGTGCCTTGCTAAGGTTTTTTTTTTATATTATCCTGTGGTCAATGGAGAATGAGTGAAGGGTCTTAATGAAAAAAGCCACATAATGCATACGCATTTTGGAAAAAGAATTCTGGCCAGGTTATGAAAGATGCACTGGAGAAGGTCGGGGTGGAAGAAAAATATCAGGAGATATTTTTAAAATCCAGGGGAGAGAGATTTTTTTAAAAGGTCCCAACAAGAGCAAAAGTAGTGAGTGTAAAGAGAGAGGCTAAAACAATACATAGAGGTAGAACTAACAGGGCTCAGTTATTTATTGGATTTGGGTTTTGATGGAAAAGTCCAGCCTGATTAGGAGAGACACAGCCTAGGAGGATGGGGGAGAAAGCCAATGAATCCAGTTTGGGATTTGTTATTCATGACGGACCCATTATACATCCAAGCATCTATTGGAAAGAAGCTGGCATTTTTCAGGCTCTAAAACATCTCTGTTTAAAAGTTTATTTTCCCAGGGTGCCTGGATGGCTCAGTCACTTAGTGTCTGATTCTTGGTTTCGGCTCAGGTCATGATCTCATGGGTTGTGGGATCGAGCCCCATGACAAGCTCCCCACTCAGTGGGGAGTCTGCTTGAAGATTCTCTCCCTCTGCCCCTCCCCTAACTCCAGTGCCCACCCTCTCTCTCTTTCTCTCTCTTTCAAATAAACTTTTTTAAAAAATAAAAGTTTTTTTCCCCAACAGATACTTTGAAAGGAACTAATCCTCTTACAAGATAAAATACCTTCTTATAAATAACACCTTGAAGCTTTTTTAAAGCCTATGTATAGAATTTGTTTGCTCCTTCAGGAAAATTGCACAAATCTCTAATTCCTTGAACTAGGTAGGGTCCACATGCCAGGTTATGACTTCTATTCTTTTAAGTGACAAATAATTGTACTTCCCCCTTGATATGGCATCTGATTCCTTCTTTCTACTGACAGCATGTGTCTCCTTCATACTTTTGCTTCCCACCAAGATCAGACTTGCCCATGACCTATGAAGTAACCTGAACTGTTTTGTATTTTTAAAGACTAGTAGAGGAGACAGCAATGACTGGATGTCCTCAAAATTTTACCCAGTGGTCTGACATCATCATAGATATTCTCTGGACCCATTTCAACATTTGACCAATTCTTCTTCTCATTAAGTCATGCTAAAACAAAATACATTATCTCAATAATTACTATCTTCAACAACCTAAAATTAAGCGTATTATCACAATACTGTGGTACAATGAGAGAGAAATTATCTCCTTTAACAAAGTTGAGGAGGTACAGGTAATAGAGAAGGAGAAGAAATTTTTAGAAAATACATTTTGCAATTGTAGGAAAAAGGTCTATCATGCCTCATGAAACAACAAAGCCCTCTTTTATTCCTTTCCTTTAAAAAGGGGGGGGGCAAAACTAAACATAGTTCTAAATACTGCCATTAAAAGTTGTATTTACATTTTAATTTATGCTTAGTTAACAGTGCATTTCATTCCTAAAATACACAAATTGTCACTACTAAAAATACAACATCTCCCTAGAAAGTGATTTCTAACAATGAATAGCTTGTTATAACTAGCTAATGTTGCTTTGTAAACCCAAAACCTTTTAATAAGTTTACATAAAAACACTGATAAGGTCTTCAAAACATCTGTGATTAAGATCCCACAATGCAATAATACTCTAGGAGGATTGTCGACAGTAGCTTCTCACTGCCTGCCAAAGTCTATGACTCTGTTTTAAGATTATGAAAGGCCATTCATTTTGTTTTCATGAACTTAAAGATGACTTAACCAAATCCCCTAACAGTAGTTAATGGTTCTTAATTATATGATGTGATAAAAAAAGAAGAAAGCCTTATTCACTGAAAGGCAGTATTATTACTAAAATTGTCTAATTTTATATGACAGTAAAATTAAAAGATGACACAGCAAAGATGGAAAAATACCCCATAAAGTGGTTAAACAGCATCCAAATTTTCACTTCCCTATGCCAAGTTTTACTTCAGAGAAGGAGTCTCTGTTGCACACAATTTTAGGGAAACATGAAATTAAGTTTTGGAAGCGGATTCCATAGTTAAAGAATTTCATCCGAAATCAATTCTTTATTTATTTATGGAGAAGTATATTTTGCATCATTCCTTGAGTTTTCTATCATTTCCATGATTAAAATTTTGACTTCAAAGTTGAATGGCAGTATAGTATATTTTGAGTAATCCTCATTGTTATACCTATATATCCAATAATAGTTTCAATAAAAGTAAAAAACAGTCCTTGGCTTTCAAGGATTGTATAGGATTTAGAACATGAATATGATAAGCATACCTAAGATTGCCTAAACCATTTCCTTTGATGTACCTGGTGTATTCCTCTATTTCTTTCAATAAAGACACTGGCTATTCAAGAGTTTCCAGTCCTCATCTGTCTGGTGACCTTATATAATAAAGACTACTATTTATTGAATGTCAAGTATGTGCTCACCTAAGTTTCTTCATTTGATGCTCAAAACCCCTATGAGATTGATTTTTTACCCTCCATACTAACAATGAAGAATTTGAGGCTCATAGAAGTTAAACTATATCCTCAAAACACATAGAATCTAAGAACAGAAACAGGATTCAAATGCAGTTCTAGGTGACTCTAAAACTTGGGCTCTTCCTCTATACAGTGCTTCTTGCCATATATACAACTCTCCATTTAACTGTTCCACCTTAAAGCAGAGTGATCATACATCCATCCTGTGTAATTTTTATGTGGCTTAAATATTATATGCATTTACAAAAGTGTCCCAGTTGGACAATAGTTTATATGGTCACCCTACCTTTTAGTCAATATACAGCTATAACTAAATGCATACTTTTCCGACCATCTCCCAAAATGAATGTGCTCTTATTGTGATATCCCTTACTACTGTGGGTGGCACCATAACATCTATTCACCTGCAAAAGCCAGAACACAGTAATAGCTCTTAACTCCTTTTTCCTCTTTTCTCATATCCAATATGTTGCCATGTCTTTTCCTGTCTTCTACTTAACTATCTACCAAGTCTAGGTTTTCTCCAGCTATACTTCCACTGTCTTAGTTCTGACCCTCATAATGTTTTTCCTGGACAATTATAAAAGTTCTCAACTGAGGGCGCCTGGGTGGCTCAGTTGGTTAAGCGACTGCCTTCAGCTCAGGTCATGATCCTGGAGTCCCGGGATCAAGTCCCGCGTCGGGCTCCCTGTTCAGCAGGGAGTCTGCTTCTCCCTCTCCCTCTCCCGCTCCCCCTTCTTGTGCTCTCTCTCTCTCTCACTCTCTCTCTCAAATAAATAAATAAAATCTTTAAAAAAAAAAGTTTTCAACTGATATTTGTACTTGCAGTGTAACCTATCTCTAACCCAATCTCTGTATCACAATTAGAATGAGCTTTCAAGAAGACACATCTTATCATACAGTCATCCCAATTTAAAATCCTTAAACAGTTCCTTAGAGCCTTCAGGGTAAATTCCAAAGCCTTCTCAGGACTCTTAAGGCCCTTTGTTAATTGTCCCTTGCTTACCTATCCATCCTAATCTCTCACTACTCTTCTCGTCGCAGATTACATCCAGCCCCACTGAATGTTCTATAGTTACCAAAATATGCTGGCTTGTCTTTTGTCTCTATGCTTTGACACAGACTACTTCTCTACTTCCTCTCTCCCTACCTCTCCTGTCATATCCTCAGGATGCAGTTCTAGCATCCCCTCCTCTGATTATTCCTTGAATAAACTCTTGCTTTGCACAACACTAGACCCAAAACACTCAAGGGATATATTGTCGTTATCAAGTTGAGCTGTGAGATCCCTCCAATTCTACCCATTTCTCATCTCTGAAGTGTCATCTCCATGGGTAAAAGATGATGGAGTGACAATCTGCCTCTTCTCTTTTACAATGTTCCCATGTCCTTTTCCCCATTGCCTCCAATGTCTCCCCAATTGAAATTAAACTCTTAAAAAAACAAAACAAAACTCTGATTATTTCCCAACTCCTACTCAGTTTGGGTTAGATATTTTTCCTTGTAGCTCCATAATAACCAATGCATAACCACATGATAGTGTAATGTTCTAGTTAACGTCTGCCTCGTTGAGGAGGCTACAGGCTCTCTGAGGTAGAGCTTTCATTTTTAATTCCAGTATTTGTGACTAGATCTGGCACATAATATATATACAATAGATTTTTATTGCTAATAATAATAGAATATTTATTTATTGAGTAGGATTAAATGAAAGATGATGATGACAGTGCTGAAGAAAGGCAATATGTAAGGTGCAATGTACCTATGACTTTTATAATACACACTGGAAAATCTCTGAGAACTAAAGATATCCTATATAATGAAATTATAGGTTTCCTTTCTTTTTAAAGCCATGATACATAGCCTTGATTTACAATAATATCTACTCAAGGGGCACCTGAGTGACTCAGTTGGTTAAGTGTCTGACTTTGGCTCAGGTCATGATCTCAGAGTCCTGGGATTGAACCTCACTTCGAGCTCCCAACTCAGTGGGGACTCTTCTTGTCCCTCTCCCTCCCCTTCTGCTCCTCCCCCCTGTTTGTGCTCTGTCTCACTGTCACACAAATAAAATCTTTAAAAATTTAAAAAATAAAACTTTTAAAAAATAATATCTATTCAAATGATAGTGACATAGAATTTCAGAACATGAAAGAAACATGGAATCTAATCTAGTGATTTTCAATCAACCATTTAGCATTAGATCAAAATCATACTCAGATCCCCAGTACCTAAACAATTTACTCTACAGCTATTGCCTGAGAGTTAAAGGGGTGGCAACTGCCAGAATATGAAGGGTCTCCGTTCTTCTACTTCTTTGCTCCTTTCACTGGACCTCTGGAGGTTCTAAGGCCCCAAAAAGCACAGCTGTACAAACTCGAGCCTAGCTCAAAATCTTATCTGACAAAAAGAATGCTGAAACCTTGAGAAGGTTGTGATATTCCCAAGAGCATCAAGTGATGTAAGGCTGGACATGAGTCTCTGGCTCCTAGGCCTACACTCTAAACCTGGTTTCACACTGCTTCTAACAGAAAAACAACTTAGCTCTGGGGAGCACCAGAAAAATATTCCTATTGCCTAGGTAAAACAGTACTAGAAACAGTACCAGCAGTACTAGAAAATGTGGACATTAAAGAAGTGTTAGAGCGAATTTGTCTTACAAAGCACATTGCCTGCAATGCTGATATTTTACCAGACAATGTACATTGCAGGCTGCCAGGTACAATAACTATTTCTTTCTGTCAAGTGTTCAGCATAGTTTCTAATGGATTTATTCCCCATAAGAGTCAATAAAACATATTAATTTGATAGAATCCCATAAATGTATGCTCTCTCTGAATCAATGGCATTTTATTTTTTTATTTTTTTTTATTTTTATTTTTTTAAAGATTTTATTTATTTATTCGTGAGAGACAGAGCGAGAGAGAAAGGCAGAGGGAGAAGCAGGCTCTCTGCCGAGCAGGGAGCCCGATGTGGGACTCGATCCCAGGACCCTGAGATCATGACCTGAGCCGAAGGCAGACGTTTAACCATCTGAGCCACCCAGGCGCCCTGAATCAATGGCATTTTAGAGAAAAACTTACAGTATGAGGCAACAACGGGAGGTATATATGTTAAAACTGACCATAAATTGTACTGACTCTTGTTATGGGTTGAATTGTGTGCCCCCATAATTCATATGTTGAAGCCCTAACTCCTAATACCTCAAAATAAGGCCTTATTTGGAAACAGTCATTGCAGGTGTCATTAGTTAAGATGAGGTCATACTGGAATAGAGCGAACGTAAACCAATATAACTAGTGTCTTTACGAAAAGGGGAAATTTGGAGATACACACAGGAAGAATGCTATGTGAAAATTGGAGTTACGCTTCCACAAACCAAGAAACTGACAGACCCTAGAAAAATTCCCAGAAACCATTCTTCCCTAGTGCGTTCAGAGGGAGCATAGCTCTGCTGACATCTCGATCTCAGACTTGCCACCCGAACTAAGACAATAAATTTCTGTTATTTAAGCCACTCCACTTTTGGCACTTTGTTACAGCAGTTCTTACAAGCTAATACAATTCTAGATCTTTAGTTACTCTCAAGGGGAATTTTTCTCAATCATCTATTTAGTAAGTCACATGCCAAAAATTAGATCTCTTTACTTAAATGTTCCAGTTGCTAGAACTTGATCCAGAAAAAATAAGTAAAATAGAATTACAATTAAATAATGTCTGTATACAGAGGATGAAATGAATATAGAATACAGAATCATAAAAACACAGACACTTCAGTGTGCTACAAAAATCAGTTATATCTAGAGCCCAGTCATACCGCTCTATCATGATTAAGCTTCACATAACTAGACACAAAACTTTATGGTCTTCACATACTTTTTCACCCCATTTTATCACGATCTTATTGCCACATTTAAAAGCTTTATTTCTACCTATAGACTATAATATTTGAACAAGTGTAAAAAATGTTCCAACATAAGATTTCCTTTATCTCTACTCCCTACTTTATATTATCCTCTGGTCTCACTTCTTATTTATGATTTTATATAAGAAAATTGGCCCCCACAATAACCCTTGCAAAAACTATGTTAAATATTTTTAAAGGCTTGTTTCAGGTCAAGCAGTGTTCTCAAAGGTAAACATTTTGTCTAATTTCCACAAATTTAGCTGTCTATTAATAGACTACTGTCAAACCAAATGTCAAAACAAAATCAAACTCACATTTTATGGTTTAACATGTCATAAAATCATACAACTGGATTTTATTAATGTGAAATTAGCTCTCTGAAAACTATTAAATGTATCCTTACCAGTGATTTCTACCTTCTTTTTTTAATTTTATTTTATTATGTTATGTTAATCACCCTACATTACATCATTAGTTTTTGATGTAGTGTTCCATGATTCATTGTCTGAGTATAACACCCAGTGCTCCATTCAATGCGTGCCCTCTTTAATACACATCACCAGGCTAACACATCCCCCCACCCCTCTCCCCTCTAGAACCCTCAGTTTGTTTGTCAGAGTCCATATTCTCTCATGGTTCACCTCCCCCTCCGATTTCCCCCCCTTCATTTTTCCCTTCCTACTATCTTCTTTTTTTTTTTTTTTTAAGATAAAATATATTATTTGTTTTAGAGGTACAGGTCTGTGATTCATCAGTCTTACACAATTCACAGCGCTCACCATAGCGCATACCCTCCCCAATGTCTACCAGCCAGACACCCCATCCCTCCCATCCCCCACCACTCCAGCAACCCTCAGTTTGTCTCCTGAGATTAAAAATTCCTCATATCAGTGAGATCATATGATATATGTCTTTCTCTGATTGACTTATTTTGCTTAGCATATTACCCTCTAGTTCCATCCACATCATTGCAAATGGCAAGATTTTGGGTTTTTTGATGGCTGCATAATATTCCATTGTATATATATACCACTTCTTCTTTATCCATTCATCTGTTGATGGATGTCTTGTTCTTTCTATAGTTTGGCTATTGTGACATTGTTGCTATAAACATCGGGGTGCACGTACCCCTTTGGATCCCTACATTTGTATCTTTGGGGTAAATACACAGTAGTGCCACTGCTGGGTCGTAGGGTAGCTCTATTTTCAACTTTTTGAGGAACCTCCATACTGTTTTCCAGAGTGGCTGCACCAGCTTGCATTCCCACCAACACTGTAGGAGGGTTCCCCTTTCTCCACATCCCCGCCAACAACTGTCATTTCCTGACTTGCTAATTTTAGCCATTCTGACCGGTGTGAGGTGGTATATCATTGAGGTTTGGATTTGGATTTCCCTGATGCCAAGTGATGTTGAGCACTTTTTCATGTGTCTGTTGGCCATTTGGCTGTCTTCTTCGGAAAAATGTCTGTTCATGTCTTCTGCCCATTTCTTGATTGGATTATTTGTTCTTTGGGTGTTGAGTTTGATAAATTCTTTATAGATATTGGATACTAGCCCTTTATCTGATATGTCATTTGCAAATATCTTCTCCCATTCTGTCAGTTGTCTTTTGGTTTTGTTGACTCTTTCCTTTGCTGTGCAAAAGCTTTTTATCTTGATGAAGTCCCAATAGTTCATTTTTGCCCTTGCTTCCCTTGCCTTTAGCAATGTGTCTAGGAAGAAGTTGCTGTGGCTGAGGTCGAAGAGGTTGCTGCTTGTGTTCTCCTCAAAGATTTTGATGGGTTCCTGTCTCACATTGAGGTCTTTCATCCATTTTGAGTCTATTTTTGTGTGGGGTGTAAGGAAATGGTTCAGTTTCATTCTTCCGCATGTGGCTGTCCAATTTTCCCAACACCATTTGTTGAAGAGTCTTTTTTCCATTGGACATTCTTTCCTGCTTTGTCAAAGATTAGTTGACCATAGAGTTGAGGGTCCCTTTCTGGGCTCTGTATCCTGTTCCATTGATCTATGTATCTGTTTTTGTGCCAGTACCATACTGTCTTGATGATTCCAGCTTTGTAATAGAGCTTGAAGTCCAGAATTGTGATGCGACCAACTTTGCTTTTCTTTTTCAACATTCCTCTGGCTACTCAGGGTCTTTTCTGGTTCCATACAAATTTTAGGATTATTTGTTCCATTTCTTTGAAAAAAAGTGGATGGTATTTTGATAAGGGATCCATTAAATGTGTAGATTGCTCTAAGTAGCATTGACATCTTCACAATATTTGTTCTTCCACTCCATGAGCATGGAACGTTTTTCCATTTCTTTGTGTCTCCCTCAATTTCTTTCATGAGTATTTTATAGTTTTCTGAGTACAGATTCTTTGCCTCTTTGGTTAGATTTATTCCTAGGTATCTTATGGTTTTGGGTGCAATTGTAAATGGGATTGACTCTTTAATTTCTCTTTCTTCTGTCTTGTTGTTGGTGTATAGTAATGCAACTGATTTCTGTGCATTGATTTTATATCCTGCCACTTTACTGAATTCTTGTATGAGTTCTAGCAGTTTTGAGGTGGAGTCTTTTGGGTTTTCCACATAAAGTATCATATCATATGCAAAGAGTGAGATTTTGACTTCTTCTTTGCCAATTCGGATGCCTTTTATTTCTTTTTGTTGTCTGATTGCTGTGGCTAGGACTTCTAGTACTATGTTGAATAGCAGTGGTGATAGTAGACATCCCTGCTGTGTTCCTGACCTTAGGGGGAAAGCTCTCGGTTTTTTCCCCATTGAGAATGATATTCACTGTGGGTTTTTCATAGATGGCTTTTATGATATTGAGGTATGTATCCTCTATCCCTACACTCAGAGGAGGTTTGATCAAGAAAGGATGCTGCACTTTGTCAAATGCTTTTTCTGCATCTATTGAGAGGATCATATGGTTCTTGTTCTTTCTTTCATTAATGTATTGTATCGCGTTGATTGATTTGTGGATGTTGAACCAAGCTTGCAGCCCAAGAATTAATACCACTTGGTCATGGTGAATAATCCTTTTAAAGTACTGTTGGATCCTATTGGCTAGTATTTTGGTGAGAATTTTTACATCCATGTTCATCAGGGATATTGATCTGTAATTTTCCTTTTTGATGGGGTCTTTGTCTGATTTTGGGATCAAGGTAATGGTGGCCTCATAAAATGAGTTTGGAAGTTTTCCTTCCATTTCTACTTTTTGGAACAGTTTCAGAAGAATAGGTATTAATTCTTTAAATGTTTGGTAGAATTCCCCTGGGAAGCCATCTGGCCCTGGGCTCTTGTTTTTGGGAGATTTTTGATTACTGCTTCAATTTCCTTAAAGGTTATGGGTCTGTTCAAGTTTTCTATTTCTTCCTGGTTCAGTTTTGGTAGTTGATACATCTCTGGGAATGCATCCATTTCTTCCAGATTATCTAATTTGCTGGCATAGAGTTGCTCATAATATGTTCTTATAATTGTTGGTATTTCTTTGGTGTTGGTTGTGATCTCTCCTCTTTCATTCATGATTTTATTTATTTGGGTCATTATTCTTTATTTTTTGATAAGTCTGGCCAGGGGTTTATCAATCTTGTTAATTCTTTCAAAGAACCAGCTCCTAGTTTCATTGATCTGTTCTGCTGTTCTTTTGGTTTCTATTTCATTGATTTCTGCTCTGATCTTTATTATTTCTCTTCTCCTGCTGGGTTTAGCTTTATTTGCTGTTCTTTCTCCAGCTCCTTTAGGTGTAGGGGTAGGTAGTGTATTTGAGACCTTTCTTGTTTCTTGGGAAAGGCTTGTATTGCTATATACTTTCCTCTTAGGACCACCTTTGCTGCATCCCAAAGATTTTGAACAGTTGTATTTTCATTTTCATTTGTTTCCATGAATTTTTTTTAATTCTTCTTTAATTTCCTGGTTGACCCATTCATTCTTTAGTAGGGTGCTCTTTAGCCTCCGTGTATTTGAGTTCTTTCCAACTTTCCTCTTGTGATTGAGTTCTAGTTTCAAAACACTGTGGTCTGAAAATATGCAGGAATGATCCCAATCTTTTGGTACCGGTTGAGACCTGATTTGTGACCGAGGATGTGATCTATTCTGGAGAATGTTCCATGGGCACTAGAGAAGAATGTGTATTCTGTTGCTTTGGGATGGAAGGTTCTGAATATATCTGTGAAGTCCATTTGGTCCAGTGTGTCATTTATAGTCTTTATTTCCTTGTTGATCTTTTGCTTAGATGATCTGTCCATTTCAGTGAAGGGGGTGTTAAAATCCCCTACTATTATTGTATTGTTGTTGATGTGTTTCTTTGCTTTTGTTATTAATTGGCTTATATAATTGTCTGCTCCCATGTTAGGGGCATAGATATTGACACTTGTTAGATCTTCTTGTTGGATAGACCCTTTAAGTAGGATATAGTGCCCTTCCTCATTTCTTATTATAGTCTTTGGTTTAAAATCTAATTTGTCTGATATAAGGATTGCCACCCCAGCTTTCTTTTGATGTCCATTAGCATATTAAATGGTTTTCCACCCCCTCACTTTCAATCTGGAGGTGTCTTTGGGTCTAAAATGAGTCTCTTGCAGACAGTATATCGATGGGTCTTGTTTTTTATCCAATCTGATACCTTGTGTCTTTTGATTGGGGCATTTAGCCCGTTTGCATTCAGGGTAACTATTGAAAGATATGAATTTAGTGCCATTGTATTGCCTGTAAGGTAACTGTTACTGTATATTGTCTGTGTTCCTTTCTGGTCTATGTTACTTTTAGGCTTTCTCTTTGCTTAGAGGACCCCTTTCAATATTTCTTGTAGGGCTGGTTTGTGTTTGCAAATTCTTTTAGTTTTTGTTTGTCCTGGGAGCTTTTTATCTCTCTTTCTATTTTCAGTGACAGCCTACCTGGATATAGTATTCTTGGCTGCATATCTTTCTCGTTTAGTGCTCTGAATATATCATGCCAGTCCTTTCTGGCCTGCCAGGTCTCTGTGGTTAGGTCTGTTGCCAATCTAATGTTTCTACCATTGTAGGTTACAGACCTCTTGTTCTGAGCTGCTTTCAGGATTTTCTCTTTGTCTCTGAGACTCGTAAGTTTTACTATTAGATGTCGGGGTGTTGACCTATTTTTATTGATTTTGAGGGGGGTTCTCTGTGCCTCCTGGATTTTGATGCCTGTTTCCTTCCCCAAATTAGGGAAGTTCTCTGCTATAATTTGCTCCAATATACTTTCTGCCCCTCTCTCTCTTTCTTCTTCTTCTGGGATCCCAATTATTCTAATATTGTTTCATCTTATGGTATCACTTATCTCTCGAATTCTGCCCTCATGATCCAGAAGTTATTTATCTCTTTTTCTCAGCTTCTTTATTCTCCATCATTTGGTCTTCTATATCACTGATTCTCTCTTCTGCCTCATTTATCTTAGCAGTTAAAGCCTCCATTTTTGATTGCACCTCATTAATAGCCTTTTTGATTTCGACTTGGTTAGATTTTAGTTCTTTTATTTCTCCAGAGAGGGTTTCTCTAGTATCTTCCGTGCTTTCTTCAAGCCCAGCTAGTATCTTTATAATCGTCATTCTGAACTCTAGTTCTGACATCTTACTAATGTCCGTATTGATTAAGTCCTGGGCAGTCGGTACTGCCTCTTGTTCTTTTTTTGAGGTGAGTTTTTCCATCTTGTCATTTTGTCCAGAGGAGAACAGATTAATGAGAGAACAAAATGCTAACAGGGTAAAAATGACCCCAGAAAAATATAGACTAAACAAATCAGAAGAGACCTGAAACCAGGGGAAAGGAAAGGGAAAGAAAGAAAAAAGAAAAAGAAAAAAAAAGGATATGATCAAATATGATCAGGCTGGTGAATAGATTAGTGCTACACACTAGATTTTGGGTGTATTTTGGTCTGTTAGAAGAAACTGCCTCCCAAAATTTTAAAGAAAGAAAAACTTATATATGTACAAAAATAAGGGTAAATATAATGAAGGGATGGCATATGACTATAAAAATGAAAATTATAAAAGATTTTATAAAAGGAATTGATAAGAAGTTGGTTGAAAAAAGAAAGAAGAGAAATTTTAAAAAAGGGGGGGGAGAGAATGTGATTAGGCAGGAGACTAGAAGAAAGCCATACACTATAGACTTAGGGTATATTTTGGTCTGTTAGAAGAAACTGTATCCCAAAATTTTAAAGCAAGAACAACTTATATGTATACCAAAAATAAGTTAACTACAATGAAGGGATAGAATATGACTCTAAAAATGAAAAATAAAAAAGATTTTTAAAAAAGGGATTGATAAGATCTTGGTTGAAAAAAGGAAAAAGAGTGGCGCCTGGGTGGCTCAGTTGTTAAGCATCTGCCTTCGGCTCAGGTCATGATCCCAGAGTCCTGGGATCGAGTCCCACATTGGGCTCCCTGCTCAGCAGGAAGCCTGCTTCTCCCTTTCCCACTCCCCCTGCTTGTGTTCCCTCTCTTGCTGTCTCTCTGTCAAATAAATAAATACAAAATCTTTTAAAAAAAAGAAAAAGGGAAAAAGAAAAATTTTTTAAAAATAGAAAAAGAAAATTTAAAAAATTAACTTTGAAAGACTAAAGAATCATGGGGAAAAAGCCATGAATTCTATGTGCAGTATTCCCCTAGTGCTGGCGTTCTGCCGTTCTCATTGATCGGTAAACTTGGTGTTGCTGGCTGTTCTTGCTGATCTTCTGGGGGAGGGGCCTGTTGCCGTGGTTCCCAAATGTCTTTGCCGGAGGCGGAATTGCCCCGCCCTTGCCTGGTCCGGGCTAAGTAATCTGCTCAGGTTTGCTCTCAGGAGCTTTTGTTCCCTGCAAGCTTTCCATACAGTATTGGAGGATGAGAGTGAAAATGGAGGCTTCCCAATCTCAGTCCTGGAGGAGCCAAGAACTCGGACCCCGCTCCTCAGTGTGCCCCCAGAGAAAAGCAGTCAATCACTCCCGTCTCCCCGGTCTCCGGCCGCACTCTGTGCTCACCCGGCCTGTGACTGAGCGTTTCTATCTCTGGCACCCGACCCCATGTGGAGTCTCCAAACCCAGCAGATCCCTGTGGTGCACTCCCGCGCCGCTCCTCCCGGGGGAGGAAGGGGAGTTTCCCCAGATCTGCTGCTTTTTGGGTCCCTGCTGGAAGAGCAGTGGCCCAACTGTGATGCGGATCACGGTTTATGGCAACCCCGAGCTGAGAGCTCGCTCCTCGGCTCTGTCTCTGCAGCTGGCTTCTCTGCTCCGATCCCTGGGAGCTCTGCCACACTCAGGCACCCCCGGTCTTTCTGTGACCCCAAGGGTCCTGAGACCACACTGTCCCAGCGAGGGTTCCACCTCCCACTTAGCCACTGGAGCGACGTCCCTCAGCAGAGCCAATTTCTTAAAAGTTCCGATTTTGTGCTCAGAGGCTCTATCACCTGCCAGAAGCGGCCGACGGAGGCCCCCTCCCCTGCCGTCTATCTTCTGAGTATCGCCTCAGATTCACTTCTCCGCACGTCCTACTTTCCAGAAAGTGGTCGCTTTTCTGTTCAGAGAGTTGCTGCTATTCTTTTCTTTGATGTCCTGTTGAGTTCGTAGGTTGATTTCTACCTTCTTTAAAAATTAGTAAACACTACTTACTTTAAAAACTTCACATATACTCTAGAGAAGATATTTATATTTTAATCAATGAAATTAACTCTTCTATAAACAGAAATGATATTTGAGTATTCATTTTTCCTTCTTGTACAAATATATGAACCAGGAAAGAGGACTATTACCCTTCCAAATATCACATGGAAGTTGGCTCTTTGTATTTTTTCAAGAGACATATCAAATGTTTACTTCTGTCCTATGTTATAAATATGTCGGTGTCACTGCCTTCATACCCAGAGAAGATGGTCAGCACTGTGGTCCAGGTGATGAGCTTTCCAACTCTTCAAGAATTAGGTTGGTCATTGCTTTCCTACCAGACCCCACCTCAGCAGCACAGGGATTCAGAATCTCCCAATTATTATATAATCAGCTCACAAAGGGAAATGGATGAGTTTAGGCAAATCATTTGATTTAGTTCACTTCAACAAATACATATTTATTGAGAGCCTATTATGTGTCATCATTGTGTTAGGCATGAGGGCAACAGATACAGAAGAAAACTCTTAAGGAACTTATAGTCTAGAGACAAATAAATAAACAGATATTGTCATAAGGTGGTAAGAAAAGAAATAGCAATCTGCCAAGGTTCTATGAAACCTAGAGATGGGTGTTATGAAACCACCTGGCCTATCTGAGAGTTGTTCACAGATTTCCTGGAAAAGATGAACCTGTGCTAAATTTGGAAAAGATGGATAAGAGTCTGGTCAGCAGGGAAGTTGGGAAGGTTCTCCCAGGCAATGGAGCAAAATGAAGTACAGTATGGAAGTGTGGTCAAAACTGGATTCTCTGAAGTAGACAGTAAGTACAGGATATTATTAGGATCAATACCTGTGGAAGGGAACAGGAAGAAGCAGGATTAGGCAGAGGGGGAAACTGAACTGTGATATAGGATTTCAAGCCTCTGCCAGTACTATGGGGAACTCTGGAGCCAGACTTTATATCTTTGCCTGGCTCTCTCAAGAGATACAGAATGCCCAGAAAGGTGTGACCTTGGGTGAGGCAGCACTATGAAGCTGAGATAGTCAGAAAAGAAGACTAAGAGCTTGAGGCAACTGGGCAACAGATCCTTCCTAGAAGGGCAGACCATGTCCCCCATTTGCCACAAATGTAAATCTAGCAGATGTCAATATTATTAGACAGTAAATTTTCATGTGGACGGTAGGAGGAAAAGAAGCTGAAAAAGTCGATTTCGAAGACGTGTTCTCACAATGATGTGTTACTCGCTGGAGAAAGCTGATTGTGCACCTATTTCCAACTTTGCATTCGGTGACGTCACTTTGGTATCTTGAAATCATCCTTGGTGAAAGTATTACACCACAGAAATCATCAAAAGTTACAAATCAGTGCTATATTTTTCTGAGAACCTGTTTACCAGCATGAAACTTCACTATTTTCCTTCCTATGTCCATAAACACAGGTTTAAATCATAATGAATAAAAGCCTTGGGTAAGACAGCATTCTACAACCTGTTCAAAATAAGAGAGGTCATAGGCCAGTAAGTCCCATCTTTTTATACTGAGAGAAGTAAAGACTCTTCTCTTTTCCTTTTCTTCCCCTGCCACTAACTTCATTTTTGCCTTGGTAAATTGCAGTAGTCTCACAGGATAATTCATTCATTATAAGTATTTTGTTTTCATAAGTATTCAAGAATATGTACTGAAGGTTTACTATGTGTCAAAAACTAAGTGTGAGTATTCGGCGGAGAGCAAACAATAGACCTAGTTCCTGTTCTTAGAGCTTAGAGTTGAGATACAAATATTAGTTTAAAAACATCATGAAATAAATATATAATCACAAATGGTGATAATTTTATGAAGAAAGAATGGAGAATAAAAGATACTTAAATAATATCCTGTGATGTGTTAACCTTCTATATCATTTAAATAGTATAAAATAAAACATCCATGTCATTAGGCACTAAGAATCAAAGTAATGATAGTTTCATCGAAAGCCAATTATAATTATTTTTAAGAAATTTTATCTTATCTGTTATTATGAAAAAGCCACTAATTAGTGATTTTTTTTTCTAAAAATGTCCATACATGTCCCTTGGCAATCACAGTGTCTCTCTTTTTTCATTTACTATATCATTACATTCATTTGCTGTACCATTGCAAAGATAGAGACACAGAGAAATTTGAATAGTATTGAAAATCAGAATTTTTTTCCTCAGGCCACTGTTACTGACATTGTAAAGAATATCTCACGTAAGAAGCATAAAATTATATTAAACTCTCAGCTATAGCATTCAGTTTTTCTAAATAACTGTCTTGTTGAATGCTAATAAAATTCTCTGGTTAGAACAAAAGTTTTGGCAAAGAAAATTCAGCATTTCACCTTCAAATTTGTATTCCTGGTCTGATTACATGAATTCTATTTGCTAGCATTATTTTAGGGGGAAAATAATAATTTGTTCTTGGAAAAGGCTGAGACTTCTGCCTGATCTATATCTAACAATACATGAAAGAGAAATTTAACATTTGTTCATGATACCACATTTCCTATACGTATTCTTATCCATAATGTGCATTCAGCTAAAAGCATATATCAAAATCCTGTTTTAGAGGATTTGGAAAGTAACACTTTCTATTTGGGACACCTCAATTATGTGCTTGTGAATTCTGATCAGATAAAAAAAAATAATTAATCCATGACAATCTGCCCCTACTTCTTATGGTCAAGATTTAGATTGAACAAGATTTTGTCATTTTTAATATCTATTATCTTCACCCCAAAGTCATTACAAAATACATCTCTAGAATCAGATAAAAATTTATAAGTGTTACCACTGTGGATTGCACCAAAGAGTTAAAGCACTCCAACACATTATACATATATTCATACAAGGGCCAAAGGGATACCATTCTCATTTTTCATCATCAAGGCATTTATAAGACTCCTATCTTCTTTTGCTTTTGTGACCTCTAGTCAGAAAGGCCAAAGTAAATAAAGGTCAAGATAGATGTCAAATCAAGCAATTACTAAACAGGGAACTTGGCTGTGACCCTCAGATTAGAAATGGTGACCTGTCACAGCAACAGGGGAAAACCTTCCTGCAACTCCTTCTCCTGTTTTATGAAATACAATCTAGATTTGCAGCCTAGACTGGAAAAAATTGATATCCGTCATTTGCGTTTTAATCTTTTCCACCCTTCGTATTGGGGTTGTCCTCCCATTTTCTCCTTGGTTATATGCTCTGAATTGTAGACATGTGAGAGGAAAAATTAGTTGGAACCTGGAGTGAGGCGGGATGACATACCTATCATAAAAAATGAGAATGAACCAACGCAACACAAAAATGTTGTAATATCACTTCCATTCCTTTAACTTTACTTAAAATCACATAAAATTTAGACAATTTGTGTAATAGCAGTGATCTCAATCAACAATGCTCATACTTTTTCTGCAATGGGCCACTTGTAGAAATGAATTTTTCTAATATTCTATGGGAGGTGACTAAGATTTGCAAATTCATTTATATACCTGACCCTCAATTTATCTCATCTCTAGAATCTCACTTTCCTCTCTACACCCAAGAAACTTCCACTCTTCACTCCAGAGGCTATGTTGAAAAATATTGGTTTACCTATGTTAACCCTACTACCCACATTTACTCCTGAATTCTCCCATTCCTTAAACTTCCCATCCTTACAAAGACCTATATTAGTCCTTTTGTTGCCAAAAGAGAAAAAGAAAAGATTTACCACCTATGAATTTTGAGTTGAGGCAGAAAAAAAAAAAGAAGGGAATTGTAAGTTACAGAAATAGGTTTTTTTTTATCTTTTTTTTTAAGATTTTATTTATTTATTTGACAGAGAAAGACACAGCGAGAGAGGGAACACAAGCAGGGGGAGTGGGAGAGGAGAAGCAGGCTTCCCGCTGAGCAGGGAGCCCGATGTGGGACTCGATCCCAGGACCCTGGGATTATGACCTGAGCCGAACACAGACGCTTAACGACTGAGCCGCCCAGGCGCCCCCCCCCCCGCACTAGTTTTGATAATGGAATCTTACAGAAGTTTTTTGCTTTTCCTTTTCCTGCTTGGCTTGTCATAGCTCACAAGGGAATATTACCATTTTAAAAAAATCTCAGCCATTTTTCCTAGCAAATTATTACATTTAGTTGAATTAATGGATTTTGGCTGTTAAATATAATTATTTCCAGTAAAATTCATTAAGTCAAAGAACCTCATTTGAAAATCTAACTTTGAAATAAGCTGACAGAAATAATATGAGAACTAAAGACTAATTTGAAAACAGACAAACCAGAAAAAGGACATAGCCATCGTCCTCTTATTGGAAAACAAGCCCGGAGCTCCAATAAGGAAGAACTGACCGGGAGAGGGAAAAAAAAAAAAAAACCTTTTAAAAATGAAAGGCTTACTTTTCAAAGATCCTTACATTAGCAAACTTTAAATGTTGACCCTAAAGGAAGAAGGTAAATATATCACTTTAAGGTAATTTTCATTTCAAATTCCACTCAAATCCAAATCTTCAGTGAAAAGAAAGGAAGAAAGAAAGAAAGAAAGAAAGAAAGAAAGAAAGAAAGAAA